>NC_133327.1:52760407-53068740 GCF_042186555.1 Aquarana catesbeiana | reverse complement strand
ATAGAGGAACTGATCTGTACATTTTCCTTTTCCTTTTACGGGAGGGAGAGGAGAAGAAACAGGCATTCAACGGCTGCAGGAGTACAATGTACAGATCGGTTCCTATATATGCAGCTGCCCCTGCCGCTCCTCCTTTCCGGTTTCCTTCTGCTGCCCCCCATGTTCTCTCCAGCCCCCCTGTGCTCTCTCCTGCCATGTTTCAGGTTGTGAATGGAGGGGAAGTCCCATACAGAGCTATTCCTATCCATTCATTCAGTGCAGTTTAGGCTGTAGAGAAGGAGATTGAGGGCTGTGTCCTCAACCTCCATTCTCTATCTCAAAGGTGGAACATCAGAGGTTTGTTTAGACCCCTGGTATTTCACCAAAGCCACCCCAACAGGGTTCCTTAACAATTGTAAAAAAAAAATAAAAAACATAATAATATTGTAAAAATAAAATTAAAAAATAAATGAATAAATAAAATAGCAAAAATAAAATAAAAATACTGACACCAGTGGTGCAACTACTAGAGTGACAAAGGTCGCACCGGACTTGGAGGGAAGGGCGCTGGCTGGGAGTCAGGGGTGGCCTTCATGGTTTCTCCCACCGGGGCCCTGAAGGTTCTAGTTATGCCACTGGCACAGTCCCGTCCCTCCATGCACATGAAAGCCCTCTCCTGTCCTGGGAGTGTTTTCACAGTCTGTGCTGGATTGGAAAAGCTCCTTCTCCCCTCCCCTGCCTACATGACCTTTTATGTAGCTACCAAGCGTGGAGCAAAGGAGAATACTACAGTGAATGACAGCTCTGAATCTGCTAGAGCTGATGACATCACATTCAAGATGGCGGCACCTAACAGCCATCTCAAGGTTTGTGGATGTCTAAACAAGGGAGAATGTTACAGGTAAATAGTAAGCATAAAATACACTATATTGTCAAAAGTATTGGGACTCCTGCCTTTACATGCACATGAACTTTAATGGCATCCCAGTCTTAGTCTGTAGGGTTCAATATTGAGTTGGCCCACCCTTTGCAGCTATAACAGCTTCAACTCTTCTGGGAAGGCTGTCCACAAGGTTTAGGAGTGTGTCTATGGGAATGTTTGACCATTCTTCCAGAAGCGCATTTGTGAGGTCAGGCACTGATGTTGGATGAGAAGGCCTGGCTCGCAGTCTCTGCTCCAATTCACCCCAAATGTGTTCTATCAGGTTGCTTTGTACACTGGTGCGCAGTCGTGTTGGAACAGGAAGGGGCCATGCCCAAACTGTTCCCACAAAGTTGGAAGCATGAAATTGTCCACAATGTCTTGTTATGCTGATGCCTTAAGAGTTCCCTTCACTGGAACTAAGGGGCCAAGCCCAACCCCTGAAAAACAACCCAACACCATAATCCCCCCTCCACCAAATGATTTGGACCAGTGCACAAAGCAAGGTCCATAAAGACATGGATGAGCGAGTTTGGGGTGGAGGAACTTGACTGGCCTGCACAGAGTCCTTACCTCAACCCGATAGAACACCTTTGGTATGAATTAGAGTGCAGCCTGCGAGCCAGGTCATCTCGTCCAACATCAGTGCCTGACCTCACAAATGTGTTTCTGGAAGAATGGTCAAACATTCCCATAGACCAGTGATGGTGAACCTTGGCACCCCAGTTGTTTTACATTTCCCATGATGCTCATGCACTCTGCAGTGTAGTGTAGCATCATGGGAAATGTAGTTCCAAAACACCTGGAGTGCCAAGGTTCGCCATCACTGCCATAGACACACTCCTAAACCTTGTGGACAGCATTTTCAGAAGAGTTGAAGCTGTTATAGCTGCAAAGGGTGGGCCAACTCAATATTGAACCCTACGGACTAAGGCTGGGATGCCATTAAATTTCATGTGCATGTAAAGGCAGGTGTCCCAATACTTTTGACATTATAGTGTATATTAAATAGACATATAATCTAATTGGAAGATTGCTCTTGAAATGAATAATCTGACAATAGGGTCTCTGTAAAATAGTATAGGTTATTTAATTTCGTTTTTTCTTGGATTTGTGGTTTTGTTCTTTTTTTGTGTATTTGATTATTTGTGTACAGGCACTTTACATTTTAGATTTTTTCCCACAAGTTTTGTGAAAAAAAAATGTAGAATAATAAGGCTAACCAGGGGTTAATTTTTGGACTAGAACAGGTCCAGAATTGCTTCAACTAATACAAATCGAATCCCCTGATTTTCTCTGAAATTGCAGAAAAAAATAAAGCTCTTTATATTACCCATCCCTATTCTTTATACAACCACAGCTCTACTTTGTACGTAAACCCTAACGCATTTTTCCCACACAGCACCTTTTAAAATTCAAGACGAGCGGCATATTAATTGTTTTATTTTTTCTGCTTTTCTGAATTTAGCCCACAATGAATGTAAATAGTTGTTCACAGTCGTACGTTGCTGGTTTTGACCTGTCAATATCATACTCACTTCCCACGTTAGCTGGTGATTAGAACCATCTGTCTACAATTTGCAAAACTCTGAATCAAGCCCAAACTTTCATTTTCTTGTTGGTGTGGTACAAGGACTCCAAATTGTGGCCTGCTGCTGGGATGTGGCCCTTAGCTTGCCTCACTACTCCTCCCACTGACACCAACGATGGGGCAAATTACTCCACCAACTGTGAAAGAAATTGTAAACTCTGTATAGAACTGTATTCCATGTTGTATGCTTTGCTTATGTATTGCACACTGTACTTATTGTGCACATGGCAGTAATAATATATTGATTACATATTCACATTCTTTCTAGTCCTGATAACAAATTAGCCTGCCTATGTTACGCCCCATGTTACCATAAAAGCACAATTGTAATATTAATGTGATACCTACGTAAGCATGTATATAAAAAACTTCAATTGGGGCACTATTCCTTCCAATGACATCAAGGATGGGGCACTATTCCTTCTAATGATACCAGCGATGGGGCGCTATTTCTACCACTGATATCAACGATGGGGCACTATTCCTTCCAATGACATTAACAATGGAGCACTATTCATTCCAATGACATCAAAGTTGGGGCACTATTTCTTCCAATGACATCAAAGTTGGGGCACTATTCCTTTCAATGATACCAGCGATGGGGCACTATTCTTTCCAATGATACCAGCGATGGGGCACTATTTCATCCAATGGTACCGGTGATGGGGCACTAAATCTTTCAATTACATCAACGATGGGGTCCTATTGCTCCCACTAATATCAACAATGGGGCGCTATTCCTTCAAATGACACTATCGATGGGGCACTATTCCTTCCAATGAAACCATCAACAGAGCAATATTCATATTCCTTCCACTGACACTGCAGTTGTATCGCCCCATCAACCTCCCACCATGAGCCTACAATACAGCCAGAAAGGGCAGTTTTCAGGCCTCAGCCACAATGATTTGTGTTGTGGTTGCAAATTTAACATGATATGTTGAGTTAACAGAGAGCATCACTTGTCAGACTTGGCCATTCAAGTCAATGGGGGGGTGTGCCACAAATGTGAGCCAAATGCTTGGTTTGTGCCTCCGGGAAAATTAGTCCATTGAATATTGGCAGGGTGCAAATAAATGCATCCTGGAGGTGGCAAGATTACCTTTTTAACCACTTGCCGACCAGCCTCCGTCATTATACAGGGGGTCCCCTAGTTACAAACATCCGACTTACAAACGACTCCTACTTACAAACGGAGGGAGACAACAGGAAGTGAGAGGAAATCTACCCCTAGGAAGGGAAATTCACTCCTGTAAGAGCTATTATGGGGAAAAGGTGCCTCCACTGATGCTTTATCACCAAGGCTTGTTTCCACAACAACCCAAAATTTTCAAAATCCAAGTGTCATTGGGACAGAAAGTGAGGTGAAATCTTCTTAACAGGGGCACACACAGCAAAACAAATGTTACAGGGGTGTTAACCCTTCCCTATGCTATGCAAAAAGCTTAAAAATAGTTTTTTTGGCTGGAGCTACACTTAAAAAATGTACCTGTTCCGACTTACAAACAGATTCAACTTAAGAACAAACCTACAGTCCCTAACTTGTTTGTAACCCGGGGACCCCCTGTACTGTGGCAAGTTGGCACGATCCCACGAGCCGTCGTAACTATATGTGGGATAGCAGGCACACTCACTCGCCCACTGCACTCGGGGGGTGCCGATGCTTGTGACCGGCGGTCGCGATGACCGCCGGCCACGAGCGATCGCGGGCACGAGAGGCAGAACAGGGACGTGTGTGTGTGTAAATACACAAATCCCTGTTCTGTTCTGAGAGGAGATGCAAATCGTGAGTTCCTAATAGCTAGGAACAACGATCTGTCATCTCCTATAGTCAGTCCCCTCCCCCTACAGTTATAACACATAGTGAGGGAACACAGTTAACCCCTTGATCGCCCCCTAGTGTTAACACCTTCCCTGCCAGTGACATTTATACAGTAATCAGTGAATTTTTATAGCACTGATCGCTGTATAATTGTCAATCATCCCAAAAATGTGTCAAAAGTGTCCGATGTGTCCACCATAATGTCGCAGTCACGATAAAAATCACAGATCGCCGCCATTACTAGTAGAAAAATAATAATAATAAAAATATAAACTGGGTATATTAATGTATTGAAGGTTATTTAAGTGTGAATTTATACACGGCATTGTAAAGATGTTATAATAGTATGTATACGAGGTGCCTCTCGATCAGTGGTATATGTTTTTTAAGAAAAAAAAAAATAATAATAAAAATGCCATAAATCTATCCCCTATTTTGTAGATGCTATAACTTTTGCGCAAACCAATCAATATAAGCTTATTGCGATTTTTATTGCCAAAAATATTTAGAAGAATAAATATTGGCCTAAACTGAGAAAAAAAATTGGGGATATTTATTATAGCATAAAGTACAAAATATTGTGTTTTTTATCAAAATTGTTGCTGTTTTTTTGTTTATAGCGCAAAAAATAAAAATGCAGAGATGATCAAATACCACCAAAAGAAAGCTCTATTTGTGGGAAAAAAAGGACGTAATTTTTGTTTGGGTACAGCATTGCACACCGCGCAATTTTCAGTTAAAGCGACTCAATGCCGTATCGCAAAAAGTGCTCTGGTCATTGAGCAGCCAAATCTTCCGGGACTGAAGTGGTTAACCGAGCGCAGGTATATACATTTTTATACATCACCTTTTGAACGCCTGACAGTGGCTGCTTTTCAGAGAATGGGCAAGTGTGAAGGAAGATATTAAGTACTTTCCGGTATGGGAACAATGTAACTACAGCCCCTTCTCACAAATGACAGCGCCTAGGCACCCAGTGCTTTCATATGAGGTGTGGGGACAGAGATCTCAGCCTTGTCTAAGTTTGAAGTCATGACTTGAACCTTATACAGGTCTAACTCTCTTCATTCCGGGTGGTTAAACATTGGAATGATGGAGGAATGTAGAGAAGTGTAAGTAAGCTTGTGCAACTGCATTTGCAAACCACAAGGGTTGATGAGCATTTCCACAACTAAATGTAAAATTAATGGTCACTTAAATATAACAGTATACCTAAAAAGCCTTCACGATTTTTCACCTTCTTCTAAATGAGCTGGGAATAACCCAAATACCTTGGAAACATTACAGGTCAAAGGACACTGTCAACCAGCTTTATAGGACTCAAACTATCAGCATGTAACATGCTTCCTTGCAAATCGGCACCAGTTTAAGCTGGCCATACATGGGTGTTTTTTTCGTTCCACCAGCGGTTTGAATGAAAAAAACTGACCTGATTCCCCCATCCACACATTCGATGTGGATGGAGGAATCCTCCCTGCTGTGTCATGCCCTGTACACACGATCGGATTTTCCGACAACAAAACCGTGGGTTTGTACTTTGGACTTTTTTGCGACGGACCTGTGTACAAAAAAAAAATCCGACAACACACATTTGTTGGCGGAAAATTTGAGAGCATGCTAGCCAACATTTGTTGGCGGAAAGTCCGCCAACAAATGTTCGATGGAGCATAAACACGGTCGGACTTTCTGCCAACAAGCTCACATCCAACATTTGTTGTCGGAAAATTTGATCGTGTGTACGGGGTATTACTGTATTCTGACAGCAGGGAGACTTCCCTGCTGTCAGAATACACAGATCCGTTCTGCAACCAATTGCTGCAGCGTTGATCTAGCTATAATATACCAATAGCTGCAAATGAACAGAAATCAACCGGTAGGTCAACTTCTATTTAACCACAGTGGACACACATGGATTAAATCTTGGTTGGTCTCTGATGAACCTGACAAATTTCAATCCATGTATGGCCAGCTTTACCTATACCTTAAAGCGGAGCTCCACCCAAAAGGGGAAGCTCTGCTTGTTCTTCACCCCCTCCCCCCCCACACTGCCACATTTGGTACATTGGCCACTTCTAGGTAAGATCGCCACTTCAATCTTTAAGTTTGACCAGACCCTCCTTCTTCCCCCCACTGCCTTCTGGGACACACACAGGTCCCTGAAGACTGCGGGACCATTCAGAAAGCAAAACGTGACTCGCACAGTAGGAAACCAGCTGTGACGTCTGAAGGCTTCACTTCTGGTTTCCCTTAGTAAAGATGCTGGTGCCTGCACCCAAAGCCAACTGAAGAATCAGCTCGAGTGCCGACATCGCCGGATCCCTGGGTTGGTAAGTATCCTTATATTAAAAGTCAGCAGCTACAGTATTTGTAGCTGCTGACTTTAGATTTTGTTTTTGGGGGAGACTGGAGCTCCTCTTTAAAGAGGAACTGCAGTCTGCTCACATAATTTGTAATAAAAACATCTTTGCCATTCTGAAGTTTCCCTCCAACCACTTTGCATATTATTTGATATATAATGTGATTCTGTACTTGCCAAATATGCTGCAGAAATCTCCACTGAGTCTGGCTGCAGCCATTTTAACTGTGGGTAGCTGAAGCTGCTGCCTGTTCACTTCCTGGATTTACACAGAAGCACACCTCCAGCTCTGCAGCTCTCCTCATTGGCCCTCTTATGACTCACCCCTCCTCCCTTCCTGACAAACTTTCACAAGCGTGAGAGAGAGAGCTGTGCATGATGTCATAAGCCTAGGCTAATGACCAAGAAACAGGAAGTGGGCTGTATAAGGTATTTACTGGCAGAAAAAAAAACGTTTTACTTTTGAAAGTTAAAAAGGGGGGGGGAGATTTAATAGATGGAAAGTTGAAAAAATGACTGAAGGTCAGCTTTAAGAGCACACATTGGATAAGCTGAAATTTCTTCTGGAATAGTGTGTGCATTCCTATGGCCACCAGGAGTTTAAACCCCATGTAAAGTTTCAGACCTTTTTCTTTCTCTATATTGCCCTGTACCCCCACATTATGATATGAGGCCTATTCTTGCTTGGATTTGCCTTTAAACACGTCAGTAAAAATGATGCTTCCTGCCCTCACAGTGCAATGTTCTGTAGTGGCAGAGCTGAGTAACAGCCACACCCCCCAAGTGTCCTCACACAGACCTGTATTGCAGGAAGGGGAGGGGCATTGGCTGACCAGGTCTGTTTCTGAGTGTAGATTACTGGGTGCACTAACTTTGGTGATTATTGGACTGCATAGTCATATTTAGACATCCTGTAGATGTGCTACAACAGGAAAGTGGAGATGACACTGACAAAATAGAATCAAAGTCCAATGTATACCTGACTGCATATCTATTTCTATGTCAAGATCAGGATTTCAAAGTACTACAGAATCCTCCTCTAAAGTGCTTTGTTCTGATATAGTCACAGTGGTGGGAGATGGAGACATGCAGCGCTGTAATGGTCCTGGCCATGAATGTCAGGGAGGAGGGAACTCTCACTCAATGGTGCTCTGGGGTTCCATTCATAAATATAGATTGCATTCGCCGAGCCGAGTAGCGTGTGGTGTGCTCCATTCTGCCAGTGAAAGCCGGGCTGTGTAATGACATCTACCAGGGGACACTTTCCTCATTTTAAAAACGTTCAACTTGTCAGGAAAAGCTGGGTAGCTTTTCTCGATCTACCACTGGTCGCTATATTAGTAAGAAGGTGTTTATTATTTTAGCATGGTGTGTTTTAAAGATAAAATAAATACATGAGAGCTATTCTAACTGCCAGAGGACTTGGATTTCTGTCTTGTGATTTACCCACTTGCCTACTGGGAACTTTTACCCCCTTCCTGTTTTTTTTAATTTTTTGCTAAATAAACAAATAAAGAACTAAAAAAAAAAAAAAAAAGAGAACTTTTTCATAGTTTGTTTTAAAATTTAGCAAACAGGTAATTTTTCTCCTTCACTGACGTGCGCTGATGAGGCTGCACTAATGGGCACTGATGGGGCACCACTGATGGGCACTGATAGGCTGCACCCGCGATCGCTCCTCAGAGAGGCAGAACGGGGATCTGCCTATGTTATAAAATCAGATCCTACATAGTTACATATAGTTACATAGTTACATAGTAGGTGAGGTTGAAAAAAGACACAAGTCCATCAAGTCCAACCTATGTGTGTGATTATGTGTCAGTATTACATTGTATATCCCTGTATGTTGCGGTCATTCAGGTCATTCTGACAGAGAAGTACAGAGAGATCGTCTGTTCCTAGTGGTCAGAAACAGCGATCTCTCTGTACTCCCAGTCAGTACACTCCCCCCACGGTTAGAAAGCACCTCCCTAGGACACACTTAACCCCTTGATCGCCCCCCCCCCCCTAGTGTTACCCCCTTCCCTGCCAGTGTCATTTATACAGTGATCAGTGCACAATTTTAGCTCTGATCACTGTAATAATGTCACTGCTGGTCCCAAAAAAGTGTCAAAAGTGTCCAATCTGTCCGCTGCAATGTCGCAGTTCCGCTAAAAATTACTGATCACTGCCATTACTAGTAAAAAAAATTAAAATGCCATAAATCTATCCCCTATTTTGTAGACTCTATAACTTTTGCGCAAACCAATCAATATACGCTTATTGTGATTTTTTAACCAAAAATATATAGTATACATATTGGCCTAAACTGATGAATAAATGAGTTTTTTTTTAATTTTTTCATTGGATATGTATTGTAGCAAAAAGTTAAAAATATAGTTTTTTTTCCCAAAACTGTCGGTCTTTTTTTGTTTATAGCGCAAAAAATAAAAACCACAGAGGTGATCAAATACCACCAAAAGAAAGCTCTATTTGTGGGGGAAAAAAAAGGACATACATTTTTTTTTAGGGAGCACCGTGTCGTACGACTGCGCTATTGTTAGTTAAATTAACGCAGTGCCTTATCACAAAAAATGGCCTGGTCATTAAGGGGATAAATCCTTCCGGGGCTGAAGTGGTTAAGGTGCAGAACTACAAACAAAACCTCTGTTCCTCTGAAGAGAATATAGAGATTCATGTAAAACACATCAAAAATGCACTGCAATGAGTGAAAGTACTGAAAAACAGGGACATGTGGTGAAGTCACTGGCTGGTGAGGCACTGGCTAGTATTAGAGCCAGATACACAGCAATAATTCTAGTACTAGACCTCCTCTGTAACTCTAAACATGTAACCTGTAAAAAATTTTCAAGCGTCGCCTATGGAGATTTTTAAGTACTGACGTTTGGCGCCATTCCACGAGTGCTTTCAATTTTAAAGCGTGACATGTTAGGTATCTATTTACTCAGCGTAACATTATCTTTCACATTATACAAAAAATCAGGCTACCTTTAGTGTTTGTTTTTTTTTTATATTCATGAAACTGTTTTTAACCCAAAAAAAGTGTTTGAAAAATTGCTGCGCAAATACCGCGTAACATAAAAAGTTGCAATGACCACCATTTTATCCCCTAGGGTGCCTGCTAAAAAAAATACATATAATTTTTGGGGGTTCTGAGTAATTTTCTAGCCATAAAAAAGAGGATTTTTACACGTAGGAGAAAAGTGTCAGAATTGGGCTGGGTGGCAAGGGGTTACCGGTAATTACCATAAGTAAGTAATATACAAATAATTATTATATATTGTTTTTAAGGTAATTTACTATATTTACAAATACTGTACTCAAGCAGTTATAACTTCAAACCAGCAATTTCACAGTTAATAGATAAATAATAAATTATTATGTTATAACATATAGCATAATAATATATTATTTAGCTTGATTAAAACAGTACCTTTTCAGCAGCAGAAGATTCTTCCTCTTAACTGTATGAGAAAAACATGGGATTGTGGGTAAATCTTATACCTATAAACACATGCTTTTTCCTTCTAGTTAAAAGGGCTGGTCTTTAAGACACATGTCCCCTTCTATGACACTGCAGTGAGAGGAGCGCCTCCACTGCAGCATTTTTATTGGACAGCTTGTTCCAATGGTGCTCTACCATTGGTCCAAGGCTCCAAGCTGTCCCTTAAACTCAGTGCCTCTGACAAGAAGTGAGAGGCACTGTGAGCTCATCCTCAACCTGTGAGTGCACCGGTGACATCTATTACTTGAAGACGTTCCACTCTGGAGAACCATAAATGCGTTGCCAGCATCCCAGATATATTAGGAAAAAATAAATACCCCCATAGGTAGTCAGGACTTTAAAGGCAACATTAAATGAGGTTTACATAAATGTATGAAGACATATCATAGGAGCTTTCATCGTAGCTTTCATCAGATAATTAAAGGTTAGGAACCACTGCTGTAAACTCTCCATTTGAAGCCGATGCTTATAATATCTGTATGCCTTTATACACAATACATACCAGCCTTTCTAAAACTTTCCCCCCCCCAAGAGGAACTCTTGACATAGTTTTTATATCTTGGTGAGCCCCTGCTAAAATTGATTATGACTACAGTTCATGGTCTAATAGTTTGATCACAAAATTGTAGAACATTTTAAATATAATACATAGGGGTTGATTTACTAAAACTGGAGAGTGCATAATCTGGTGCAGCTCTGCATAGAAACAAATCAGCCTCCAGTTTTTTTTTATTTTGTCAAAGCTTAATTGAATAAGCAGAAGTTAGAAGCTGATTGGCAGAGTGCAAAATCTGGTGCAACTCTGCACAGAAAACAGTCAGCTTCCAGCTTTTATATTGCTGATATGGTACACAGATGATCCGCCCCTTTCTATGTGCCAAAACACTGCGCTCAAGGGATTAGCTCCTAACTCTAAGCAGCCACTTAAAATTGCAAACTCATGTGAATAAAAACGCCCCGACATGTTTCGTCACGGAGGATTTATTCATGGGATTAGAATACACTTTTTGGTTTATTTAGTGCTGTTACTAAACAGCTATTATATAGGTATCACATTGAGCAATCACTGTAAATTTTTCTTTTAGGTTCTTTTAGCAATTTTTAGCGCTGCTATTTGATTACACTATTGGTGAGGGTGAGTGTATAGTGTATCATTTATTTTTATTCACATGAGCTTCCAGCTTTTATTATTTAATTTTATTTTATTAATAATTTTATTATTTAATTTATTTAGTTAAATTAGAAGCTGATTGGCTACCATGCACAGATGCATCAGATTTTGCACTCTCCGGTTTTAGTAAATCAACCCCATAATATGACATACCTAGCACTTGTGGTCTATTAGTTTGCTCACTGTAGAACATTTAAAATATAAGAATAAATAATTTGGCATTTTAGCATGATGGTCAGTGTAGATAGGGGATCAATTTACCATTGCTCACAGTTCAAGGAACCTCAGGTAACCTCAAAAGGAACATTAGGTTTCCACAGAACTCTGGTTGAGAAAGGCTGATATATACTATCAGTTCAGCTTCTGTTGAACAATGTAAAATTTCAATTACTCACCCTACTTGGCCGAAGCACCAAAGTTTCAGCATTAGAGGCTTTCCTCATCTAGATTGAAGCGGAAATCATGCAACTCAATGGCGGGGGACTGTCCCTTTGAAACAGCCTCTAACAGGCCATTTTACTAGTAACGTTAAGCAGATCTGGAGTGTGGAGTTGCTCTGATATCTTCGATAAAAAACAGTTCAGCCTCAGGAAACTGGAATCCCAAAATGGGTTGAGTCATAAAGAAGCTGATTAGCTACCAAGCCAAAAGGCAATCAGAAATCAGTTGGCACATGAGCAGACTTTCCATTTCCGGCAGGATAGGATAAGTGCACTATACACTTTCTGCCCATGTGTGGAAATGGGTTCACTTTAAAGTACATATCTCTAGCCACTGTCTATATCAATCTTTTTGGTGGAAAGTTATTGGTATATTATCAACATTATGTTCACAATCACCTCCACCTTAAGAAAGGCACCCTGAGTGGTCCTGGAACACTGACAATGATTATGAAACATAAATAAACCATCAAAGAGCCCACAGCACACTGGTGACATCTATTATTTGAAGACATATCACACAACCTCTATGGGGGTTTCAATGATGGGATCAAGGCTCATTAAGGAACTCTCTACTACTTGGCCACTGCTTCTGTCACATACTGTAGTCATGTGCAGTGGCCAGCAGAGCTGTGCTTAGTGACTCTGAGCCTGTATTGTTACTGTCTCTGTGTCTCTTAAGTGGCTCGACCCCCACTCCTGCCTGTGTGCAGATGCAGTGGCCAGATGGGTAGCATAGTGATGCTGAGACTGTGATTTTATCAAACTCAGTGTTACTGAGCTTCACTGAGGATGGAGTGTCCAGTTTAGACATTAAAGCGTCAGTGCCACCCCCATCGTGGCTCCATGAGTGCCACCTGAGGCAGCCACCTAGTGGATCGGCCCTAGTTTTGCCCACAAATGAGCTTTTGCACTTAGTCTGGCCTCCTGCTGCAAAGACTGATTCCTGCAGTCTGTTCAGAACTGTCTGACCCAACAAGACAGACACCCAAACCAGACCATGTCTAAGGAAAATTCAGTCAGTGTTGGAGATCAAACAGTGAGGTGGTTGAATATTGTCTGTATCCGTAGGATGTGGAAAAGCCCCTGTGAGGTTAATCCAATTGTTAAGCAGCTTTGGTGTGAAAAGATTGTAGGAAGAAAGCAATAAAACACGCACTGTTGTGTGGTCGGGCTTATTATAAACTCTCTATTTGAAGCTGATCTTTACCATATTTGTATATCTTTATACACAATACATACAAGTCTTTCTCAACTTTTTTTTTTTATTGCCAAGTGGAACCCTTGACATGTTTTTCATATCTTCGGGAGCTCCTGCTAAAAGACTTCTTTTTGTGGTCTATTAGTTTGCTCACTTTGCAGAACATTTTAAATATAAGTATAAGTTATATGGAATATTTACCATATTTTAAACCGAGAACTTGAGAACAGATGATTTTTTTGTACCCTCCTGCTCTATAAAACATAATTCTCAATAATAATTTTAACATTAAATTAATAATAACAGCAATAGAAAAGTAACATAGACAGTTAAAATGGTGGTGTCTCCTAATCTTAGCTGTCAGTGTAGGTGTGCCTCCTTGCATTGAGGATTGGTGTAGTAGGTTAATCTGGCATTCCTCAAGGAACCCATAGAAACCTAAGGAGGAACTCTACGATTCAATGGATATAGAGATATACCAATAGTTCTGCCTCTATTGAACAATTTAAAAGAGCTTTTCAATGTCTCGGCTTGATGTCACATTTACCAATGTTTTCCACGTTTACACTGAAGTGGAAATCCTGCAACCCACTGGTGGAGTGCGGGAGGGCTATACTTTTGAAATACTGTCCAACAAACTGAACAGCTCACCAAGCCAAAAGCCAAGTGGATATAAGTTGGCATTTGAACAGATTTTACATTTCCACCAGGATATGTAAAACAGGCTCACTGTTAGTATAGCTCTATAGCTCAGTGTAGCTCTAGGCACTCTTTATGGCAGTAAAGTTGACATGCAAGTGGTATATCCTTTTCTTTGATTTTGTAGATCAGCAAACCAGTAAAAAACGTTCTCCCATTTAGTGAGAGCCAGTCACATCAAAACAAACACTGCACTATTATCACTCAAAAAAAACCTCACACAAGCTACTTAAAGGGAACAGTTATAGTTACAGATGTACAAATTTTGGGATAGACGATCCACCAGGTCTCCTTCTGCAAATCGTAAACCGGCAGATCAACTGGTAAAGGTAAATTTGCATAGTGGATGCAATGGTGGGATCACTTAATTTTGCCAATGAATTAAATATTAGCGTTAGATGCCTCCTAAGAAAGCTGCTGTTTCCTGAGTCCTGTGTTTCAGGTTTGTCTTTTGGCAGTGACACCAATGGTAGTGAACCCGAACAGGTCCAGCTTCACCAAAAACTATAAAGGAGCTAGAGAATTGCAACCTTCCTTGGAAGCATCTCTCACCCATTTATAATGCTTTATGACAAATTCCCTTAAGTAACTCTAAAGCTCTACGTATCAGTGTTGGACTAGGGTACGAAAGGCTTGCCACAGAAACAAACTGCTTTAGGAAAAACATATTTGGTGCTGGTTTCAAACTGGTTGCAGCTACAATTGAAAGAATGTATTATCTTGTTGTGATTCTGCTATGCTTACAGAAGCTGGAGTCTATCTAGGTTCTATTATCTATACTTCAGATGTGATCAGACGATTAGACTCTTTGGTGGAAAGTTTTTGATTTATTATCAACACCAACATTTTTCTATCATCCAGGCACACCCTGGAACATTGATGATGGCTGTGATAAAATATGAATAAACCATCAAAGAGCCCATAGCTTACTGGTGACATCTATTAGTTAAAGACAAATCACATGAGGGCTATGGAGTATGTAAGGATCAGGGCTTACTAAGGAGCTCTCCACCTGTAGGATTCTCTAGTAGGGTAAGAACCCGCTGGAGGACTCTCAGAAAGAGATAGTTCACATGGAGGAGTTATCTGGTAGAGTCAGGTCCCATTCAGGGACTCTTAGGCAGGGTAGGGTCAGTGGAGGATATTTTGCCAGGATTGGGACCCACTAGTTGTCTCTCTGGAAGGGCCACAGCCTATTAGAGTTCTCTAATAGGACTTCAAGTCACAACCCTAGGTATCATGGGGAAGTTCTCTTTTGTAGGCTCATGGGTGACAAAGATTCTCTGGTAGAGTCACAGCCCATTTTGGATTTATCCAAGGGTATATTGAATGAATATTTGGTAGAGTCAGTAGCTACTGGTAAAGGAGAGGATCCCTGGTAAGGTCAGTGCCCACTAGATGATACATTGGTTGAGGTTTAAATTTACTGGTGGGTTCCCTGGGCCAATCTGGGATCTCTGGCTGGATCAGAATCTTCTTACAATATCTTTGGTAGGGTCATGGCCCCCTAAAGGATGCCCTAGTAGGGTTGGAGTCAACTGGTAAGTTCTCTGTTAAAGCCCATTTTGGTCTTGCCTAGGATCATAAACAAGTGAAGAATTTTCTGGCAGTTTCGAAAGCCAGTCCAACACTGATGTTCATCTACTGGACCTACTGAACACACACAATACGTACTTCTCTTTGCCATCCTTAGCCTTGTTCTTGTCTTTACTCTTACTGTTAAAGGAATGTAGACAGGATGTAAAAACATAAGGCAAGAGCATTAAAAATACAATATCGATAAATAATACAACTAAGGATGAACTCCAGGAAGCCACCTGAAACAATCAATGAATTGCAAATGTTTTCCATGTAAGTTTGGATCTGTGCTAAAACCAGAATTCTTTCCCAACTTTAAATGGGATATATTAGCCAGATTTTGCAATTTTTTTGAGTGCTTTTTTATGGGGCTGCAACTTCCTTTCACACGATTTACACAAATGTAACCTTTCTTTCAAAGGCATTTTGATAAATTCAGATTCAGGGATATTGAGAAAATATAGAAAACGGCAACAATCAAAATGTATTACAAGATGACTACCGCAGCAAAAAATTATGACAACATCTTTACGGGTACAGTAAGGTTAACTTAAAATCCAAGCATCGAGCAAATATTAAAAATGCCATCTGCAAGTAGTATATGTCCCTGAATTTTTTTATTCACTTCCTGCCCAGGAGTGCTCAGACTGGGAGGTGAAGGAGGAACAGTAGCAGCCAATCAGACTCTTCTGGAGTACACATATGCACATGCTGTTAGGGTCATTGTGCTGCTGCTCCTTTACTGCTCAACCAATGGGCTAGGAGGGTTTCCTTCACTAAGCTCAGCTACAGCACAAGTTAATGATCTGGTCAAAGCTAGTGAAGCCAGTTTTAGAAAGGCACATAGAGGAGAGTTTTTCCTTGCTGACAAATGTAACCTGCAGGAATACTGTGATGTCTGCTTTAGGCGGGGCATGGCCAAAGATTCTTTTTAAAGCATATCTAAACCCAAGAAACATAATATATTATAGATTGTCCTTAGATGTAGTAGTTACTCTTTGATTTTAGACTTTTTTTTCTTTGATCCTGCTGGTAACACACTTCCTGTCCTAACAATGTAACCGATAACAGTTAGCTTACATGGAGAGCACAGAAAGTTTTCAGCTCGCAAGATTTCTGGTATGATCGACAGGTATTTCTTTGCACTTATTGAATAGGTGTAATAAAACTTTTCCAATCATATATTTACCAGGCCGAAAGGGAGCAAGAGGGAGACGTTTATTGTTTGGGTTTACGTAGACTGTAAAGTGATTGTAAAGTCTTGTTTTTTTTTTAGTTAAAAATAACAAACATGTCATACTTACTTGCTCTGTTGCAGTGGATTTGCACAGAGCAGCCCAGATCCTCCTCTTCTCGGGTCCCTCTTCAGGGCTCCTGGCTCCTCCCTCCTGTTGGGTGCCCCCACAGCAAGCAGCTTGCTATGGGGGCATCCGAGCTGAGACACAGCTCCCTGTGTCCATTCAGACACAGAGCCGCGGCCCAGCCCCGCCCAGCCCCCTGGGCTGAGGATGGGAGTCCCGGGCAGCTGAGACATTCCTGCAACATCGCTGGATCTAGAGGGACTTCAGGTAAGTATTAGGGGGGCTGAGGGGGGCAGAAGGCTTTTTATCTTACTGCATAGAATGCAGTAAGATAAAAAAAACCTTCTGCCTTTACAATCACTTTCAGATAATTCAATTCATATTCAGAATACTTTATTAATCCCAAAGGGAAATTATAGCACATGTTGTTTTTATCTGGCACCATCAATGTGTATGTTGTGAATAAGCCGCCCTCAGCAGTCTGTTTGTGAAACAATGGAGGAACAGAAGACAAGACTGATGGAAGCTGTTCTTGTTGGAGAACCCTTTGCAGCCTCCGATCTCCCGCACATACTGTCCGCTGGCAGTGATACAGCTGAACCGGCTGCCCTGTGCTTCATTTGTAATAATTATTCTGATGTGTTTTATCTAATCGGCATACCTGAGCCATTATGATTTTCTCAATAATAACCCCTCTTGGCTCCTATTTTGTATCTCCTGCACCCACCTGATCAATACAGTTTCAATCATAAACCGCTGACCAGGAAATACCTCCTTCATAAATATCAATTATTTTTCATCCTCTGTGGAGGGGGTTATAGAATTTTTATCTTAATGGATATATATGATTCAATTAAACAGAATCGAAAGTCATATTCTAATGATGTATATGTGGTATAGATTTAGAATGAATCAATACATTCTTGGAGATGACATACAGTCGTGCTCTATAGCTTCTGAAGAGGACCTGTTTGGATACAGAACAAAGGCGGTCATTTTATGTAGGTACAAGATGATTTTTTGAAGACAAGACTAATGCCGCGTACAAACGACCGGACCTTCCATCAGAGTAGACCCTGACGGTCTTTCCGACGGAGTTCCGACAGAGTTCCGCTGAAACGGACTTGCCTACACACGATCACACCAAAGTCCGTTAGTTTAGAACGTGATGACGTGCGACAGGACTAGAAATGGGAAGTTCAATAGCCAGTAGCTGCCCTTGCTTCGTTTTCCGTCCATCAGACTAGCATACAGACGAACGTTTTTCCCGATAGGAATTGAGTCCGTCGGAAAGATTTGAAACATGTTCTATTTCTAGGTCCGTCAGAATTTTAGAAAGAAAAAGTCTGAGAAAGCCCACACACGATCGGAATGTGCGACGGAATGATTCCGTCGGACCTTTTCTGCCGGAAAGTCCGGTCATGTGTACGCGGCATTAGTCCTCTACATAGCTTTAGCTGTATATGTGAAGCTGATTGGCTTCACATGTACAGCTTGATTTAAAGGTTTAAGGTTTTTTACCTTAATGCATTTTATGGATTAGATAAAAAAAAAAAAAAAAACTCCTGCAAGCGGTTTCCCCCCAAGTCCCGCCTTTTAATTCTTGATCCAGCGATGTACAAGAGAGCAGCGGCTCTCACTCTCCTAATTGGACAGAAAGGCAGCAGCAGAAGCTATTGGCTCCTGCTGCTGTCAATCACAGCCAGTGAAGAGGGAGTGGGGGGGGGGCAGGGCCGAGCTACGATCTGTGTCAATGGACACACAGAGCAGGCTCGGGAACAAGCATGCACAAGTGCACTCGGCAGGTCTGAGGAGCAAAGAGCGCCGGTGGGGGACCTGAGAAGAGGAGGACTGGGGCTGCTCTGTGCAAAACCATTGGACAAAGCAGGTAAGTATAACGTGTTTGTTATTTTTTTTTAAATTTTACCTTTAGAATCACTTAAAGTGGTAGTAAAGTCTGTTCTACCACTTGTACCTACAGGCAAGCTGTCATGAATCAGGTGTGACCAGAACTGCGTGGACAACACCAGAGGAAACCAAACGTATGTAAAGTGAGATCATGTAATTTATTTAAGGTAAGTGAATATAGATACAAACACCTCAAATACAACACAGTGCACAACAAACCAACCACCAGACAGAGACCCACAAGTAACAACAGTCAAACTGGTATATACAATAGATGGGGAATACCAGAATCGTAAACATAGACAGGCCACGGTCATCAACGGGAGATCAGCAGATGGGGCAAGGAGCAAACAGGACAGGGAGAGGATGGACGGATCAGGCTGCAGGGCAAGGATAAAGGTAACAGGGTCACAGGAGGGACAGGTTCAAGGCTCGGGCTCAGGTTCAGGTTCCAGGTACAGGGTTCAGGGTTCAGAGGATCGCAGATACAGGTCAGGGCTCAAGGACAATACCAAGGTAAGTGTGAGAGTGCTTGCCAGGTATTAATACACATCTCCTGCAATCAACCTCAGGTGACGACTGATCGCAGGAGATAATGTTGACTCCACACTGCTGGGAGACACCCACTGGTGGACACCAGTACTGTGGCCCACGGATCAGACAGTGCCACCAGCAGGTGAAATCTTTCCTGACAGTTCCAGACTGCCAGGTGACACCCGCTGGTGGACACCAGTACTGCAAGCCAAAGGTCTGACAGCGCCACCAGCAGGTAAAACCTTTCCTGACACAAGCCTATAATAAGGCTTACCTATAGGTACTGTAAATATCTCCTAAACTTGCACCGTTTAGGAGATATTCAGAGTGCATGCAGCCGATAACATCACCGGCGCATGTGCTCTGAAGGTCTGGCTTACAGTGCCGGAACTTCAGAGCCTGTGCCCGAAACGACGTCCCATGTGCGGGAGTGACATCATTGTGCCCCCTGCCACTCATGTAGCCAGAGGCCACGAAACCAGAAGGAAGACCGGGGGAAGATGTCAGCCATCTCAGCTTTGACAATGAAGCGCTGGAGGGCTTCATCTATCATAATGTGCTAGTATGCGATGCATGTGAGTCCTTTTTCTTGGTACTCTAGTCATAAAGAATCTTTTAACTCTTACAGTGCAGGGGGAGCCCCACTGCAGGGGAATTTTTTTTTTTTTTTTCCCCTGAATTGAATTTTAAAGCTGATCCCCCTAAATGTATTTTTAAATCCAAGCAATGTTAAATATCTGATTGTGACCTGGTATCAGCCTATTGCAGTTCCCTGTACAGAAGAGCCCAGAGTGGGAAAAAGAGAAGCAGCACAAGGAGCCAATCAGTGCAATCAATGTTCCATGTGCTAACAAGGAGCATGCTGATAGAAGAAGACAGCAGAGTGACAGAGAGAGGAGTTAAAAGGTCTACTGCTTGTCCTTTCACTGTCCAGTCACAGGGTAAGGAGGGTAAAGACCTGTAAGTGTTACTGAACCACAGCAGAAGATAACCAGGTCCCCTGTGCTGTGTGGCAGAGCTGTGTAAAGCTGTGCACTGGGTGGACAGAAATACTAATCTTTTGGCTCCCGTATATGCATTTCATCTTGTATTTTGTGTATTGTAGCTATTTGCATTGAGTTTAGCTTTAACTATACAATGAATCACCTCCTTTGTCTAATGCACAGTTTTATTCCCTGTTAATAATGTGAAATTCTACTCTTTAGTGCTAAGCTGACAGTTGCTGTTAAGACCGGTTCATTCCATTTTTTTTTCTTTTTTTCTGCTCATTGAGAAAAAGAGGATTAATCGGTGGCACCAAAGTGACGCTCTAATGAAATTTAATTGGGTTAGTTGGGATGATAATGAAATGAGGTGGCTGGGAATCACTGAACAGTGTAGGAGAGTAGTCAGATGATTGTGTAGGAGGATTCGGCACGACGATTCTACATCTGATTTTATTTAGAATTTCTACTCCATTCCCCACCGCTCAGCCTCCGGCCAAAGGGGCTTCATTAAAAAGGATCCGTCAGCCAAATTAGCAGAAAAAAAAACACACAGTATTAGAACTGAGAACGCATCCTATGGCAAGCGAGGGACAGATAAATTAATTGGCAGTCTGCGACTTGGAAATATTTAGATTGAGTTTATTTGTGGCTGTGGTTATATGATCTTTTTTTTTTTTTTTCTCTGAAGATTTAAAGCGTAAAGCCCAACTAGGGGCTGCTTTTAAAATTTTGCATGCAGTGGACCCCCACCCCGCCCTCTCCTCCTATCAGTATGTGCCTTGCACTGTAGCCCAATTTATTTCCTCCTTCTGCTATTTTCTACCTTCTCCACTCTGAGTTCTGCTGTAGAGGGACTGCAAGGGGCTGATAAGGTTGTTGGGCTATTTAACATTTTTTTTTTAAATCTATTTTGGATATCACTAAGATATCTGTGGACATGACTGAATAAAAAAAGTTAAAACCTGGGAAACAGGATTACACAGCAGGGAGGGTTAACAGCAGACGGTCACAGGTTAGGGAATGATATCCTGGAAAAAAAATGTTCTCACATAGCCTCATTACTGTGGTTTATGGGGGTATATTTGCAGTAAAAGCACTTGTGGATGGGAAGATGGGCACACCGGGCTGAGCTGCCCATCATTGAGGGCAAGCGGTCTAATGTTGCTCCAGGTCAAGAAGTTTGCCTGCAGTGTCACAGCGCCATCTGCTGGAGGATGTTGATGATCTTGGCAGAATCCCACCAATATTGAGGACTGGATAGAGAAGGGGCGGGCAAGGGGTGTAGGTATGGGTGGTGTCTGATGTGACCATTTCTAATCTCTCTAATTTTTGGAGCCCAGCCACCGAACATCTCTGTTCTTTTATTCTTGTTTACTTTGTAATATTCCCTTAGATTTCTGTATGTATTCGTGTTTTACTTTCTTTGCAAATAAATAAGACATTTGCGTCTTTGAGCATTGTGTGTATTATTATAATTTATTAATATTCCTATTATCACTAATACTTTTAGCAGAGCAGGGTGGCAGAATAAAGATTTTATCTAGAGAAAAAAACCCCAAATATTTCACAGATCAAATTCACAAACCTACACTGCTTTCAATTACAAATTAGAATTTAGGACATATTATTGAATACAGAGCTAAATTAAAGTGGAACTTCAGTCATTTTTTCATCTATTAAATCTTCTGCCCTTGTTGTTTTAACTTTGGATAATTAAACATTTTTTTTCTGCCAGTAAAAAATGTATACAGCCCACGTCCTGTTTCTTGTCTGGTAAAAAGCCTAGGCTTATGACCAGTGTTAATTTCGTCGACTAAAACTGACTAAAACATTTTAGTCGACTAAAATACAACTTAAACTAAAACAATTGAGATGACTAAAATACGACTAAAACTAAAATGGCATTTTAGTCAAAAGACTAAAATGGGACCAAAACTAAAATGCCATTTTATTCAAAAGACTAACGCCGCGTACACACGAGCGGACTTTACGGCAGACTTTGTCCGGCGTACTTTGACGGACTTTAAGACGTACTTTCCGAATGAACGGACTTGCCTACACACAATCAACCAAAGTCCGACAGATTTGTACGTGAGGACGTACGACCGGACTAAAACAAGGAAGTTGATAGCCAGTAGCCATTAGCTGCCCTAGCGTCGTTTTTTGTCCGTCGGACTAGCATACAGACGAGCGGACTTTTCGACCGGACTCGAGTCCGTCGGACAGATTTGAAACATGTTTCAAATCTAAGTCCGTCAAACTTTTGAGAAAACAAAGTCCGCTGGAGCCCACACACGATCAAATTGTCCGACGAAATCCGGTACGCCGGACCAAGTATGCCATGAAGTCCAATCGTGTGTACGCAGCATAAGTCTTAAACTAAATTGAAATTTGACGTCAAAATTAACACTTTTAACTTAACACCCCTGCTGAACCGTACCAGGCCCTCAACATGGGGAACATTTACGTAACCGGGTGGCCCCGCCCGGGAAAGCCATAGGGAAGTCCTTGTGCATCAGAAGGGGGTTGGGTCACCCGGGAACATCACGGTGTGGCCCCGCCCTCAGTTATAAAAGAACTGTCAAAGCGAAGACACGTCATACGGCGGGAGCCTCCCATGGAGGCGGGTCGGTCACATTTTTTTTTTTTCGGTCCGTTGGTGGAGAAAGAGAAGAAGAAGAATGGACTTCGTGGGACATTTTAATTTCTTTATTTTTTGATAAAGGACTTGTCCCAAGCCGTGTCTTGTAATTTTTAACATTTTGACACTTTTTTTGTAAAATGGTAGGGGTACATTTGTACCCCGTTACCATTTTACACAGGGGAGGCCATCATCTTGGAGTCCCCTTGTTAAGGGGGGCTTCCAGATTCCGATAAGCCCCCCACCCGCAGACCCTCACAACCACCGGGCAAGGGTTGTGGGGATGAGGCCCTTGTCCCCATCAACATGGGGACAAGGTGCTTTGGGGGGCTACCCCAAAGCACCCTCCCCATGTTGAGGGCATGTGGCCTGGTACGGTTCAGGAGGGGGGGTGCTCTCTCGTCCCCCCTTTGTTTCCTGCGGCCTGCCACTTTGCGTGCTCAGATATGGGTCTGGTATGGATTTTTGGGGGGACCCCCACGCCATTTTTTAAAAAATTTTGGCACAGGGTTCCCCTTAAAATCCATACCAGACCTGAAGGGTCTGGTATGGAATTTGAGGGGGACCCCACACCATTTATTTTTTAATTATGGCCGGGGTTCCCCTTAATATCCATACCGGACCTGAAGGGCCTGGCATGGAATTTGGGGGACCCCTACGCAATTCTTTTTTAAAAGTTGGTTCGGGGTTCCCCTTAATATTCATACCAGACCCAAAGGGACTGGTAATGGACTGGGGGATCCCATGCCGTTTTTTTCAATGACTTCTTTTATCTGTATTGCCGGGACCAACAATTGATTATAGCCGCGAGTAGTTTTAAATGACTTTTTTTCCTTTAGAAATGTCATTTTGTGCAGGGACTGTTCTAAACACGGGAAAAATGCGCCACTTTACGGGTATACTATAGACCCAGGTACGAAATTTGAAGGAATATTTCACTTTTATTGTTTCACTTTAAGCATTATTAAAATCGCAGAAAAAACGGACGTTTTTAAAACTTTTTTTGCATTAATACATGTCCCCTGGGGCAGGACCCGGGTCCCCAAACAATTTTTTTGATAATAACTTGCATATAAGCCTTTAAAATTAGCACTTTTGATTATTCATGTTCGTGTCCCATAGACTTTAACGGTGTTTGCGTGTTTGGACAAACTTTTTGCTGTTCGCATGTTCTGCTGCGAACCGAACCGGGGGGGGTGTTCGGCTCATCCCTAATTTTAAAGTCCCATCCACAGTATTTTTTATTATCCTTATCTATTTCAGGGATGTGGCATCGACTTTTTCTGGACATTTGTGATTTGTCTGATATAACTTTAAAAGTTGTCACCCTAGGACAGGAAATGTGTCACTGGTAGGATCACTAGGTGGAAATAAAGGGAAAAAAAGCCTACAAAGAAGAAAATTATTTCAGCCAACACATCTAAAAGCTTAAAAGCTACCATATGTTAAGTGTTTGTTTTTGGGTTTAGATATGCTTTAAATGTAGAACTCCAGAATGGAGAATAAACAGAACCTCTCCCAGATTTTAATCCTGTGCGTGTCACTGGTAGGGTTGCCACCTTTTCTTCAAGTCAAACCTGAACACTTTAGCGGCGCACAGCAATTTTTTTATGGTATAAACTATATGTATACTTTGCTAATACATTTCTAATCGTATGAAGTTAATCACAAGAGTCCCCCATTACATCAGAGTCCACAGAGTCCTCCCTTTACATCAGAGTCCACAGAGTTCCCTCCTTGCATCAGAGTCCACAGAGATCCCCCTTTACATCAGAGTCCACAGAGTTCCCCCCTTACATCAGAGTCCACAGAGTTCCCCCCTCAGATCAGAGTCCACAGAGTTCCCCCCTTACATCAGAGTCCACAGAGTTCCCCCCTTACATCAGAGTCCACAGAGTTCCCCCTTTACATCAGAGTCCACAGAGTTCCCCCCTTACATCAGAGTCCACAGAGTTCCCCCTTTACATCTGAGTCCACAGAGATCCCCTTTACATCAGAGTCCACAGAGATCCCCTTTACATCAGAGTCCACAGAGATCCCCCTTTACATCAGAGTCCACAGAGTCCCTCTTTTACATCTGAATCCACAAAGTCCCCCTTTACATCTGAACTTGCAGATTTCCCTTACACTGTAGATTCTGATGTAAGGGAGAACTCTGGGGACTCTGACATAAGGGATGCTCTGGAAACCCTGATTAAAGGGGGAACACTGAGAACTTTGATGTATGGAGAGGAATATGATGTAAGGGGAACATTGCTGCCTCTGGTGTAAAGAGGAACTCTGATGTAAGGGGTGCTCTGAGAACCCTGATTTACCTTAGTGTACTCACTCAGAGGCAGGAGAGAAAATGGGGGAGGGAGGGGGAGACTTCAGTCACAGACAGGGATGGATGGTGAGCTCACTCACCCCTTAGCAGTCAGCACTTCTCATCTAGATGCATCTGCGGCTGCTGGGCTTCAAATTTCCAGCCCCCACTTTCCTTTTCTGAGGAACAGCACCGGGAATTGGAGTGTGGGCAGACACAGAGGGGCGGGAGGAAGAGGTGCAGATCGATCCCTCTCTCCTCTCCCATCTGTATGTGGGGGGGGGGGGGGGGGGGTGTTAGTGCTGGGCAGTGTGAGAGAGAGTGTAACAGACACTTCTGGCTTAGACAACTGCAGCCAGCAAACCTGCTGGAAAGTCATAGTCCAGTGTGAACAATGTGTCCGGGGTTCAGACAGTCTGAAACCTGGACGCATGATTCCAAACCCGAACTGTCCGGGTGAATCCCAGACAGGTGGCAACCCTAGTCACTGGTGGAAAATTTTATCCTAACCTGCTGTCGTGTCATAAGGCCACTAAGTGAAGGACAGACGCAAGAAAGTGTCTAACCTTGTCTGAATCCATTAAAAAAATAGGTTTTATCTGGAGGGTCACCTGATTACTTGTTCATTAGAAAAGTCTTTTATCTGTCCTCCATTAAGGCTGGGTTCACACCACAGTACAGAGCGGCTCACAGCAGGGGCACGGTGCGTCCCTGATCAATGGTTCTGATCCGATTTCGGTACAAATTTTTGCCTGAATTTGGACCTGAAACAGACCAGAAGACGCACAGGACTCCTGTGCAATTCGCTCCGCAGCCCCTCCGGAAGTGTGTGAACCGGCTCCATAGAGAGCCAGTCACAATCTCTTGACATGCGAAGCATCCAATTCGCATAAGTGTGAACCCGGCCTTAATGTTTCTGCAGCCTGAGCCTCTAGCTTTAAGACCACCACTTTTAACCAAACTGACCCTAGAGTGTGCATGTATGAATTAGCGGTATTAGCGTAGGTTTACACTTATGCATGCAAATGAACAGCAGCCTGTTCATTTGACGTGTAAAGAGGTCCCTGATTATTTTTTAAAAATGCACCGCACAGAACTGCATAGAGCTGCGGCACCATACAGTTTTGTGCACGTGAAAATAATCTGCTAAACAGGCTAAATGCATCTGCTAAAGAGCAGTGTGTTTTGCCTGAGGGTTGGGAACGTGTTCAATTTTGCAATCGTTCCAAAACCGCACAAGTGTGAACCTAGCCTTAGAGAGTAAGTTCCTCTAGGGCGTGGCCAGATTTTATTGTTTCTACATAAAGTATAAAGCACTATGTGATATACTTACATACTTACAGGGTAAAATCTTGTTGTATGGCTAAAGGGAACCTGAAATGGTTTGGTCGGTTTTGCTGTTTAACAGGTTTTTAAAGATTTTTTTTTATTTCTAAAATGTATTTATCTTACTTATAAACGTTTAACACACATCGCAACCCATTATGCTGGTTTTGAAGTGCATTTTGGGTTTTCTAAAGAGAGAACACAGAGCCTACAGAGCAAGGGGCAGGGAGAAGGATGACTCTTCTCTGACTTAGCTGTGTGTGTGATCTGAGCTTTAGCTATTCAGTTTCATAAACAACATTGCAATGCAATGCTATTAATTTCAAAGGAAAACGCATCAGAGGGAAAAATGTCTAGGTGTAATCCAGTAGCGGCTGGTGCTCCATTTTTCGGGGGGCCGCAAACAAACCCCCCACCCGCTCACCCACCAGCCCTGCACTTACCTCATCCAGGTCACAGGCAACTTGCCCGGCTTCTCCTCCTAGCCAATCCAGTCGCTTCTCCTCCTGGCCAATCCGGTCGCTTCTCCTCCCAGCCAATCCGGTCTTAGGACCCGCCTCCTGTTCTGATTAGCCAGGAGGAGAAGCAGGAAGACAATAGCGAATGTTGATTCGCTAATGTCACAAGTGGGTGGGCTCAGGGCGCAGTGCTCTGAAGCCAATTAGAGCCTCAGGCTCTTATGTGCTTCAAACAAAAAAAACCTTGTAGAAATCTATGTGTCCGGCGCCCCGCATGTAGATTAGGGGGCGGCGCATAGAGACCTGATCCCATGATTGTTCTGAGCTTGGTTGACTCTGCTTGCTCCTAAAATCCTGTTGCAGACTTTGGCTTGTGACTTGACCTTGTCTACCTACTGCCCATTCTTGCAGTACTTTCTCTGCCGATACCAACATTGGTCTCGCTCTGACTCTGCTTCCTGATTCTGTACACCTGCTGCCCAATTGTTGCCAACTTCTGCCTGCCTGACCGTGCATCCGAGACCCTGCATCTGCCAGTTGCTCAGTTCTGCACCTGCTACAGTGTCTTCTGGCTAGGATCTTCTACAGGCACCTGTGCCACTCTGTGCCCTTTTATACCCTGTCATCAACCCCAAGGGAAACAGGACAGGAGATGTAAGGGAAGCCCTCTCGTCAACCAGGTATGTGACAATATGACCATGTTGGTGGTGGGTGCCTAGTTTTTGTATAGCTTTGTATTATTTTTTCATTGTGCAATAAATAGTTTCCCTGATATAAACAGCTTGGTCTGCCCGTGACTTCTTTTTCAGGGGGTCCCCCTTCCCCCTGTATTATTTTTCCAACAGCCACTCTGTGCCCTGTTATACCCTGTCATCAACTGCAAGGGAAATGGGGAAACGGGACAGGAGATGTAAGGGAAGCCCTCTCGTCAACTCAACCTTGACCAGGTATGTGACAATATGTCCAGACCGGGGCAGATTAAAAATATGAAACATATTCCTAAAGTTGATCTTTTTTAGCCCTGAACATGATACATTAAAAAAATCTATAGACAAAGTTACTTTGTTAGTATAATTTGTACCTGAAGATTCCTGTCTTTTTCTCCTTCCCTTTTGCTCTGAAACCACAAGAAGCAGTTAGATGTGAGACGGCGCAAACAATGGCAGATATGGAATAAGAAATGGATCAAGCTCATGCATTTGAGAGGAAAAAATTCTCCACATTTCAGGCTAAGCTGAGCCACATTGCACATGAATGTAGATGATGTCTGATTAATCATTGGGAGAGAACTGGCTTAGTTAAATGTCATTTAGCTGAGGATGCCGGAGATGTCCATTACCATGTAATGGTGACAATAATTATGGGCTTGCCCTGGGATTATCCTTATCTGGCTGAAAAATAATGTAATATCTTCTATCAAAATGTCCCATCAGTCCCACCTTATGGGGGCTGAAAATGTACTCATATCTCCATTAGAAAAAAAAAATTAAATCTATTTTCTTAAAACCCAATAGAACTTTCCCTTTAAAGTTGAACTAAACCCACTGATTTACCAGTTACATTCTGGGCATGCCGGGAATGCTAACTGTCCCATTTCCTTGTGCTCTCAAGCAAACTGTCAAACCATTAAATGGATGGTCTCATAACTGATCACATGTGCAGCACCATGGCAGTTCAGATCAAACAAACAGAGGCCAAGATGGCAGCTTCCTTGGCTGAAAAGGATAGGAGGGTTTAGTTCCGCTTTAAATCAACTAAATCCAATCCAATTGCACCAAAACAAAAGATGTTAAGTCTAGGGCCCATTCATTCATAAAAATGCAGCATTTTCTACTTTTTTTTTTACTACACCCCAACTCAGTGCATTGGTATGAACTAAACTAATAGGACATAAGGCAAACTGTGTTGTCTATGCAATGGAACTGCATTGTGCAAAGCTGCCCAATGCATATGGTGTGAAAGGACCCTTGCAGTCCATTTGCTTTAGCAAGCAGACCCAGCTGGAGTAAAGAAGCCCATCCTGTGGTGGCATGCTGCAGAAAACGACCCTTTGTGTGGAAGCAGTGGTCTCTCTGCAGAAGTCCAACAAACCCCCTTTGAGGAGGCGTGTTGCTACTCATTAGCATTATGCATGTTGGGGTACTGCAGTGCCATACCCTCTGAATGGAAACCTAACACTCCTTCCCGGCACAGCTGCACTGGAAAGCACAACACACAGTAACACGCTACCATGCGTTGTGGTGTGCTGTGCTGCCAAAAATGGTGCATGCACTTTTTTATGCTATTTTTTGTTAGGCTATGTTGTCAGTACTCCACAAAATGTTTTGGGACCATGCATCAGGCATCACATTCTTGATGAAAGGTCCCATGGGTAGTCCTGAAATGTTGGTTATCTATGTGGTCATGCAATAAAAGGAAGTTTTCACTTGGAAACTAGTTTGTTGATGTACTTCCAACATATCTTTCCACTGTGACCAGTTGGAAGTTGTTACAGCTAAACATGTGCAATTTGTTTCGTTCCGAATTCGTTCTTTAACAAATTTTGACAAATCTGTTAATTCGGAAATGTCCGAATTAACGAAAACTAGTTTAATGAATTTTTTAGAATATTAGAATATCCCAAAATTCGTAACTTTGAAAATTCGTAAATTCGTAATCTCGAAATTCAAAAATCCGAAAACCCGAAAATTCGAAAAACTGAAATAATAACTAACGAATAATAACTTAACTATTACTAAATATTAAGTTATAGGTATTGGAATTTCCTATTTCCTTTCAAATTTGGCTGTTAGTGAACATAACGAATACAATTTATCCGAAGTTACAAATTATCCAAAATAACGAACGCTGTATCTAAACAAATGGAACGTAACTAATTAATAATAATACATAACAATAATAATAATTTAAAAAAAAAATATATATATATATATATATATATATATATATATATTTTTTTTTAATAATTCATTCCATTCCATTTGTTTAGATATTCGTTATTTTGGATAATCCGTAACTTCGGATACATTCGTATTCGTTATGTTCACTAACAGCCAAATTTGAAAGGAAATTCCAATACCTATAATTTAATAGTTAGTTATTATTAGTTAGTTAGTTTTTCTGTCGAATTTTCGGATTTTATTTTTTATTTTCGGATTTTTGAATTCACGAATTTACAAATTGCGATCATAACGAATGACCCGAAAAATGAAAAAAAATAAGCTAATGAAACGAAAACTAACACATTTTCCGGCAGTGCACATGAGAATAGATGCTGCTGAATGTCAGCAAATAAAAGAAAATCAAGATTGAGGTGCTGCACTGGGTTAGAATATCTGATAACATTTTTATTGGTGTTCATGTTGTTTTGTGCCCATAACAACCACTCCCCATATTTCTTTTATGGGCAAAAGAGGGGTAGGAAGCAGTGATGGGAGTAAGTCACACATGTGCAAGTCACAAGCAAGTCTCAAGTCTTAACCTTCAAGTCATAAGCAAGTCCCAAGTTACTGTGGCGAAAAGCAAGCAAGTCAAGTCGAGTCCCTGCTAGAAGTCAAGCAAGTCAAGTCAAGTCATTTATTTTGGTCAAGTCACAAATTAAGTCAAAATACTGATCTACCTCGAAGCCAGAACTCCGGGGGGAGCTTTCTTTTGTGGGGGGGGGGGCGACTTTTGCCTAGGCCAAGACACAGCACTGGTGGTGCCAAGTCATTGCAAGTCAAATAGCCCAAGTCAAAGTCAAGTCGCAAGTCATTAGTGACAAGTCAAAGACAAGTCGAGTCATTTATTTAATTTTTTTCAAGCAAGTCGCAGGTCCTCAAATAGGTGACTCGAGTCTGACTCGAGTCAAGTCATGTGACTCAAGTCCCCCACCTCTGGTATGAAGTGAAGACAAATCTCTCAAATTGGGTCACATAGAAAAAAAAAAACAGAAATTGTTCTCCAAAACTGAACATCCGGATCAACTTTATTCCAAAACCAGAAAAAAAGAATGGTCACCATTCCAAGGCGTTTCTGGGGTCAAGACAATGCCCACTTCATCATGGCTTAAAAATTATTAAAACTTAGTACTGGACTGTAAACTGCTATTGATGCGAATTTAAGGTGAGTTGTACCTGGGGTGATATGGGGGGAGCCCAGGATCTCCAGCCAACGGACTTTGTGTCAGAACACTATCTGCAGCAGAAGCTCGCAGAGACCTGGCATTCCTGCCAGTATCTTACATGGGCACACGAATGTATGCCGGCATGCACAAATGCACGCTAGCGCACAAATGTGCACAGGTGCACGCACCAATGCGTGTTGCCACATGCCCGGCTCGGACTGGTGCCAAACGGCCTTTATAAGGGAGCCAGTTTCTCTCTGTGATTGCTGGTTGATCTTTAGCTCTCCAGTGCATTTGTTCCTGTGAAACCCTTGCATCTGTGAATACCTGTTACCCACTTGGCTTGCCCCTGGACCTGTCTTCTGCCTGCATCCTGATCTAGCCATGGCTTGTTACATGGACTGTCTGATCCTGCTGTCTTATGTATGACCTTGGCTACCCTCCTAACCACGCTCACTCTTGCCCACACCTGGTACCTGACTCTGGCTTTGAACTGGCTTCTCTCCTGACTCCTGCTCTGCCTGAGTCCTGCTACTTCCCATGGGCGCCAGCTGTCTGCAGACACATCTGAGTACCTGGATATCTTATCTGACAGCACTCCACTCAGAACATCCCTGCAAGCAATTCCAGCGGGCAACCCGTGCTTCTTTAAGCCCGACTCCTCCTGTTCCACCTTCAGGGGAGTCTGGAGCTTAGCCTCAAGGGAAGCCCTCTCTCTATTGGCCTCCAGCACCAGGTACGTAATACTTTGTAGAAGCAAAGCTGTCTTTATTTTCAGCAAAAAGACAAAATACACTAGCTTCTTGCCAGCATGAGCAACATAAAACAGTCCATAGCTTCTGGTATACAAAAACAAAACTATGGCTCACCACCAGTAACACTTGTCCCTTAACAGGGGTTTAAAGTCCATGCCTGTTTCAGCAAGGTTGCAAGAGCCCAGCAGGGTCTCAGCCAGTCAACAGCCTCTAGTCCTCTCACAACTGTGTGCTGTTCCACACTACAACTCACAGACACCTGTTGACTGCTTCCTGTCCCTTTTCAGCCCTCTCTCACAGACGGGTTGACGACCTGTGGACCACACTACCCGTAGTCAGGGTTGAAGGCTCTTTCCCACCCAAAATCCTGGGAAAATTGCAATTTTTCCCTTTCACCGGATCACCCAAGAACACCTCACCCTGCATAGGAGAGAATTACCTGCTACTTGTCATGCGCGTAAAGGGAACACAACCCAAACAAAGCGAATACATACATCCCATCCAGGACTCATCCCCGGAATCCTATACACTGGTTTATTATTGGAATACACAGTATGTGAGCAGTAGGTCGCTTAAACCAACTGCTGACACCTTACGTTCACAGCAATGGCAGTTTTCAGCCTAGAGCTTCATTTTTATAATTTTTAAAGTATATTTCCACTTTTGCAGCCACATTGGACTAACATAATACCTACTTTGTTACATGTTCCCATTAACAAAGCACAACTTAAAGTGGTATTAAACCCAAAAGAAATTCTTAGCCAACCATGACACCTTCTCCTTAGAAACTCCTAAAAACGTAAGAATTTTTTTTTTTTAGGTATGCTGTGTGAATGGGAAAACATAACAAACATATAGTGGGGTTTTCTGAAATTTGACTACAAAAGTGGAAATATCCTTTTCAGTCCTGATGAACAGGGCATTGTGTTATCCCCAAAAAGTGATGGCTTGGTGACCATTCCTTTGATTTTGAAATAAAGCTGTATCTGGAACTGCACATTTTTTGGTGTGGGAATATTGTCTTTTTTTAAGTTGCAGGCTGGGGGGTCAGTGGAGATCCCCTGGTATGGAGGGGCAGCCTTCCCCCAATCCCAATACTTCAACAAAACTACCATATTAATCATCTATATCAAAAGTATAATCCTAGGGCCCCAGAACTTTTACGCTATTTTCTTCGAATGTTAAGGAAATGTCTTGATTCATTAGGAAAATTTTGGGTGAATGTCTACTAATTTTGCTTTATACATTGGGTGAACAATGGGCAAATTGCCCATCTAATCGTTTATAGATATACAGTACTCCATGCTAGACATCAACAACACACTATGCCGAAGAATAGGTCTGAGATGCCCATGGTTCTCTCCATTGATAAAGTCATTCTACAAATCAAGGTTGTGAAATGGGAGCTTGATTCATTTCTTCGACCTTGGAGATATTAAAGACAATCACAGTACACTGCAAACACATGGATGGAAAGTGTGGAAATATTTCTTGATACATATGGTAACCAATAGGAACTCTTGTCTCATTTTCATTTCTGATGATGCTGCAATATCATGAAGGTGGTGGCGATACACACTTCGATAAATTATCATTTTATTTTTTGATCGATTTCTTCCTTTAGGAATAATTGATCTATGGTCAACATTCCATTTTATCCATATGTCACACATGGGGAAATAGATTTAGATTGATAGTTAAGATACCATTGTAACTTATGATCCTAAATTCTCTGTTTCCACCATGTAATCTCATAATCTGATCTCTTGAAATATGATTATATTCATGAATAAAGTATCTCAGTGCTGACAAGACAACCGATAATAACTAATTTGATCGAATTTGATCTAATATGAGTCTAAAGCAATTGGAAGGAAAGTTATGGTTATTTGATTGTTTGCCTTGATCAAATCACATACTGATTGGATAAAAAAATAAAATAAAAAAGTATTTATGGCCACCTTAAGTCATAAAGCCAGTGCACAGGAACGGGTCTTAAGGTGGCCATACATGCTTTAATAAATAATTGATTTATTTTCCGATAGTAATAATTGATCTATAGTCGATAAACCCATATGATCAGTATGCCACACATGGGGAAGTGGATTTTAATCAATAATTTGAAGATATGATCGTACCTTACGATTGTAAGTTATTGGCCGCATCTCTGCTTCCACCATGTAATCTTAGACTCTGATCGATGGAAATGTGATCATATTCATGAACAAGTATCTCAGTACTGCCGACTGTTGCAAAATGATTGACAATATTCCACCCTGTAGTCTACCCATCTACTCAGTTTAATCCATCTACCCATCTATTCAGTCAAAGGGAAAATGATGGCTTTTCGATTGTTTGCGGATATATTCCCTTTCATTAAATTGTATAATGATCGGATAAAAAAAAAAAAATTGAGGCATGTATGGCTACCATAATTTATAAAGCCAGTGCAGAGGAAAACTGTCATAGCAACTGCTATGATCTCGGCATCTGTTGTGGTTACAGTCTGGATGAAAAAACTCCAATCGCTTGCAATGGAATACACATGGACATCAGCGACCAATCAGAATTCACTGTATCATCAGAGCAGAGAATCAGACAAGAGTTCCGATAGGCCTGTGCGCTTTCCATGGCTGGAGGTTTCAAATATATTTTATTATTAAAGAAAAAAACTCAGAAAGGAGGAAAGACAACCAATCAGCAAACAAATGAAAAAAATCAAAATAAAACACCATGCAAATACCTGAGCTCATCCAGCTCCTCTCTGAATAAAAAAAAACAAATGTAAATATGATCGGTCCTTGTCCTTAATTACTTGATCACAAAGAGTAAGAGTAGGTTCACAATTGTGCGGGCTGCGCATGCGCATTAGTGGGAGCATGTCACGGGTACAGCAGCCTGTTCTTTTAAATATTGGAATGGGTTGTCTCAATGCAACGCACATTGACACAAGGCATATCGCATGTCAAAGGGCATGTGTTGGCGCTCCACAATGCAGTGAATGATCCTTGAGGGATCTACCAAAACCTTACATTTTAAGGTGACCAAACATGGTTCAAAGGTATCGGCCAAATAAGCACATGTATGTCCAGCTTTCATTTTATGCAGGCTGACCGTTAAATGCAAAGTATCTTTTTATTTGCCCCCAGTTCTATCACCTGTACCACTGTTTTTCTTCTTCTGACCATCGCTGGTTTTGCAAAAAAACAGCACCACATTTCTTTATGCACAAATGGCTGTAATCCCATTCAGTGTATTACTTTTATGTGGAATAAACTCCTCGTCTTCTGAACAAAACAAATCCAGATAACAATGTGTGAATGGGGTGCAGAGCTGATTACAGTGTACAATCCAATTGTCAGCAGACGCCGTACTTATCCCATTGTGTGCTGTTTATCCACTACATCATACTTGACAATGCTGAAGTGTGATTTTACACGGCACCATGCAGTTGACGTTTGATTCCACTTTGTTTTGACAATCTATGTTTCAGGGTTTACTGACCGCCCACTCACAGCCAGTTCCTAGGCTGGAGAGATAATCAGACACACGAGGGATTAAAGGGCTAGTTCATCTTTACCAAAAAACTACCTATGCAGGTAAGGGGAGCTTGTAGATAAAAGCAAACTGTTCAGCTTTGACCAAAGTTAAGTAATGCCCTTGCTATAAGTGTAGGCCATTTACGTACCTCCCAAAGCCTGGCTGAAAAACTCCTGGAGATGGCAAGTCCCTGTTATGCCTTGTTGCTAGGATGTTCCTAAGGCACTCGCAGCTGTTACTGCTCATCCCCTCCCTTACCGGACCAAACTCTTAAACCTCACACATACGTGGTTCACTTTGTGGCAACATCACTGAGCTCAGAGCTTCTACACCAGGGGAGAGAGAGCGCATGCAAGGGGGTTTGAGCTTGCTCCTGTGATGGTGAGGGTCAGCTGTAATGGCTTGGAGCATCTTAGCAACGCTCTAGCAACAAGGCAAAACAAGATGGGGAGTATTTTTGGCTAGGCTTTGAGAGGTACGTAAATGGCCTACACTAAGAATTATTCAACTTTGGTCTGGGCTGTACAGTTTGTTTTTTACCTACAGGCACTCCTTGCTTGCATAAGCAGTTTTTTTTTTGGTAAGGGTAAGCTAACCCCTTAAAGATGGTGAGGATATCAACAACCATTTTATATGGCTTTTGTTGCTGTCTTAGTCCCAATCAGAAAGATATTACATCACTTCATGTCCTATAGATATCATGTCACTATGATAGGAAGTGAGAGTAGATCTCTCTAGACAGAGAACAATACAAACCTGACAAAGATTGCAAACCTTCCCCACTGTGCCCAAACAACAAAAACATGCATGGCTGGAGTTAGACCTTAATATCTGCAATAAATGTGGTTTAGGACAGGTTGCCTAGTTTGTTCTACACAAGAGATATTATATGCAGGAGAATGTTGCCAATGAGGCAAAGTGAGGTGACTGCTTCAATCAGCACTCAGTGGGGGCGACTCTAAGGCCAGTGTTTCCATACCAGTGGTTGCTAGGAAGCTGTTGTGCTGGGCAGTATGGTGCCTGCACCATAACAACCAGTGATGCTGTATGCCCAGCCTCCTGCATCCTAGCAACCAAAAATGGTGTGCGGACCTGCTGTCAGAGTCCTAGCATTCAATGACACACAGCTACACAGCAGCTGGGCTACAGCATTATTGGCTCTGTGCCAGCATTCTAGCAATCAAAAGTGGTGGGGGCAAAATGGGGTGACATCCAGAATGTCCATGGCACAGTAAAGCAGGGTCACCAGAAACACTCAAAAGTTGGCATGATCACCAACAAGCATCCCTGTTGGTCTCATTCACATAATATGACACGCCATCTGCATTCAGGGCCATGCACCCAAATGGGAGCATGCTTCTGTGGCCATGCAGCCGCTGCATTCCAATTGACATAAATGGGACTGCCTGCACAGGGAAGCACGGAACACCTGTGCATCCCTCTGTGGGGAACTGGCCCACACGCAAACGTATGCTGTAGCATGCTCATGTGAATAAGGCCTTAGACATTGTTTTTGCTTCTTCTTTGGTGGATTGTGGGTGGGTTACCATAGTAACGGGAACTCCTGCTGGAGATTGTATCAGGTTTTAAATGTTTCCGGTTGGTGGATTGTTGGTGGGTTGCCTCCCTAATGGAGATGCCTACCAATGAAGCAAAGTGAAGTGACCTCCTCAGGTGACATTTAGTGGAGGGCAACTCTAAGGCAAGAGTATCCATAGCATACACTCTGTCCTCACGGCAGCTCATTAAAATTGCCCTGTATACACAGGACAGCGTTACTGTGGTGGTTGCTAGAAAGCTGGTAGCTCTGCAAGTGGTACCGTTGTTACAACCATTGATTGCTGTACTGCCTGGCCTCGTGCATACTAGCAACCAATGATGCTGTGCAGCCCAGTTGCCAGCCTTCTAGGAATGAAATACACTGGGAGCTTATATGATCTCCAGTGGGTTTCCCCATTACTGTGGTAACCCACCAACAATCCACCAGACAAGCAACAGAAACAATGTTTGGTAGATTGTGGGTGGGTTGTCAAGGGGATGCCTGCTTAAAAATTGGCTTTTGAAAATTTCTGCTTCTTGTTTGGTGTATTTTGGGTTGGTTGACATGGCAAGAAGGATGCCTGCTGGAGATCGTACTGCCTTCTAAATGTTTCAGGGGGGGGGGGTCAAAAACAACCGCCTCAGATGTCAATCAACCTAGGCACATTCTGGTTAAATATATTATATTTCACTGCAAAACAATTAGAAAACCATGCAAGAGATGATGGGAACAAACAAACCGCTGCACACATTACTTGCCTTGTTACTGGCTTATACCCATCATTCACCTTGTTATGAATGTCAGAAACCTTGCTGATATGCAGGAAAAGAGAAACACAAATGTAATAATCTGGAGGAAAGAAGGAAGAGATACATCATATTGCCAAAAGCATGTGGCCCCTTGACCATCAAACCTATCTACAGTGCCTTGCAAAAGTATTCACCCCCTTGGCATTTTTCATGTTTTGTTGCCTCATAACCTGGAATTAACATGGATTGTTTGAGGATTTGCATCATTTAATCTATAGAACATGCCCACAACTTTGAAGATTTTTTTTTTATTATTGTGAAGCAAACAACAAATAGGACAAAATAACAGAAAAAGTCAATGTGCATAACTATTCACCCCTTTAAAGTCAATACTTTGTAGAGCCACCTTTTGCAGCTATCACAGCTCCAAGTCGCTTTGGATAAGTCTCTATGAGCTTGCCACATCTTACCACTGGGATTTTTGCTTATTCCTTCTTGCAAAACTGCTCCAGCTCCTTCAAGTTGGATGGCTTGTGCTTGTGAACAGCAATCTTTAAGTCTGACCACAGATTTTCTATTGGATTGAGGTCTGGGCTTTGACTAGGCCATTCCAAGACACTTACATGTTTCCCCTTAAACCACTCAAGTGTTGCTTTAGCAGTGTGTTTGGGGTCATTGTCCTGCTGGAAGGTGAACCTCCGTCCTAGCCTCAAATCACACACAGAGTGGTAAAGGTTTTGCTCAAGAATATCCCTGTATTTAGCACCATCCATCTTTGACCAGTTTCCCAGTCCCGACTGCTGAAAAACATCCCCACAGCATGATGCTGCCACCACCATGGGATGGTGTTCTTTGGGTGATGTGATGTGTTGGGTTTGCGCCAGACATAGTGTTTTCTTTGATGGCCAAAAAGTTCAATTTTAGTCTCATCAGACCAGAGCACCTTCCTCCATACATTTTGGGAGTCTCCCACGTGCCTTTTTGCAAACTCAAAACGTGCCATTTTGTTTTTTGCTGAAAGTAATGGCTTTCATCTGGCTACTCTGCCATAAAGCCCAACTCTATGGAGCGTACAGCTTATTGTCGTCCTATGTACAGATACTCCAGTCTCTATCTCTGTTGAACTCTGCAGCTCCTCCAGGGTTATATTAGGTCTCTGTGCTGCCTCTCTGATTAATGCCCTCCTTGCCCGGTCCGTGAGTTTTGGTGTGCGGCCGTCTCTTGGCAGGTTTGCTGTTGTGCCATGTTCTTTCCATTTGGTTATGATAGATTTGATGGTGCTCCTAGAGATCATCAAAGATTTGCATATTTTTTTATAACTTAACCCTGACTTGTACTTCTCAACAACATTGTCCCTTACTTGTTTGGAGAGTTCCTTAATCTTCATGGCAGTGTTTGGTTAGTGGTGCCTTTTGCTTAAGTGTTGCAGCCTCTGGGGCCTTTCAAAAAGGTGTGTATATGTAATGACAGATCATGTGACACTTAGATTGCACACAGGTGGACATCATTTCACTAATTATGTGACCTCTGGAGGTAATTGGTTGCACCAGAGCTTTTTATGGGCTTCATAACAAAGGGGGTAAATACATACGCACATGCCAATTATCATTTTTTTATTTCTGAAAAATTGTTTTATGTATATATTTTTCTAATTTTACTTCACCAACTTAGACTATTGTGTTCTGATCCATCATATATAATTCAGATAAAAAAAAAAAAAACATTGAACTAAAGGCTGTAATGTAATAAAATAGCTAAAAAGCCAAGGGGGGTGAATACTTTTGCAAGGCACTGTATATGGCCAAAAGTATATGGACACCCTTTCAAATGGCAATAATAATTTTCTAATAGCAGTTCTTTCAATTACAAATATATACTCATCAGATTCAACACTCACTGGAAATGTCAGACCCACAATTCAGGAGGGCTATAACGGCAAAGGTCTATAAATGATGTGTTATGGCCTAGCAATCAATGGGTCCCCAGGTTCTCCATTTAAGATGAAGTCAAAATGTCTTAGCCATGCTGGAGCTGGCATTGTTTTACTTTATGTAAGCTAGGAGAAGGAGCAGCATGAGACGGTTCCTGTTACTACTGGTGATTACCTGGAGAACCAATGATAAGGAGGTTATAACTCAAGCATTTATAGACCTTCAGGTTTAACCTTTGAGTGCTGAATCTGGAGGGTATATATTTGTAAATTGAAGTGCAGCTATTGGAATATTATTGGAATATCTGTAAACTGACCCCTCTGAATGGTTGATTTTAAGTGTTTTCAGCAAAGGGTACTGTTAATGTTACAGCATACAAAGACATTTTATACAAGTGTGCACTTCCAACCTTGTGTTAACAGCTCTATAAAGACATGGTTTGATGAGTTGGGTGTGGAGGATCTTGAGTAGCCTGCACACAGCCATGACCTCAACCCTACTGAGCAATGATGACTTTGGTGTGCAGGAGCTTGAGCACCCTGCACAGAGTGCCGACCTCAACCCTACTTAAAAACACCTTGGTAATGAATTGTGTCCACCCACGCTTGCCCCCCCCCCCCCCTCTACTGGAGCTGTTGGCTGTGACAGGAATGGGTTTGTGCTTCTATGCTTGCCATTTATCTACCTCAACCCTGCTGAGCACTGATATGCTTGCTGTGGAGGAACTTGAGTGGTCTGCACAGATTTCTAACCTCAACCTTATGCAACTCTCAACCTTATATGCTTTTTTGGAAAATTCCCACAGATATACGCCTAAATCTTATGGAAAGCCTTCTGCAAAGCGCCATAATAAAACCCATGGTTTTGGAAAAGGATGTCCGTTAAGATCATATAGGTATGATGGCTAGTTGTCGACAAACAGTTGTCCAAATTGCATAACCTTTCTAGAGCTGCATCAATGTAATGCTTTGCAAATCACTGTTTAAGCAAAATTCTACCCAAAATGGTTCAATCTGTTATATTCTAAGCCCACCGTATAATTCAGAAGTAGCAGAAGAGCAAATGGGCAAAGTGATCAATTTTAGGTGGACTGACCCTTTTAGTATCTTCACTTCAGTTAACTTAAACCCAGTTGCTATGGGTTAGTACTGTACTTTCCACATCACGTTTTGTCTATGCACTGCTTTGCTGAATGGGTCTGTGTGGTTGTAACCTCTTTCTGATGCCCTGTACACACGGTCGGATTTTCCGACGGAAAATGTGTGATAGGACCTTGTTGTCGGAAATTCCGACCGTGTGTGGGCTCCATCACACATTTTCCATCGGAATTTCCGACACACAAAGTTTGAGAGCTTGCTATAAAATTTTCAACAAAATCCGTTGTCGGAAATTCTGATCGTGTGTACACAAATCCGACGCACAAAGTGCCACGCATGCTCAGAATGAATTAAGAGACGAAAGCTATTGGCTACTGCCCTGTTTATAGTCCCGACGTACGTGTTTTACGTCACCGCGTTCAGAACAATCGGATTTTACGACAACTTTGTGTGACCGTGTGTACGCAAGACAAGTTTGAGCCAACATCCGTCGGAAAAAATCCCAGGATTTTGTTGTCGGAATGTCCGATCAATGTCCGACCGTGTGTACAGGGCATTAGAGAATGCATTCAAGAACAATTCTACAAATAATTAAACTTCTACATTTCTCTTAATATCAAACTGCTGCTTTGAACTGTTATTTCATTTCATTGTAATTCCTAATTAACTTGCAAGCAACAAATTATGTGTTTTTGTTTTACAATGAAATAAACAGGCATAATTACCCAACCAGACGTCTATTATCTTCCTGGCGATCTTCATCGTGGCTAAAATTATTTGAATACAAAGTGTAAGGGTTTTGGTTCATGTCTACTAAATGGTGATAGTATTTAAAAGACAGGTGTTATAATCTGTCTTTCTAGTCTGGTGGCAGCTGCCCTTATTAGGGGTAACTGAATCAGGGGAATCACAGATTTAGCACTTTGTGTTTCAGCTGCAAAATCTGCGTGTAGAACTGTCTGATGTGTAGCCGTTTGCTGATTTACTTGGTTTGGGTCCTTTGGGCTAGAGTGCTAGTCCTGTCTTGTGCTCAGGAAATTAATTTAAAGGATAATTAAGTTAAATGTGTATTTACTTCTTCATGACCAGAGGTCATTGAAGCCTAGATGCCCAGCAGATTAGATTTAGTAGCACCAGAATGCATTGGTTAACTCAACAATAACTCTGATTTCCTACCTAGGCTGAAAAAAAAGGAGAAAAATGTGGGGAAAAATTTATATTTTTTAATTCATTTTTTTAATTAATGTTTTTTTAATACTCTAAATGCATCTGACAATAACAGTATGAAACACAGTCACGCTGCCACCTTCAGGCTGCAGTGGCATCTGCAGGCTGAAAATGTTTATTTTGTGAATAAGCCTATATCCTGCATGTGACCAACATTATGAATGTCATGGCGATCACATAATCAGGAACCACGCTGATCAGCTTTTAAATGACAGCAGAGACCTGGCAGCTGTAATTCCACAGCAGGGTGTAAGAACTACAATTGTGCACATTCCTAGTTTTCACCTAAAATTTTAATTAATGTTCTCAAATCATCAATGTTAATTGTGAGATTGTAGATGCCATCTGGTTAGCCTACCAAGATATATTCGGACTGTGGGAGAAACTTGGAGCAAAGATACGCAAACTTGGGGTGATCATTTAATCTACAACATGACTGGCGAGTACAGAGACCAGGTCATTTACTACACCATTTAGTAGACATGCCCTCCACCATGTGTATCAGGAGAGTAGAATAAATTACATTATATTCTTATTTTTGTTTCCACCTCTGCTGTGTACCCTCATCCTGATACACAATGTATTCCATTCAGTCACCATTTTGTACACATCTGGAAACAAACAAAATGCAAGCAACACCCCAAACATGCAAAAAAAAGGCAAAAGAAACTTTGAGCACCTAACACACAAATTTTAATCCCAGCAGAGATCTATAGGACTATGTCCTGGGAAGGTGCAATGATCTTTTCACAAAGGGCAAATCTATAGCCATAGCAAACCATTCTACTGTACAGGGGGCCCAGTAGGGTCTAGCAATACAGTACATTGTGCAGGTAGCAATAGTGTTAGGCAAATTCTGATACATTGAGAAAAGAATCAATGTCTATTTGGTTTAGAAACCTCTGTACAGGGATCGCAAGGCCATATTCTGTATCAATAGAGGACTTGCGTTTGAGATAGAGGTTAGAAAAGCAGGGGGCCACAGGTGGTTTTGTTATGGGGCCGCATCACCCAGAATTAAAGAGTATCTGAATTAAAAACTGAAGATCTGCTTTGTTATAAGGAACATCTAGATGTTAATTGTGCTAGGGCAGTACTCTGAAAGCTATAACTTTTTCTTGAGCTTCTCCGGAACAATAATAGTGCAATTGCTGTGCATAGGCAATCCTGTTCTGTAGCCTGATAGCTGTATAAGTGCAGTTTGAGATCATCCACTGTGCAGCTGCCTCTGACTACTAGTCTCAGTAAATTTGGAGTGACATTTGGTGATGCCCCTACTGTGATGCATACTGTTCTCCTTGCTGGAGAGGAAGCTGTACCTGAAGACCGGCAGCCATGTATCTCTTTGCATCTGTTCTCTTCATTATGTAGCTATGCTTATATCATTTCCCCTCCTGCTGCTTGAAAATTCTTTCTGCCAGTTATCAGGGAGGCAGCTCTGACAAGAGGAAGAAAAGCCCTGCTTTTACAAAGATGGCTGTCTCCACAGCAAAAACAGTGCAGAACAAGGTATAGTCCATGAATAATGGGGAAAAGAGCAGCTGCAGGGAGACCACAGGCAATACTGTTGACTAGTCCTTTGTCTTCTGCCTGCACTTTTTGGGAACAGCTTCCAGAGTACAGCTCCACTTTAAAGGAGAAGTATGGCCAATGATTTTTTTTTTTTGGCCCTACCTCCCCTATAAATCACAGGGGTACACTCCTGTGACCCATTTTAAACTTTGCTGTTGGCTGAAATCACTCAGCCAGTCCAAGTGCTGGATCTTTACAGTCAGGATCCACCCAGCAGCCAGGACTGCCAGCTGGCTCAGCCTCTCAGCATGCTGTTCCTGTCCCCTCCACAGCCTGGCTCTCCAGTTAGCGCTAGATGGGCAGTGCAGAGAGCCGGAGACTGACAGTCAGGGCTCTCTGCTCAGATTTGAGAGGAGAACCGAGTGATCAGCAGTGTTTGATCGCTCAGTTCTCAGTGTAGAGGAGGCAGGGGGCATCAATATGATGCTGCATTCACCTAGGTGAGAACAATTATTTAATTTTTTTTGTAAAACCCAAACATTTCTTTTAAGGTTCTGTTTCTCACATCTAGGTCTGATCTAGAGTGAAAAAAAATCTTAGTTGATGATGCAACAAGAAAAGTCCTTGTGTTTCCTTTGTCCTCGCCTTGCAATATCGGTAATAAAAACTCATAAGGAAATACTGAAGCCAATGTTTCACGATGCTCTGCAGCAATTCGCTGCCCTAAACGACTGAGCTAAATTCTAAGCGACAAATCTTGTTAGTGGTGTGATATAGGAGTAGAGGAAATTGAATTGTGTGCAGGTCCCTAGGAGCGGGGTTCTTCTAATTCCACCAAGGGGGGTTTTCATAATGAAGAGTTTTGTGTCTGACATCTGTGATTTCTGCTCCCGGCAAATGTACAGTGATTACAGTTTAATATAATGTTCACTCGCTGACAGGTGTCAGAGGCTTGTAATGCTGAGGAGCTGGGCTATGTCTCTGGGTGTGTTTCAGAGATGAGAAGCTGAATATGCATGAAATGAAGTACAGTAAAGTACTGGCACTACGAGGACGCTGGAGGTATCAACGTTATTTGGTGGTTTTTACAGGGACAAGACCATTTTTGGCAGAACTAGTGGTCGTAGCTGACCCTAGATGGATTGAAAAAGAGAATTGCTGAATGTCTGAGAGTCATCAGTACCACATCCCTTGATTGATAAATACATAACAAGAGAACAGAATATGGGATTTTTAAGGTTCCGGAACACAACGGCAAACAATATATAAAAAATATATAGAAATTATATTTAGAAATATCTAAAAATCAATAAGTTGTCATAAATGATCATACAATTCATGAAACAGATACAGCTGATTCTAATCTCTACATGTTTCACCAAACGATGGCTTCTTCAGGGCACTTTTATCAGGCACTTTATATATGATCACTGAATGTTGATAAGTATTTTGCTTTTAAAATAAATCCAATGGGTAGTTGGCTCCAAAACCACAGGGGTAGACAGATAAGGATAATTGGTGAAATCACAGAGGGAGGCACAATGATGCCCCCTATTGGCCCATCTGTATTAACAGCAAGCAGCAATAACTCTAATTGGAGAGTAGTATATCAAAAATTTCTCAGCAGTTTCCTTTTCTTTAAAGATATGATGTAATGATCATTACATCATATATTTAAGGAGAAAGAAACTGCAGGGAATTTTTTTGGATATACTACTCTCCAATTAGAGTTATTGCTGCTTGCTGTTGATATAGATGGGCCAATAGGAGCGTCATTGTGCCTCCCTCTGTGATTTCACCAATTATCCTTATCTGTCTACCCCTGTGGTTTTGGAGTCAATTACCCAAGTTTGAAGCCAAACTCCAGCTAACACTTTGTAAGCTGTTACAGCAAACTGTTTTTTTTTTTTTTGGGGGGGGGGTAAAGGTTTTATAAAAATAATTAACAGCTGATCATTATCACCGTTTACCCCTGTCAGTGGTAAATGGTTTGTCTCAAAGTTCTTATGCCCTGTACACACGATCGGACATTAATCGGACATTCCGACAACAAAATCCATGGATTTTTTCCGACGGATGTTGGCTCAAACTTATCTTGCATACACACGGTCACACAAAGTTGTCAGAAAATCTGATCGTTCTGAACGCGGTGACGTAAAACACGTACATCGGGACTATAAACGGGGCAGTAGCCAATAGCTTTCGTCTCTTAATTTATTCTGAGCATGCGTGGCACTTTGTGCGCTGGAATTGTCCACACACGGTCGGAATTTACGCAAATGGATTTTGTTGTCGGAAAAATTTATAGCCTGCTCTCAAACGTTGTGTGTCGGAAATTCCGATGGAAAAAGTCCGATGGAGCCCACACATGGTTGGAATTTCCGACAACAAGCTCGGATCGCACATATTCCGTCGGAAAGTCTGACTGTGTGTACAGGGCATTACTGTTACATCTGCAGGAAAGCTTGCTCTGTTGAGAAGCAACAGACTTACTTGATCACCAGATGAAAAGAAAAAAAAGAAAGCCTAAAAAAAAAAACTAAAAAAAAAAACTAAATAAATAATGCAGCCATCTCATATAAGAACTGGTAAGCTGCAATATAGTAAATTATTGCTTTTGGGTTTAATACTGCTTTATACCTGATGGTTTTATATATATCTCTCAGGGTTTCTTCTGGTGAGATCTCTATGTGGAGTTCCTGGCTGTGCGTATCTGCTGTGCCCATTATGAGGGGTTTTCTGCTGGATCCCCCATTCTAAATTAGTATGCAAATCTACACTATCAGCAAAGGGAAATCCAATTAAGAATCAGAAGAAGCCAGCTGTTTGAAAATTTCAGAACATTATCAAGCGCCGCTTCGCGTATTGAGTCGCAACTTGTGTGTTACAGTACTCCAAAAATCCCTCCGAAGAGAAAGACCTCTTTTTTACAAAGAGTATCAAATGGCATTTAAAGCCTAACTTTTAGGGACAGATTGCAGGTGCAGAAGAACAGTGGTCTTGGGGCTTATGTAGACTTGCAGTTGGGGGGGGCAATTAAAAACACATTAAAAATCCCCCCCTGTGCAATGGCATCGGTCACGGGTGTTCACATGCCGAGGATGTGATGCATCAAAAATGATCCAACATTTCACACAGCAAGCCTGTCTAAGGCTATTTGAATGCGGATAACTTTTAGGCTCCATGCACACGGACATTTTAAAAAACGTGCTGTGAAGCTAGTACAGACGCCAGGAAAAAAGCAGCGTTAAAAGGGCAATTTTTCCTGATTTAATTCAATGCACGTTAATCCGCGCTAGCTTTCAGATGCATTTCTCTGTCTCTATTCAAAAATCAATGGTCCCTATGGGAGCCCATTGATTTGAATAGAGGTCGCACCAGAAGTCGGATCAAGAGGATCCGACTTGCAGTGCGACTTGTGTGCTGAGAATCTTGAAGGGGAACCCCGCGAAAATAAACAAAAAAAATTGCATGAAGATCCCCCCCAGACGATACCAGACCCTTCGGTCTGTTATGGATCTTAAGGGGAACTCCCACACCCAAAAAAATGGCGTGGGTGTTCCCCCAAGATCCATACCAGAGCCTTATCTGAGCACACAGCCCGGTAGGTCAGGAAAGGGGGGGTGAGCGAGTGCCCTCCTGGACCATACTAAGCCACATTCCCTCAACATGGTGGGGTTGGTGCTTTGGGGCAGGGGGGCCCTGCGCCCCCCGCCCCAAAGCACCTTGTCCCCATGTTGATGAGGACAAGGGCCTCTTCCCGACAACCCTGGCCATTGGTTGTCGGGGTCTGTGGGCGGGGGGCTTATCGGAATCTGAGAGCCCCCTTTAGTAAGGGGGCACCCAGATCCCAGCCCCCCACCCTATGTGAATGAGTATGGGGTACATCATTCACATCGTACCCCTACCCATTCACCTGGGGGAAAAGGGTCAATAAAAAAACACACCACAAAGGTTTTTAAAGTAGTTTATTAGGCAGCTCCGGGGGTCTTCTTCTGACTTCTCCATGCTCTCCGGCCTCTTCTCCCGCTGTCTTCTCCTGGTCTCCGGTTCTTTTCCCGCTCTCCGGTGTCTTCTGCCGGGCTACTCCGCTCTCTTGCTAGTGGTGGACCGGTCTTCTCTTTCGTCTTCTTCCCTCTTCTGATGTTGACACGACGCTCTCTCCCTCTTTGGTGTCTTCTGCCGGGCTCCTCCGCTCTCTTGCTAGCGGTGGCCCGGTCTTCTCTGTCATCTTCTTCCCTCTTCTCTTCTTCCGATGTTGACACAACGCTCTCTCCCTCTGTAATGCCGTGTGTGCGGTGCGCAATGACTTATATAGGCATGGGGTGGTCACCGAGTGATGTGGCGTCATAAGGGGGCGGGGTCACTGGATGAGATTACCCACTGACCACGCCCCAAGCCTATATAAGTCGTTGCGCACCTCGCACACAGCATTACAGCGGGAGAGAGCGTCGTGTCAACATCGGAAGAAGAGAAGAGGGAACAAGACGACGGAGAAGACCGGGCCACCGCTAGCAAGAGAGTGGCAAAAGAGCAGAAGATAGTGGAGGAGCCCGGCAGAAGAACCGGAGAGCGGGAGAAGAACCGGACATCGGGAGAAGAGGCCGGAGATCGGGAGGAGAACTGGACACCGGGAGAAGAGGCCGGAGAGAGTGGTAAAGTCGGAAGAAGACCCCCGAAGTCGGAAGAAGACCCCCTGAGCTGCCTAATAAATTACTTTAAAAACCTGTCTAGTATGTTTTTTTATTCACACTTTTTTCCCCCAGGTGAATGGGTAGGGGTATGATGTACCCCATACTCATTCACATAGGGTGGGGGGCCGGGATCTTATTAAAGGGGGCTCCTGGATTCCGATAAGCCCTCCGCCAGCATTCCCCGACAACCAACGGCTCATCAACATGGGGACAAGGTGCTTTGGAGTGGGGGGCGCAGGGCCCAACCTGCCCCAAAGCACCAACCCCCCCATGTTGAGGGCATATGGCTTATTGGTCCGGGGGGGCTGGGCTGCGTGCTCGGATAAGGGTCTGGTATGGATCTTGGGGGAACCCCCACGCCATTTTTTTTTTTTGGTGTGGGGGTTCCTCTTAAGATCCATACCAGACCGAAGGGTCTGGTATCGTCTTGGTGGGGGGAACTTCACGCAAATTTTTTATTTTAAATTTTCACGGGGTTCCCCCTTCAAGATTCTCAGCACACAAGTCGCACCGCAAGTCGGATCCTCTTGATCCGACTTCTGGTGCGACCTCTAATCAAATCAATGGGCTCCCATAGGGAACCATTGATTTTGAATAGAGACAGAAAGGCTTAACACAGCGTTAATGCCGCGTACACACGAGCGGACTTTATGGCAGACTTTGTCCGGTGTACTTTCGACGGACTTTCCGAATGAACGGACTTGCCTACACACAATCAACCAAAGTCCGACGGATTCGTACGTGATGACGTACACTGGACTAAAACAAGGAAGTTCATAGCCAGTAGCCAATAGCTGCCCTAGCGTCGGTTTTTGTCCGTCGGACTAGCATACAGACGAGCAGACTTTTCGACCGGACTCGAGTCTGTCGGACAGATTTGAAACATGTTTCATTTCTAGGTCCGTCAAACTTTTGAGAAAAAAAAGTCCGCTGGAGCCCACACACGATCGAATTGTCTGACGGACTCCGGTTCGCCGGACCAAGTATTCCGTAAAGTCCGGTCGTGTGTACGTGGCATAAGCCTCGTTAATTCACATTTAACACTTTTTGCCGGCGTCTGACGTTTTTACAGCTCTAGCACTGGAGCCTCAGAACGCACTGATCCTGGGGTTTTTTTGCAGATTAGGAACGGATATGCCATTTACAGCTCAAAAATGCCATGGTGGGCATGAGGCCATAGACTAACATGGAGAGGCATTTTTAAGCTGCAAAAAATGCTCAAAAAAGCGGCTGCAAAAACTTCTGTGTGCATGAGGCCTTAAGAGGAGTGGCAGTTTAGATACTACTTTAAACCTAACTTTCTGTTTGTTTAGTTGGTAAAGTAGCCATAGCCAAAATAAAATAGCTTGCAAGTCTCTGCCATACTGCAACTGATACATACCTTGACTCATACCCTCTGTGTAGAAGCAGCAGCCTCTCTGCAGTGAAACTATAGCCCTCCACTGGAAAAGGTGGGCCCCCTTGCCTTGCTCAATGCTGTCTTTGAACATGCACACAGGAGGAGAGAGCATAAGGGTAACCACTGTATATGCTGCTGCTCCTCCTCTATTATCCAATCACAAACTGGAACCAGGCTGCATTGCTAATCTGCAGTGTAGACTGCATTGGCGAGCCAAAATTTGAGTATGAATATATTTCAATTGTCCAGGTATCTGTTTGCATGGATTTAAGCAGTATGTATGGGGGTGCAGTAGGCATACCTTCCAACTTTTTGAGATGGGAATGAGGGACACCTATCAGTAAAAGTACGCAGGCATAGGACACACCTCTTGTCACACCCCTTTAAGGGTGAATTGTGCAAAAAAAACAAGATTGGTTAAACCCACAAGTGTTTTTTTTTTACCTCTACTATTCCTTTATATTGGCTTTTGGAATTTACAAAGCAATTTAAAAATCAGATGAAAGGTTTACTGCTGGGAAACACTTTTTGATAGATTAAAAATTCCTTTTCTATATACAACTTTATAAATCAGACCAAAATGAGGGACAAATGAGGAGGAAAGAGGGACATTGCTCCAAATCAGGGACAGTCCCTCGAAATCAGGGACAGTTGGGAGGTATGCAGTAGGGGTGAGCAAATCTGCCTGGGTTTGGTTCACAAACAGTTTTATGAATTTTGCTTGTAGTTCGCAGACATTTTTGGGGAAGCCCATTGAAGTCCATAGGGGGTGGGGAGGGAGTCGTTTGTTATTTAGCTCAGGCTATTTGCAGGGCTAATAGGCAAGCTATTGTCAAACAAATAACATGGAAGCCAAGTACTAAAATAAGTAAATAAACTGAATCTTCCCCTAAAGTTCCAACACACACAGACCATAAGGGTGATGTAGAAGGCCACACACTTATTTCTGGTGGCAACATTTGAATCCATAGGTTTGAGATTTGTGGACTTTGTGAACCTCAAAGATTTGCTATGAATCCATAGTAGCAGTAGACCAGAACCTCAGCCTAGGTTCCCCCACGGCCTCCCCTGCCAACATCATTGACTTTCTTTTCCTTACGTTTTTTTTTTTTTTCTATTTTATCATTCATTTTCATTTAATCATTCTGCATATCCCCATTTTCTATTGCTTCCTTGTTTTTTTAATTTTTATAAATACTCACGCAGTCTCTTTAGTTATTATTTTTCTTCTTGACTGTTTTCCATATTAGCTTTTTTTAGCTTTTCATTTACTTTGCTACATTTAATTCTTGATCATGCGTTCTTAGATTTAAATTAACTCTGCACTTGGATCACGGAAAATTTTAATGACTTCTGCACTTCAGTATTGCTGTGTGCCATTGCTGCATAACTACAGATCAGAAGATTGGATTTCCATGGCCTGAGGGTGGCAGGTTTGGGCTTTGCAGAGTAGAATACAAATTTTAGGAATGTCCTTGGTTTCCTAGGTACTGAGGCAATGATGGAGGGACCACTAAGCCTTGGTAAGGCAAGGGCATCCTTTAAAGCAGTGGTCATCAACCCTGTCCTCAGGGCCCACTAACAGGTCAGGTTTGCAAGATAACTGAAATACATCACAGGTGATCTCATTTGCTGCTCAGTGATTGCAGTATTCTAGTCTGTATCTCCCCAAGGTAATACATAAAACCTGGCCTGTTAGTGGGGCCCTGAGGACAGGGTTGATGACCACTGCTTTAAAGGTTGAAGGACATTTTTTGGTAGATGTTGACTTTTTCCTTTTTCTCTCTGGTACTCTTGATAAGATCTCTGCACTGAGTTCCCAGGTCTGCCTACCTGCTGTACCCATTTTGAGGAGCTCCCATCTTCTCAGCTGGATTATATATTAATGTTATATCATTAATCATTCTTTGCAGTTATTACCTTTTGTACCACCACCCCCTCCCTTTAGAATGTAAGCTCTACGAGCAGGGCCCTCCTGTACCTTTTGTATTGAACTGTACTGTAATTGTGTCGTCCCCCTTATACATTGTAAAGCGCTGCGTAAACTGTTGGCGCTATATAAATCTCGTATAATAATAATAATAATAATAATAATAATAATAATAATAATAAAAATAATGTTATATTATTGGAAATTTAATATCTGCAGCATGAGGTCCTTTGGTATGTATTGTGTGGCCCTTGTAGTAGTAGGAGTGCTGATTTGTAAAGGGACTGCAATGGCAGTAAATATTTTAAAGCGGAACTTCAGTCATTTTTTCATCTTTCCATCTATTAAATCTTCTGCCCTTGTTGTTTTAGCTTTGGATAGATTTTTTTCTGCCAGTAAATACCTTATACAGCTAACTTCCTCTTTCTTGTCTGGAAAAATGCCTAGGCGTTTGACATCATGCACAGCTCTCTCTCTCGTGGGAGTTTGCCAGGAAGGGAGGGGGGGGGGGGTGAGTCATAAGAGGGCCAATGAGAGCTGCAGAGCTGGCGGTGTGCCTCTGTGTAAATCCAGGAAGTGAACAGGCAGCAGCTTCAGCTGCCCACAGTTAAAATGGTTGCAGCCAGACTCAGTGGAGGGAGATTTGTGCAGCATATTTGGCAAGTACAGAATCATAGTATATATAAAATAATATGCAAAGTGGTTGGAGGGAAGCTTCAGAATGGCAAAGATGTTTTTATTACAAATTATGTGAGCAGACTGCAGTTCCTCTTTAACCACTTCAGCCCCGGAAGGATTTACCCCCTTCCTGACCAGAGCGTTTTTTGCGATTTCGGCACTGCGTCGCTTTAACTGACAATTGCGCGGTCGTGCGACGTGGCTCCCAAACAAAATTGACGTCCTTTTTTTCCCACAAATAGAGCTTTCTTTTGGTGGTATTTGATCGCCTCTGCGATTTTTATTTTTTGCGCTATAAACAAAATAAGAGCGACAATTTTGAAAAAAAACGCATTATTTTTTAAATTTTGCTATAATAAATATCCCCCAAAAATATATAAAAAAACATTTTTTTTTCTTCAGTTTAGGCCGATACGTATTCTTCTACATATTTTTGGTAAAAAAAAATCGCAATAAGCGTTTATTAATTGGTTTGCGCAAACGTTATAGTGTTTACTAAATAGGGGATAGTTTTATGGCATTTTTATTAATCATTTTTTTTTTTACTAGTAATGGCGGCGATCAGCGATTTTTATTGTGACTGCGACGTTATGGCAGACATGTCGGGCATTTTTGACACATTTTTAGGACCATTGTCATTTATACAGCGATCAGTGCGATTAAAAATGCACTGATTACTGTGTAAATGACACTGGCAGTGAAGGGGTTAAGGGGGCGGGGAGGGGTTAAGTGTGTCCTAGGGAGTGATTACTAACTGTAGGGGGGAGGGGCTGTATGTGTGACGTCACTGATCTCTGCTCCGATGACAGGGAGCAGAGATCGAGTGACACTTGTCACTAGGCAGAACGGGGAGATGCTGTTTACAACGGCATCTCCCCATTCGTCCTCTCCGTGAGGCGATCGCGGGTATCCCAGCGGCGATCGAGTCCGCGGGACCCACGACCCGACTCACGGAGCTCCCGGCCGGCGGCGTGCACGCAATGGCACGGCGGGGAATTCAAATGGACGTACAGGTACGCCCATTTGCCCAGCCGTGCCATTCTGCTGACGTACATCGGTGTGCGCCGGTCGGGAACCGGTTAAAGTAACTAGTTCCCAGTGCATGTGTCCTGTAGCTAGTTACATAGTTAGTCGGGTTGAAAAAAGAAACAAGTCCATCTAGTTCAACCAATAAAAAGGGAAGAAAAAAAATATTCATACAATCCCATATACACAATCCTATACCTACAGTTAATCAAGAGGAAGGCAAAAAAAACCAGCAAAACATGATCCAATTTGCTCCAGCAGGGGGAAAAATTTCTTCCTGATCCTCCTGAGAGGCAATCAGATATTCCCTGGATCAACTTTACCTATAAATGTCAGTACCCAGTCATATTGTGTACATTTAGGAAAGTATCCAGGCCTTTTTTAAAGCAATCTACTGAGCTGGCCAGAACCACCTCTGGAGGGAGTCTATTCTACATTTTCACAGCTCTTACTGTGAAGAAACCTTTCCGTATTTGGAGATGAAATCTCTTTTTCCTCCAGACGCCTCCTTGTCCTCTGTGATGACCTTAAAGTGAATAACTCAACACCAAGTTCACTCCTCAGTAATTCAGAATAAAAATGTATTTTTCAACTAGAGTTTGGCTGTACAGTAGTAGGGTTTTAATATTTATTAGTTATTGCCCTTGAAGTCCAACTCTAGGCTGTGCCAAAAAAAAAAAATGAATCAACTTCAAGTTGTTGTACACACTCCCTCTGGAAACGGGTAATGCCCTGTACACACAGTCGGACTTTTCGACCAGACTGGTCCAACGGACCGAATCCAGCGGACAATCTGACCGTGTGTGGGCTTCATCGGACCTTCAGCGGACTGTTTCTGTCGAAAATCTGACGGACTTTAGATTTGGAACATGTTTCAAATCTTTACGTTGGAACTCCACCGGATCCAGTTCCTATCGAGAAATCTGCTTATCTGTATGCTAGTCTGACGGACGAAAACCGACGTTGGGGCAGCTATTGGCTACTGGCTATGAACTCCCTTATTTTAGTCCGGTCGAACGTCATCACGTACGAATCCGCCAGACTTTGGTGTGATCATGTGTAGGTAAGTCCGTTCATTCGAAAGTCCGTTGGAAGTCCGCCAAAAGTCTGTCGAAAGTCCGTCGGAAAGACTGTCGGACCTTTGTTGCCGAAAAGTCCGCCCGTGTGTACAGGGCATAACTCTTTGGCTAACTAACACAGTTTGTGATTATTTTTATTCCAGGAGAGGGGGGATTGATAAAATAAGGAGGTGGGTATGCTCCACTGTGTCTGCCATTAAATGCTAAATTCGTCAGCTGACAGCAGACTGTGAGGATAGACCGGGATGCAATAAGACCAGCAGTAGTTAATTAGGCCATTTTTGTGCTTTATTTCTAGCATTGTAATTATGAACTGGAGATACAGCGATCATCCTACACTGAACAAGTCATATCCGTCACTGTGCAGTGAAGGCTCACCTGTACTTCATCTCTAGCGCCATCTAGTGAGGTAAGAAGTTCAGTGCAGCAATCTATTCTTTCTAGGTACACTCATTTCACATTTGAACATTTTTGTGCGACTTCAAAGTCGCGTGATGTTACGGCCGCGATTTTACCGTGATTTCGCCGCGATTTGGGATCAGTACTACTTTGTACGACTTTACAGGGTTGGGGTTTACAAAAGCTGCTTGTGCTTAGAGCTTGTGCTTACAAAGTCGTACTGAAATCGTGTCTATATTATTCGGGTACGATTTGCATGCTACTTGAGGGTTTAACATTGAGGTCTATGAACATCAACTCGCATTGAAGTTGGACCAAAGTAGTGCAGGGACTACTTTGAAGTCGGCATGACTTAAAGTCGTGCCAATATGAATGGTAGTCATTGAAAATCATGGAGAATGACCTTGAATGCGATTTTGCAGTACAAAATCAATGGACAAGTCGTATAAGTGTGAAAGGGGCCTTAGCTTGATAAGTTATACGACTTGTCCCACGATTTTGTACTGCAAAATCGCATGACAAGTCATTCTCCATGATTTTCAATGACTACCATTCATATTGGCACGACTTTAAGTCGTACCGACTTCAAAGTAGTCCCTGCGCTACTTTGGTCCAACTTCAATGCGAGTACGACTTTGTAAGCACAAGCTGTAAGCACAAGCTGAGGGTCAAAGCATTTGTAAACCCCAACCCTGTAAAGTTGTACAAAGGAGTACTGATCCCAAATCGTGGCAAAGTCGCACAAAACCGCGGCAAAATCGCGGCCGCGAAATCGCCGTAAAATCACGTGACTTTGAAGTCGCACAAGTGTGAAAGGGGTTTTAGGCTCCATTCACACTTGCGCATAATTTGGAGTGCAACGTTGGTGCAAACGTTGGTGCAACTTTGGATGGGTGTTCTTGGAAACGACTTTGGCTTTGACCAGTGATAGTGGACAACTGTTGCACACAAGTTGCATTGTATAACATTCAGGTACGACTTTCATGCAACTTCTAAGGGCTAACATTGAAGTCTATGGCCCTCAAGTTGCATGAAAGTGGGACCAAAGTAGTGCATGAACTACTTTGAAGTTGCTGCAAACTTTAAGTTGCGCATATATAAATGGATATCATTGGAAAACATGGGGAACAACTTGTCATGCAACTTTGATGTCCAAAGTTGCATGACAAGTCGCATAAGTGTGAATGGAGCCTTAGGCCCCATTCACATCTGAGCGTTTTGTAGCTTGAAGCCTGAAGCTACAAAACACTGGAGGGGAAAAAATCAATTATTCTCTATGGAGATGGTTCACATATCCACTCCAAAACGTCTGAAGCCAGAAGCTCCAAAATGCCTGAAGCTCAAACAAGTTCTGGAACTTTGTTTTTAGGCAGATATGGGCATTTTTCTGCTTTTTTACGTTGATGACCTTTTGGCCTGTACAAAATTGCTGCAAATGTGCGTAAAAATCGCTGCAAAAACGCGGTAAAAACACTGCAAATATTGCGGTAAAGCGCACGACTTTCTGCCTGAAAACGCTACACTCAGGTGTGAATGGGGCCTCAGGGCCATATTAGACCGGCGATTTTGTAGGAGCAATTAATCGTTTCAGCAGAGACTGGACGAATTTCGATCCATCTATTGGCAGGATGGTTGTACTGAAGTACAACCTGTCTGTCAGGGGTTTTTTTGTTCAATCAGTGGCGGTCCGTCCATTAAGGGTGCACAAGCACCGCCCCATCTATCATGCCACCCCCCTAAATGTATAATGTATAGATTCATACATAGCCACAACCACCCCCTATTCAGGCGTCCGCCCCCTTTTTCGGATGCCGGGCACCTGAATTACAGCGGCGGGAATGTTTTTTTGAAGCACCTGATTAGAGCCATAGGCTTTAATAGGCTTCAAAATAGGGTGGACTCGGAGCGAAGAGCTTTGCGCTCAGAGCCCACCCAGGTGTAATAGAAAAGCAAATGAATATTCACTTTTCTAACACTGAACCGCCTCTCCGCAAATGAGGAAGCACGGGTCTAATACTTGTCAACTAAAGGGCTGAAAGGACAGGCGCTCCTATTGGACGCCTAGCAGGAGGAATAAAGAGACACATGGAGGACACAGCTCGACGATGCCTGACACACTGCCCGTCCCACAGCTTACCACCGTCACCCGCCACCTGACCCACCACCAAGATGGCATGAGTGCCAGTCAGACAGCGAGCGGGCGGGCAGTGGCTGCATTCAATGGGCACAGTGGCTGCATTTGATGGGCACAGTGGCTGCATTTGATGGGCACAGTGGCTGTATTTGATGGGCACAGTGGCTGCTATTGATGGCGCAGTGGCTGCAATTGATGGCACAGTGGCTATATTTGATGGGCACAGTGGCTGCAATTGATGGGCACAGTGGCTATATTTGATGGGCACAGTGGCTGCTATTGATGGCGCAGTGGCTGCAATTGATGGCACAGTGGCTATATTTGATGGGCACAGTGGCTGCAATTGATGGGCACAGTGGCTATATTTGATGGGCACAGTGGCTGCAATTGATGGCACAGTGGCTATATTTGATGGGCACAGTGGCTGTATTTGATGGGCACAGTGGCTGTATTTGATGGGCACAGTGGCTGCAATTGATGGCACAGTGGCTGTATTTGATGGGCACAGTGGCTGTATTTTATGGGCACAGTGGCTGTATTTGATGGGCACAGTGGCTGTATTTGATGGGTACAGTGGCTGCAATTGATGGCACAGTGTTTGCAATTGATGGCACAGTGGCTGCAATTGATGGCACAGTGGCTGCATTTGATGGGCACAGTGGCTGCAATTGATGGGCACAGTGGCTGCAATTGATGGGCACAGTGGCTGCATTTGATGGGCACAGTGGCTGCAATTGATGGGCACAGTGAGGCTGCAATTGATGTTTTTTTTTCAGTATTTTTCTGTTTGCTTGTGCCCCCCAAAAATTTTGAGCACCAGCCGCCACTGTGTTCAATCGATGTATTCCGACTGCTGGGAAACCTCCCGCTGTCAGAATACAATAGCGGGGGCATTCAGTCAGTGTTGATGGGGGAATTGATCAAGGAAAAGAAAGAAGGAAAGAAAATTGCAAATGATATGGCCTGCCTAACAGTCATTTGTAGCTAGTGATTTACACCGGATCGGTTTGTCAATAAGGAGCGATTTGTTGCTGTCACAAGTCAAACTAGTGCTCCAGAATTGGGTTGGTGTGCTTTGCTACAAATCATTCTCTTTCAGCAATTTGTAGCTAAGCCATAGAGGTGAATGCAGAGCGATTGTTTCTGGCAATTTTGTCACTGACATAAAACGCTGCTTTTATGCTGAATTCAGACGGGTGACTCTGTCGCTGGCTAACACGTTGTTGGCACTTTGTTGGCAGGACCACTAAGAAGTAAGCTGTTTGTCTTTAAGGAATTGCTCTTTATTTTGCTAGAGCAAATTTCGCTCCCATTGCTAGCGATCGAGGTTCAGCAGTGTTCAGGCCAGCGACAGAGCGACATTTCACAGTATCTTGCTTACAGTGTGAGCAGCTCCATAGGGACAGACAGGCGGCCTCTTTATCGATCCTGCTGCTGCTGATTTGCATGATGCCTGTGTGATTTTTTTCTACTTCTTTGTAGCTTTTTGACAGTTTAGGATTTTAAAATAGCATGGACCCTAGCATCAGATATTTTTCATGTTAAGTGCAACATGCTCAATAATCAATAGGTAATACTTATTGGTATTTGTAAGTAACACCTCCGGGTATTTAATAGACATGTGCACTGACAAAAAATTTGTTTGTTTTCATTTCATTCGTTTTGTGCTTTTTTCGGAATTCAAAAATTCGGAGATTCAGAAATTCAAAAATCCGAAAATCTGAAAAAAGAAAGAAAATCAGTAAAATTCGAAATAATAACTAACTAATAATAACTAACTATTAAATTATAGGTATTGGAATTTCCTTTCAAATTTGGCTGAACATAACGAGAACAAATTTATCTGAAGTTACGAATTATCCGAAATAACAAATGCCACATCTAAACAAATGGAACGGAACAAATTAATAATAAAAAATAATAATAAAAAGGTTTTATTATTATTATTGTTATTTATTATTATTAGATCTTTACGTTCCATCTGTTTAGACACGGCATTCGTTATTTCAGATAATTCGTTCAAATACGTTCACAAACAGCCAAATTTGAAAGGAAAATTCCAATACCTATAATTTAATATTTATTATTACTTAGTTATTATTTCAGATTTTGGAGTTTTTGAATTTTCAGATTTTCATTGTTTTGAATGTTCAGGTTTTCATTCTTATTTTTGGATTTTCAAATTTTCAAATTTTGGAATTTTGGAATTTCCTAATTTCGAATTTTCCAATTTCTGAAATTTCAAATTTCAGAAATTTCAAATTTCCAAAATTTCAAATTTCCAAAATTTTCCAATTTCCGAATTTCACATTTCTGAAATTTTCCAATTTCTGAATTTCGAATTTCCGAAATTTAGAATTTCCAACTCTGCGAAATTTCAAATTTGCGAAATTTAGAATTTCAAATTTCCAAATCAGAATTTCAGAATTTCAAAATCTCCACATCTCCGAAATTTTGAATTTCGGAAATTTTGAATTTCTGAAATTCCAAAATTTCGAACTTTTGAAAATTCGGAAATGTGAAAATTCGGAAATTCGAAATTCGGAAATTTGAAATTCAAAATTCGGATATTAGAAACTCGAAATTCGGAAATTCGAAATTTGGAAATTTGAAATTCAGAAATTTGAAATTCGGAAATTCGAAATTTTGGAAATTGAAAAATTCGGAAATTCGGAAATTAACAAATTTGTCAAAATTCGTTAAAAAGCGAATTTGGAACTAAACAAATTGCACATGTCTAGTATTTAATACCTCTTAAAGACCACAGTAATCCCCCTGACAATGCATTTATTTAATTTTCTCTCCAATAGAATGGAGCCATCTTTGTTCAGACATCACCCAGGGTCAACAACTAAATCCTGGACTGAGCTGGCAGCTCGGAGATAACACAGCCATGTAAATCCTGGTGCCTGTGCAACAAAGTAACAATGATCCTGTCTAATCACTGGGGAAGAGGAGTCTGGAGGAAATGCTTCCTACTGTCTACAGCAGACTGAAGTCATCATCTCAGCCTAGGCAAAGTCAATAGACTGGAGCATTTTAATGATAAAAGGTGGAGCTTTTCTGAAAAATATACAGCTGCTTTATATTGTGACATGCCAGGAATTTAAAGGTCCAATTTAAATAGGGCCTTAAAAGGGTCCCCGGGTCGTCAAAGTCTTTCTTACATAATTTTGCAGTTTAGAAAATGTTTCAAGTTACATTTGTACAATCATGCTCTCTTCTGATTGCCAACTCTCCTGCTTTGCTAGGCTTTGAATTCAACACAGGTAGGGTCCGTGAGAGGAGTGGAGTACAGGAACACTTAAATTCAAACAGCAGCAACCAAATGCCTTGTCGCCTTTCCCGCTACGGAACTTATGGCTTATAGCTTAAGGCCTTATGACCAAGCGTGGTAGTGTGAATTTTATCAAGGCATTTGGTTGGTGTTGTATATGGTGTTTGGAATAAAACATTCTGATACTCCACTCCTTGACATGTACCAGATTATGTTAAGTTAATATTTTATAAGTAATAAATTAAATGGTAGAACTTTTAGCAATGATGTATACACGGCACTTAAGTCTAACATATTGTAGGGTTATCCATCGCCCTTGGCACTCTTTTTCATCTCAGTAGGACATGGTCGCTCTAGCTGATCATTATAAGGCAGTGGATTCCAAAACATTGGCTTGAAAAAGGTGATGTTACGCTCCCAAACATGTAGCCACACTCCCCCTAGATGTGACGTCACTTCCAGTCCTGCGTAGTCCAGTTTTGTTTCTGGTGTCCTACACAGCTCCTAATAGCCGCAACTGCTTTCTGGCTCCTGAAGACACATTGAGGTTCATCAGCAAATGGCACTGGATGGATTATATGCTCTTATCTATATGCATCTTGTAAGTTGCCACATGTGATATTTTTTAAAGTTTTTTTCTATAGACTGCACTTAGTTGGTGCCCTCTGCTGTTTCCTTTATAGATTCCAAGACGTCTGTATTTTATTCAAGGGGCAATTGGGCCCTGTCCTTGGCTTTGCATGGGAAAGTTGTACTTTGCCTGGGAATTTTCCCAGAAGTGAATGTTGTGAAGCTCTAATGCAAGGATATGTAATTAGCGGACTTCCAGCTGTTGCAAAACTACAAGTCCCATCATGCCTTTGCCTGTGGGTGTCATGCTTGTGTCTGTCAGAGTGTTGCAATGCCTTAGCTGGAGGTCCGCTAATTGCATATCCCTGCTCTAAAGGCTTTCATCAACCAATCATGTGCAAAAAAAAAAAAAAAAATGCTGTTTTTTTTCTTCTCCTTGCATGTGATTCTTTGCAAAGTGAAACTTTTTCATTCACTAAGGTCTGGGGAAAATTTCTCTGTTGGTAGGGCAATAAAATGGTCTTCATGTGTTTTTTAATGCTCAAAACTTGATATTAATATGTCCATGGAATATTACTTTGTATTTTTGATATATATATATATATATATATATATATATATATATATATATATATATATACACACACACACATATAAAGTACAGTATTGTTGTTTGTAATCAGGTAGAAACTATGTCCATCAGACCAAACCAGACCACACTTTATGCAGAAGTGGTTGCTTTCTTCTGAGTCAACTGCAGGTTTAAGGTTCTGAGGGTGCAAGGGTTTTTTTCCTCACGATTAATTTTTTTGTCTTTTGGTTGAACTCGGCGGACATGTTTTATTTTTAACTATATGTAACGATTAGTAAAAGGGACCTCATAGCTGCTTTTATAAAATTAGCTCATGAAGCTGCTCCTTTGTGATTCAGGAGGACTAATATTTTAAAGTGGCCAGTCCCCAAAATTTAAGACAGTAAGACTTCTTTCAATATCGGAAATTGTTTTCTAATATTTTAATCATAAGGTTAAACCTAACAAATGTCTTTATATTATACAAGGACAACCTAAAACAGAATACCCTATCAAAACTATTGATGATGACTATCTATAATGTGCACCTGCACAGTTAGGTTACTGGTTTCCAGAAAAATGTGGGTTAGGAGCTTCATCCCTTGCAAGTCTCTACAAAGTCTCTGGACTCCAGAACCAAGCTCAGGCTTTATCAATCCTGGAGAAAACAGAAAAACCCATTTTCTTCAATCAGAACAGACACCCTTCTGACACCATGACTAGGTACAACACTGCCACACACTAGTATATATACATATATGACTTTCCCTTTTGATTCAAACAGAAAATTCCACACACAAATTGATCTGTGGTCTTCTGAAATGGTATGGTGTATCATTATTTACTGTAGCCTTTTTCCTTTTTAACCTGGAGGAACCCTTGAAATAACTTTCCAGGCTCAGGGGATTCCAACTAAAAATTACTATATCTACAGCACGCAGTACATTAACATGATGGTCACTTTGAAGAATGCTCCTTACATTTGTGGTCATTGGGAATAATCTCCCTTTACAAGATTACGTTTCTGAGAGGCAGGAACTGCCCATTGCTCAAGGAACCCCCTGGAAACCTCTGGAGGAACCTCAGGCTTCCATGGTTGAGAAAGGCTGATCTACTGTATACCATTTCAGCATTGAATCTTGCTGGATATCTTGTATAATGTTGAAAGTCACAGCACACAGATGAAGTCACAGCAAGGCAGCACACCATGCAGGAATAACGGCACACCATATACCTAGAGAGTAAGGAGCACTGGCTGTTATTATCTCCCTCTCCCCCATCATCCTCACTGTTAAATTCCTCCCCATCTTCTTCATTCCTGGAGGTAAATAAAACACAGAGATGAATAATGCATACCCCATGTACAAAACCACAATGCAGCACACATGACAGCCCAGGGCAGAGCGCACGGCTGCTCCTCTGATGATCCGGAGATCGCGGCTCAGCTAGTGAGGAAGCTGGAAGAATATAATGATCATATCACACAGAGAACTCAGCTTCTAACGAAAGATTTGTATGCACTATAAGCAAAGCATAGAATCTCTTGCTTGGAAAGCAACCATCCTGAAAATTTCAGTAATAAGCTACTGTCTCTATGAATAGCATTTCCTTTACGGCTATTTTATCTGACTTGAACCTGAACTCCCAGCAGATATAAAAGACACAAATTAATGAAGTCCAAAAATTCATTAAATTAGAAATAAAGGCAATTTTTTTTTTTCATTTTGGATAGAGTGGGTTATAACTTCTATTGCAGCGTACACATAGTCGGACTTTTCGACCGGACTGGTCCGACGGACGCCGACGGACCAAATCCGGCGGACAATCCGATCGTGTGCAGGCTTCACCGGACCTTCAGCGGACTTTTCCAGTTGAAAATCTGATGGACTTTAGATTTGGAACACGCTTCAAATCTTTACGCCGTAACTCCGCCGGACCCAGAAATCCGCTCGTCTGTATGCTAGTCTGACGGACAAAAACCGACGCTAGGGCAGCTATTGGCTACTGGCTATCAACTTCCTTATTTTAGTCTGGTGTACGTCATCACGTACGAATCCGTCGGACTTTGGTGTGATCATGTGTAGGCAAGTCCGTTCGTTAGAAAGTCCATCGGAAGTCCGCCAAAAGTCCGTTGAAAGTCTGTCGGACAGGCTGTCGGACTTTTGTTGCTGAAAAGTCCGACCGTGTGTACATGGCATATCAGTTTTTTTTTTTGCCTTCTGTGTTCCATTGGGGAGATTTCCCTTCACTTCCTGTCCCATAGACAAACAGGAAGTGAGAAGAAACCCCTGCAAATTAAGGGATCCACAGGTAACCACAACTAGTGTCCACATTGGAAGATTTCCCCTTTATTACTGTTCTGGAGACAACCCAAAATTTGGGATTTTCTTTTACTTTCACTTTTAATGATAATGGTAAACACAACAAATAGAGAGAGTGAATCCCCCTAACGGGGGCACAGACAGCAATGAAACCTGACAGGGTTTCTAATCCCTCTCCACTCTATCCAAAACCAAAAAAAAAAGAGTTTTGCCTTTAGTTATACTTTATACATCATTCAAAGTCTATTAACACCAGCCGCATCGTTACAGCACAGCATCTGCTGTGTGGTGGTATACAATGGGATCACAGCAGTGCTGTTGCGTCAACTGCGGCACTTTTTTTTAAATGAATTTTAATGAAATGTCACACAATGACATTTCATTAAGTTCTAATACCGCTGCATGGTGTGAGGCAGTGGATTGCCTTGCATTGCGTTATGTTGGAAAAAAATAAAAAAATATAGCTTCAGACAAGTATGGAGCTTGAATAAAATGATAAGTGAAGGACATACATGACAGATTGGAAGTAACTATCAGGCTGTAGTAGGTTAAATTTAAGGGGTAGATATAAAAGTCAGGGGCTCTTGCCTGATTGGATAAGCTATGGGTGATGAGGAGGAGCTGTATGGATAGTAGTTGAGGGGGGGAGTGAAGGGGCGTCACTTTCAGACTGGAATTTGTAGGAGGAACGTCTCTCCCTCCCACCCTGGCGAAGATGTCTGTTGAAAGTTCCTGAAGAGGATGGTCGCTGGCAGTTGGGGTCCTTGACGAGGGTATAAAACATGAGGTATATTGATGAAACGGTGGGACCCATCTCAGGTATGGAGTCCTCCGTTTGGTCTTGTTCAGTCTAGACTGACTGGGTAGTTAAGGTGGAAGGCGTCTGTGGTCAGTTAGGGTAGTCCTCGAAGTGGTGTTTGGTGGCTGGGGACAGAACCTAACTTAACAGTATCACAGATTCCAAAGTTGTAGGAGATGGTGTCCTCAAGGATCTGCAACCGTTTCTTCGTCTTTGAGCTGGAGTATTTACGAATGTTTTGTGTTCAATTATGGTTTTTGGTTTAATAAAAGGCCAAACCGGCCATTTAACTACAACTCGGTGTCGTTATTGAAGATCAAGGGGATGGTAGGGTACAGGTTTGAGTCATATGGTAGCAGGTGTTATCTGAACTACCCTAGCCATGTACTTTTTTTTAGCGCACACCACCGCAATGTGGTGATATAAACCAGCCAAGTAGGAGACGAGGCATTTTGCCTTGTGTTGTGGTCGGACTGCGCTGGAATAGTCCTACCAAACCTGGTGTGAATTGGCCCCAATGGTATTTTTGATTTAATACAAGCAGTGAAGGTACAACAAAAGAACACCGCTCTAGGCAGACATGTCATGATGCATCCCACCTGCTAATGGAAACAGGTGCTGGCTCTGCATGTAGGAATGAATCGAAGAAAAGACTGGACAGCCGCACTCTGTTGATACCTTTATTGAAGTTGGTTTTAAAAATTCTTCTGGTACAAAGACATCAGAGGCACAGGATCAATGAAAGGCTGACTTGTTTCACACCACATTGGGTTGTTTAATCATAGCCTATGACTAAGTACCCCGTAGTGGTGTGAAACATGTCAGCTTTTCATTGATCCTGTGCCTCTGATGTCTTTGTACCAGAAGAATTTTTAAAACCAACTTCAATAAAGGTATCAACAGAGTGTGGCTGTCCAGTCTTTTCTTCCAAGCAGCGAAAGTACCTAGGGCTGCACCGATACCCTTTTTTTATCGGCAAGTACGATTACCGATAGTTTCGGTCAAGTACTCGCTGATACCGATACTAGTACCGATACATTGCAGTGCGATTTGAGCTCATACAAAATGAATGGGCTCAAATCACACTTCAAAAGAATCACATGCAATTTGAACAGGAATAAAGTTCGATTCCTGCCCAAATCGCATGCGGTTTCCCCACCGCTCCTGTGTGAACCCAGGCTTGCCATAGTGATTTCAGTCTGGGTTCAAACAGGCGCAGTGCGGGAAACCGCATTTTATTCAGACAGGAATCACACCACATTCCTGTCCAAATTGCATGCGATTCTGTGCAGTGCGATTTGAGTCGATTCATTTTGTATGGGCGCAAATCATACAGCGAAGTATCGGTTTCGGGCATCGGAGCATTTTCACGAGTGCAAGAAAATACTCGGTATTAGCATTGATACCGGTATTGGTGCATTCCTATAAGTGCCTGAATATAGCCTAGTATCAGCCCCTGTACCTGTACAGCAGAACTCAGACTAAAGCCGCGTACACACGAGCGGAATGTCCGACAGAAAAAGTCCGACAGAAGCTTTTCATCGTATATACCGATCGTGTGTGTGCCTCATCTGACTTTTTTTTTTCGAAAATTCTGATGGACCTAGAAATGGAACATGTTCTAAATATTTCCGACAGACCCAATTCCTATTGGGAAAACCGATCGTCTGTATGCTGTTCCCACGGACCAAAAGAGACGCATGCTCTGAGGCAAGTACGAGACGAAAGCTATTGGCTACTGGCTATTGAACTTCCTTTTTCTAGTCCCGTCGTACGTGTTGTACGTCACCGTGTTCTGGACGGTCGGACTTTGGTCCGACTTTAGATTGACTGTGTGTAGGCAAGACCGCTTGAATGGAATTCCGTCGGAGAAACCTTCGGATGCCGACCTTTATGCCGACGGCTAAACCGGTCGTGTGTACGCAGCATAAGGAGAGCAAGAAGCAGCACAAGAGTACTCCTCTCAAGTGCCCTCATCCCTACAAGCAGTGAGCTGGCTCTTGAAGAATTTCTGCAAATATCAAAATACTGTACCTTGATGGATGGACGTCAGTCTGGAGGAGTGGGCATTCCTAGGTAGGTTTTATTTGCATGCAGACAGCCCTTTAGGCAATGGCCATGTGTGAGCCTTCACGATTAAAAGAATTGAAATCCAATGAATGCAAGGGGTGGGCTAGGGACGGTCAGGCTGGGGAGGAATCAGACATCCTTAAGCCAGGAAATGGGATGGGCTCTATCGGACGTGCTGCAGCTTCTAATGCACATTGCCAGAAGCTCACAGTGTGCAATTAAATCAGAGTAAGCTATTTTAATAGAGGAGCCTGTACAACCGTACAAGATTGAAGGGAAGGCTGGAGTTCAGCTTTAGTTTTGACTGCGTGGTGGAGTAATACTATCCAGCGTCTTACATAACCTTTAATTAGGGATTGTTATATCTGGCTGGAGTTCGGTTTTAAAAACCAGGAAAGGTTTAAAATATTGAGTAATACCATATCAACGTCGGTTTCAGTATACTGTTATTAAAAGATTGCTGTAATAAGAGGTTACATTACATTTAGAAGACACAAGAGATTGTCTGGCAGGTTTATATCTCTGGAATGTAGCAAAGAAACAAGCTGTCAATAAAAGTTGAAGAAATAAGTAACATTGGGGAAATCATGAGCTGAACTATGCGGTGTTATAGTATAGAGAACACTGAAAAAGTCTGGACAACCTGGATAACATACTACTATTAACTCCTAAACGAAGTGATATTTTGGCACCACATCCCAATAATTGTAAATAGACAGTTTGGAAAAAAATGGGGACTTTTAAGGTGCAAATAAACACATAATAATAATAAAAATTACATATTATTATTTATTTATTATTTAATATTTATATTAATATTAAAATGATTCAAATAAAAAAAAATATATATAATTATTATGTGTTTATTTGCACCTTAAAAGTCCCCATTTTTTTCGAACTGTCCATGTACAACTTGGATAACATATTGATCTCTTACATCAGTACAGTGCAAATGGTAAACAGCACTTAGAAAAGTCACCCTCCTTCCTTTTTGTGGACAATAACTGCCTAGTAGAGCTTCAGGGCTTATGGGGTTCCCCAGGTGCCATCCGAGCTAACATGGGGTTGAGAACCTTCTCTTTGCATCCATGTGACAGTACTGGGGGCTTAGGCAGCCAATTACTAAGCACCAAAGCTGTCACATGGGAGGAAGTGGAGTGAGCCTTCATACTTACAAGTACCATGTATTTATGTTTGCTCCTAGAAGCAGAATAGAGCAAGGGCTTGTCTACACCTACACCAAGGGTGCATGTGACAGGGTGACAATGCCGGAGCACCACTGATAGATAGGGATAGAGCGTTGTCAACCTATCGCAGGAAGTGCTTGAACAAGGACATTCAAGGCAGAATCACCAGGTATTATTTTAATGAAAGCTGCAGATATAAATAGATTGAAAATTACTTTTGAAAACACATGTTAAAAAATATGCAATTTTAGTAATCGGGTTTACATATGCCGCCAAACCATGTACATTTACGTGATTGATTTCACGTGGTTATACCGAGTTGATGCCTGGAACTACAGACATCATCCCGGTTTTGTTTTTTTCAGGAAGCGATCAGCTTTTATGTAAAAGCCATCCAAGTGCCAAATTAGCCACTGGATGGCTTTTATAGGTGGTTGGTGGGGTAGGGGTCTACCGTCCTACTGGCGAGACCAGAATGAAACTGGTGGTTTCGCTGGCTTGTCATAGAGCTCGCGAGGACCCGGAAGTCCTCCACTGAGCTCTATGGTATAGGAATCCTGAAGCAACAAGTATTATGCCCCGTACACATGATCAGACTTTCCGACGACAAAACCATGGAATTTTGTTTGAAGGATGTTGGCTCCAACTTGTCTTGCATACACACGGTCACACAAATGTTGCCCAACAATTACGAACGTAGTGACTTATAAGACTACGTGATATCTCCATTATGAATGCTAGTTTTACAAGACGGAAATTCCGATGGAAAACGTCCGTTGGAGCCTACACACGTTCGGAATTTCCAACAAAAAGCTCCCATTGAACATTTTCCATCGGAAAATCCGACTGTGTGTATGTGGCATTAGGCTTTAAGTGAACTTGTTGCCATCCTCTATGGCAGGGGTCTCCAAACATTTCAAACCAAGGGCCAGTTTATTGCCCTTCAGAATTTAGAAAGGCCGGATCGTGGCCAACGGGGGGGCAGAAAATGTCCTGGGCCCAGCATCGGTGAGAATAAATATGGCCTTAAGGTTGAAGGTCAGTAGGAGAAGTAGTAGTGCCCCTATTAGTAATAGGAATAGTATCCCATCATTGGTATCAGTGGAAGAAATAGTGCCCCCTTGTTGGTGTCAGGGGGCATCAAATTGCCCCAAGAGTCAGATAAAGGCTAGCAAAGTAACAAAGGGCCAGATCTGACCCTCAGGCTGCAGTTTGGAGACCACTGCTCTATAGGCAAAAGCACAGGTTCACTTTAAGCACCCAAAACATGGTGATTGAAGAAGTGCATTGGTGACAGAATAAACAAATGAACCTTTTTTGGCTCTCCCCACTCCGGGCTGAATAGCAATGGAGATTCTGGAATTTACTACATACTAGACCTTAAGACCTGCATTTCTTATTACAAGATGCACTTAGCAGTAATTAGCTGCTTAACAGTATATTTTATGAGCATCGTCCCCCTGCCAAACTGCTACTTAAAACACATTTACAGTCTATTATAGAAAGTGTTTTACTGCTCAATAACTTGCAGATGCCAGCAGAGGTGATGGGGAGGGGTTGAGGTGAGACTGGGCTGCAAGATGCATTATCCATGGAGATCTGATAGGGAGAAGTGGATGCAATTATGCATTCACTCGGATCGTGATTAATGGAGGCAAAGAGTTACATCAACTTGCGTGGTTGTTGCACATATAAATTATACCTGAAATAATAATAGACTCTAACAGACAATATTGCTAATCTGCTTTAATTGGTTTAAAGTACAACTCTAGTGCAAATAAAAAATGTAAAAAATAATTCCCCAGGATCAGTTATAATAGGAAACCAGCAGTGTTTTCTGCATCGCTCAGGCACTCCCTCCCTCTCCCTCAAATTCATGAATCTGCACTGGTCTTCTTCCTGGTTTAATTCAACCCACTTGGTGTGAGACCAGGGTGTCAGGGGACCGCCCCTGGGGGTTATAACATTAAACTGTCCTGATTTCACAGAAGAATACTGCAGAGAGCAGTACCATTTCGATGTATGGTGTTACAATTTGCAGCATTGAGGACCTTGACACCACTAGAGGAAGAGGACTCCTGATATCATGTCATCAGATAGAAGGCTCCTGATATCATGTCATCAGATCGGAGACCCATGGAGAAGAGCATTACTCAAAAGGGGGGGGTTATCCTATAGGTTATCTTTAACTTTTAAACAGTATCTTCTTGTACAAGAGATCACTAAAAGGTAAAAGGTCAGTTCTAAAGCCTAGTATGTGCCATCAGTATTTTTTTTCCCAGCAGGCTGAAAGGAACAAAAACTGAAGAGCTTGTGAGGAGATCCTGTACTAACAATCCAATGTTAGTACAACAATCTCCCCGCTGAGCTATTGTGTTCTGACATATAAGTATAAACTGCTAAATTCCATTTCCTTAACAGCAGTATGTAGCAGTCTTGTGACTTCTCTCAGTGTCCAGCGAAGAACTGGTTAAAGTTTGTAGGAGGAGTTTTCTGATTATCCTATGAGGCTGCAAGACCCCTTACCCTCTGTCTGGACAGTGCTGATTGGCCCTGTGCTGATCACATGCACCCTCTTCTACATTTTCCTTATGCTTCAGTGTTTTGTCCCGCTAGCCAGACACTGTTTGCTGTTTAATTCAGAACCTGATTTCTGCTCCTGTCTTTTACCTGTACCTTGTACCCGGCTGCCTCATAGCTGTTCCCCTTGTCCCTGATCCCAATCCTGGCTCCCCCTTGCATTTCCAGTATTACCCTGTTCCTCATTTTGGGGAACAAAAAGCGCCAAAGGGCCCCTATGTTTTTGAATACGATAGATAGATAGATAGATAGATAGATAGATAGATAGATAGATAGATAGATAGATAGATAGATAGATAGATAGATAGATAGATAGATGTACATACATAGAACTGAGGAGTTGTCCAAACAATATTCTGACATGTGTATAGTGAATATTGTACAACTGAGTTCAGACAGTGAAAACCACTTCACTTTCAGGCTGGGTTCACACTGGTGCGATGCTGGAAACCCTGCGATTCAGTGCCGGTTCCCGCATTGCACCTGAATCACACACTAGTTCACACTGACATCTGAGAACCTCTGGGGATGCCAATATAAAGTTAATGAGGCCCCAGATCGGTTCGCAGATCGCAGCGTGAACTGCCAAATGTTGCAGGAATTGAATCACATAGGTGTGAACACCCATTGGATCTGATTTCAGTGCAGACCAAAAAAAGGGTACTGCACCATTTTGGTGCACATGCAATGCCTTTTTAGCCATACAGTTGGTGTGAACTGAGCCTCAGTCCAAGTGGTGTCCAGAGCAATTGGGAGAGGCCTTCTGTGTGTCTCTGTACTGGTCAATCAGAACGTGAAGGAAAGGGTCACTGGTTGGTAGAACAAACCAGGAGCTCATTTAGGTCATCATAAAGAATGCCTCCTGCTTCTAACCTGCCCTAGAAGTGAACAGTGTCCAGGCCTACAGAATAAGGAGTCAGTCTTCTCTCCACATCCAATATACATGTCACCAGATGGCCCCAGTGCACTTACACAGTCTGCACTTAGAGTTTAATTGGCCCTGGTCGTTCCTCTTTTCCATAAATGTCTATTTACAGTACATTAATTATTTGCTGCAAAATTTTCTGGGTGTTGCTCTTCCTCATAGCTATATAATAGAAACTGACTGGTATTTATAAATGAGACAATCCAAGTTTACACGGCATTGATCTGAAAATTGTCTACAAGGACTGCAATCATGCATCAATGACAAAGCACGCCGCAGAAACGAGCGTGCTGTCAATTTCCACACCATTAGACGATGCAGAGATGTCAACCGTCGTTACTCTCGGCAAGAAGATATTTTAAAGCCGATCACTAACACCATAAATTATAAACATCTATAGTCTGTGGTACAAATTGTCACATACCAGGCTATTATTATAGGCATCTGCAGACATGTTAATGGGTGTCTGACAAATAAATTGTATTTAAAGCTTTCCCTTTGGAACATGAGCCATTTTGTATCATAAGATGGATCAGGAGAATTCACCCCAAACTTAGAAGATCGTACTACCAGCTATCACTGACTCCAATGATAAATACTGTATATAGGAGGTTCACACAGTAACATATTCTGTGGCAGAGCAGAATAAACAGAGTTGATGATTTATCAGGGTGTTTGTACTCCTTCACTGTCCAACCAGTAGGCAAGTTGGTGACACCACTGTATTCCTCAAAGCCCAATTCTGGTAAACTTGAAAATTCTCCAATGCAGTCGGGCTGTGCCTGCACTGCAAGGTTTAATTACTTGTTTAGGTCTAGGGGGGCATAGAATAGAAGATTTATTTACTCGATTCTCCGCTACTCTGTGCTGCTAGACTGTTCCCCTCAGCATCTTCTCCCTAATGCTCCAGCAGTCTTGGGTCCTGTATTGGACATGATGACGTTGAAGGACATTCCAGCTTCGAAGCATGGGGAAGCGCCGTCCGCTTGGGGAGTGGAGGATCGGGTAAGTAAAAGTGCTTTTACTCTCCCAAACCTAAACTAGCAGTTAACCCTTATAGTGTGGGTGTAGCCCAACTGCTTGGTGAAATTTTCATATCTTCCATGGTTGGGCTTTAAGAGAACATAGTGTCACACTTCTGGCTGTGATGTCTAGCAAAGGTGTCGGATTTTGAAAAGATACTGCACAGAATTACTGAATTATGAAACACTGTACCATTCACATTAATTCATAACCCCAGTAGATTATACTGTATTTACTCAAACACAGTCATACAATATTAATAATAATATATAGCAATAGGTTACCCTATATGACCTAAAAGTAGAACTAAAAGCAAAACTTTTTTTCAATCTTTTATAGAGTAATGCCATGTACACACGACCAGACTTTTAGACAGCAAAGGTCCGACGGAACAAATCCGTCAGACAATTCGATCGTGTGTGGGCTTCATCGGACCTTTTCTGATGAAAAATCTGATGGACTTTAGAAATAGAACATGTTTCAAATCTTTCCGATGGACTCGAGTCCTATCGAAAAATCAGTTCGTCTGTATGCTAGTCCAACGGACCAAAAACGACTCAAGGGCAGCTATTGGCTACTGGTTATGAACTTCCTTATTTTAGTCCGGTCGTACGTTATCACGTTCAAATCAGTCGGACTTTGGTGTGATCGTGTGTAGGCAAGTCCGTTTTGTTGGAACTCCGTCGAAAAGTCCTTCGGTGTTCAGTCTGTTGAAAAGTCCGCTTGTGTGTACGCGGCATAAGGGAGCGTTCTAACCCTTGCTGGTGTCTTTTTTTTGGCATTTGTGTCCCATTGGGGAGTTTTCACTTTCTGTCCCATAGCCAAATTGGGAAGTGAGAGGACATATCCTGAGGGAAAATCCCATTAGAATTTCTCCTGTATTCCTGTTCTGGTGACAATCCAAAATTTTTAATTTTCTTTCACTTTTACTTTTAAAGATAATGGTACACAGGAAAAATAGAAAGGGTGAATCTAACAGGAGTACAGACAGAAATACAAAGTTGACAGGTGTTCTACTCTCTCTTCACTATCAAAAACTAAAAAAATGTGTTGCCTTTAGGTATACTACATAGCCAAAACTGCGTGAATATCCCTCCAAATGATTGAGTTTAGGCATTTTCAGTACGGAGTATAATCCTGCAGGCATTTTACACAATTGTGGGCTTCTGGCTTCATGGTAACAGTTTGGGGATGGCTTTTTTCAGTTTTTGTGCCTCTGATGTATTTGGCATGGAGGAACTGCCTGCACAGACCCCTGACCTCAAGCCTACAGAACACCCTTGGGATGAATTGGAACTCTTATTTTAAAATATCTCTTTCGACTGAATGGGCACAAGTTTCCACAGACACAATCCACAATCTTGTGGAAGGCCTTCCCAAAGAGTATAACATTTCCAAAATATGTAGAAGAATACATATCAGCCTAAACTGAGGAAAAAATGTGTTTTTTTGATAAAAAAATGTGGGGATATTTATTATAGCAAAAAGTAAAAGATATTGTGTTTTTTCAAAATTGTCACTCTTCTTTTGTTTATAGCGCAAAAAATAAAAACCGCAGAGGCGATCAAATACCACTAAAAGAAAGCTCTATTTGTGGGAAAAAAGGACAATTTTGTTTTGGTACAGCGTAGCACAACTGTCATTTTAAAGTGACCCAGTGCCGAATCGCAAAAAATGGCCTGGTCATTGAGCAGCCAAATCTTCCGGGGCTGAAGTGGTTAATGGAGATCCTTTTCTTCGACTCTGCTTGGTGCTTACATTTTGTGCGGAATAAGCATTGTTTTCTTCTATCATCCGCTGTCAACCTTTTCAGCCCAGACAAACCCTTAAAACACATTTCAGGTCTCAGGGAATACCTGCTAAAACTAATAGCTACAACTCATGTAGTGTGATCAGTAGGTTGTACATATAATATATAAATAAATGAAAGAATAAAGCATGTGGCATACCTAATGTATTTGACAGCAAGGATAGATCACTTTTACTACCTCCCTCCTCAAATGATAAAATCATTGTAAGTAATAATCACAAAATTTAAATAAAAATAATAAAGTATAAAAAGAAACACAGACTCCCTTACGTTGGTGGTCAGGGGATAAATACCTCCTAATGGCGTGTACACACGACCGGTTTTGCCGTGGGGATAAACTCCGAAGGTTTCTCTGACGGAACTCCGACGGAATTCTATTCAAGCGGTCTTGCCTACACACGGTCAATCCAAAGTCCGATCAAAGTTCGACCGCCAAGAACGCGGTGACGTACAACACTTACGACGGGACTAGAAAAAGAAAGTTCAATAGCCAGTAGCCAATAGCTTCCATCTCCTACTTGCTTCAGAGCATGCGTTGTTTTTGGTCCGTCGGAACAGCATACAGACGATCAGTTTTCCTGATAGGAATTGGTTCCGTCGGAAATATTTAGAACATGTTCCATTTCTAGGTCCGTCAGAATTTTCGGAAAAAAAGTTCAATGAGGCATACACACGATCGGAATAGACGATGAAAAGCTTCCGTCTGACTTTTTCTGTTGGACATTCCGCTCGTGTGTATGCGGCTTTACACTGCTAGTCAGGCGGGGGGGGGGGGGGGATTTTCTTTATATCTGTGTTCAGTTGAGGGTCCCTTTACATTGGTGGCTATTGAAGAAATGCAGTTCTTACATTGGTATCCAGCGAAGGGTCCCCCTGCTTCGGTGGTCAGTGGAGAAATGCCCCTTTTTATCGATGGTCAGTAAAGGCCCCCCTTACGTTGGTGGCCAGTAGAAAATACATCCCTTTTCATTATGTTCTGTGAGAGGTGTCTTCTTACATCTATATTATGTAAGAGGAAGAATACCCCTTAGGTTGGAAGTCAGTAAATAAAAATAGAAATAAAAAAACACTTCATTGGAGGGCAGTAGGAAGAATGCCTCCCTACATTGGTAGTAAGGAAAGGAATACTGCTTACACTGATATTCATTGAAGGTTCTCCTTACTTTACTGGTCAGGGGAGAAATTCTTTCTTACATTGGCATTCGGTGACAGTTCCCCACACGATCGGAAATTCCGCCAGCAAAAGTCCAATGTGAGCTTTTGGACGGAAATTCCGAATGTGTGTATGCGGGAATTTCCGCCAGCAAAAGATTGAGAGCAGGTTCTCTATTTTGTCCGTCGGAAAAGGTTCCTATCGGAAATTCCGTTCGTCTGTATGCAATTCTGACGCGCAAAGAAACACGCATGCTCAGAATCAAGTACGAGACGGAAGCGCTCGGTCTGGATTAGCAGAAGGAGCCCAAAGGTTGGCACGCTTCGTATGGAACTTCCCTTTCCTAGTGCCGTTCTATACGCTGTACGCCACCACTTTCTTGACGGTTGAAAGTTCAGAGAACTTTTGTGTGACCGTGTGTATGCAAGCCAAGCTTGAGCAGAATTACGTCGGAAAAGCCTTCCAAGGTTTTTCCGACAAAAATTCCGATCGTGTGTATGCGTCATTAGATTAGTGATCAGTGGCAAAATGCCTTCTTATCTGTGAAGGGTAGAAATGCTCAGGGGATCAGGGGAGAAATGCTCTTTACCTCGGTGTATAGTAAAGCGTCCCTTTACATTGGTGCTCGGGGGAGAAATGCTCCTCACGTTGGTGTCCAGTGAAGGGTGCCCTTACATTGTTAGTCAGGGAAGAAATGCTACTTTTATTGGTGTTTAGTGAAGGATGCCTTTATATTGGTGGTCAGGGGAGAAGAGACCCATTATGTTCAGTGAGAAAGGTGTCTTCTTACATCTATATTCTGTGGGAGTAAGTGCCCCTTACATTACAGGTCAGTGTAAAAAAAATAATAATTTGGGGGGGGGGGGGGGTGGGGGGGTGAAGAATCACTAGTGAATCACTAGTGTCAAGTCATTGGTTCTGCCAAGTAGTGTTGGCCCTGGAACTATGCATGTCTTGGCAGATGAGAGATCAAATAGCCTCTTCTCAAAGAACCACTAGAAACCTCTGGAGGAACCCTGATGAGAATGGCTGCTCTCTAATGTAGAATTTTTATTCCAGTTTTATAAATAAATAAAAATAAAATTAAAAAAGGCAGTCCAAAAACTGAATTAGTCCATTAACTATTACTGTATAAGATATTACAGGTCCTATTTAGAATTGGTCTCAAGAGAAATGATGCCTTTGCCAGGATTGTATAGTCAGAATGCTATCTGGGTTTCCCCACATGACTGCTACCAAATAAGTGGTCATACTCATAGACTGGTGTTTTGGCATGTATGGTCTGCTGACTGCTAACCAGTAGCTTTGCCCAGCTTAATTTCCTTCTGTCTCAGAAGAAAGGGCTTTAAATAACTTCAGAGCCAAGTTCAATACTAAACACCGAACAAATACCATTCCTAAATCTGAATGTGTGAGCAAGCTTGGCATCTTGTACAAATTTAAGAAAAACATATCTAAATGTAGCTTGTAATTTGGGTTTTAGAGAGATTAAAAGTGAATTTCCAGGTAAATTTTTGTGAACCTCTTGTATGTACTACTGTATATCAACAGCACTGCCTTTTGGTGAAATTAGGAACTGCAGTACATCTACAATACATAACAGGGATTTAGAGGTATGTGAAACAGGGGGATAATTTTTGCTGCACCTAGATGCAAAACACCACAGCATATGTACACCCCTGTCTGCTGCCTTTGCAGCTTACAGGGGATGGGTTGGAGGGTGGTAAAAAAAATGTGTCTCGACTGCATGTTTTTACCAGTTGCATCTGCCAGTGTAAACCTAGCTTTGCAGAAAGTATTTCCATGTCTTAATAGATCACATATACCAAAAATAAAAGGAACATTCCTCATTTTTAGTATAGTGTGCAAAGCCATGGCAGTCATGCCTTTTTGCCCCAATGGCCAACTGTACAGCAAGAACTGCTGGTGTACAGTACAGCTACAGCCTAATATGACATAGGTATATTTTAATAATATTTGGCAAAATGCTGCATGCCAAAGTAGACAAGATCATACCAAATGCAATATAATTGTTAAACTTGTTGTTGAATGCATGAAGAGCTATACTGATCTGGGACCATAGTGCCAACCACCACTGTTCGAGTTGTACTTGTAGGCAGGTTGAAGATGTATGTGTGTAGTTAGTTGTCCAGCAGCCAACCGAGGCTGGGGAAAGAGTTAAACTTTTTCAGCTCCGTTTCTGGGCTTCTGGTTCTGGCGTGTCCACCTGTGCTCTAAAAAGGGGGACAGGAAAGATCCATGGGCTTCAGAGAACGGGAACTTGGGTATAGGTGTATCATAGACTCACCGGCGGGTGCAAGAATGGCGCTGAAGAAACTGAGGATCACAGACAGCAATCCAACCATCGACACTGCCATTATGGACTCTCGCCTCATGGAGGTATGCCTAGGACACTATGCTGGTGTAGCACTTTCTTAGGGTGACACCACAGTGGATCTGCAAGCAAGATTGTGTAGGAGGAAGAAAAGGAGTGTATATAGACTGTGTATATAATTGAAGTGTCCCTGAAGAAGTTTTGTTCCAGTCAATTGGGCATCCCATAATCATCCCATCCCCACCCAAGTTTATTAAAATAAATGAATAAAATACAAAAACAAAGTTGCTGGACTGTTTCCTGTCTCAACTGTGCCTGTGGAAAGTCGGTGTGCTTGGCTGTGCAGGGTGGGGGATCCCTATTCACCAGCGGCTCTTACGGGGGATGCGCTACACTATCTTAGTTAGGATCAGGGAAAGGATGTTGTTGACTTTGTACTGTCATGTTGCGTTTTTACAATGTTACATTAACCATTGCGAGCCTGGTCTGAAGCTATTCAAATGGGTCCATGTTGGTTCTGACATATACCAAAGAACCTGGGGCTGTAAATAACATATATGGTATGAAGTAACAGTTACAAAAAGGTTAACTTGGTAGAACAAGAAGAGGAGTGTAGCTGCTATGGGTAACCAAGTGGAGCAACAAGCTACAGCAACTAGTCGTTAGGTGTGGTACCTAGTAAGGTGACAGGTCCTCCAGTACTGAGGGGTCGGTGTTCTGACTATTCCCCTAGCGGCCGGTATCCAACAGCAACTGGATCCGAATTTATGTTACAGAGATCTTTGGCCTGGTCATGAGGTACGGGAAGGAAAGAGCTAAGTGAGAGCATGCATCAAGTCCATGCTAAGTGCACAGCGGGACCCCACTGTGTTACAGGTATGAGGTAACAGAGGTACGCTAGACTGGTGGAGTGGGCGGAGGTTCAGCAAGTCCATCCTAATGCAAACATATAAGTTACAGTGTGCAGTGGGACAAGTCGCTTTTTAGAGGAACTCTATATTTTGTTTTCTACACACAGTAAAGCTCATCTCTAAGCCTGGGAACTGTCTTAATAGTTGATTCTTCACATGACCACAGTCTCCGGCCATTGATGAGCATGCTCCACATGAGAGGTATCCCCACGTGCACGGGCGCAGATGACCCCACCCACATACTTGTAGCTAGGTTCATTACACACAGGGTATGTATACCCATGGATTATTTGTCTGCAGAAAGATCTGAGCTGTCACAGATTGTGGCCAACAAGTGAACCATCAAGACATTTGGAACAAATCTGAAGAATGTGCACTTTTATTGCCATGGTGGAGATAATACCGTGCATGGGGCTTGTTTTTGACCCTTTGGTTTTTCTGACAACGTTGACTGTAATTTAGCCTCTTTTGATTGGGAGACACAGTCAATTATGCTATTTTTTATAAATATTTTTTTTTTTTTGATCACAACAGTTCACTTATATACTGTAATTCCTTTTTCCTTTGTATTGTATTAAGTGTTAGGTTTGCGAGCTAGCCAACGTTGTGGTATTTACTATTTAGTCATCTTCATAGTATCAGTTTTCTCTAACCAAATACTCCGCAGTGTGCAGAAATAATTTTGGGTGGACTGACCTTCTTTCTGTGCCTATTCTGCAGACATTTGGCCAATAAGGCCAGTTTCTGTTGATATAAAGTCTGCGAGTTGTTTATATTGCTTTACAGCTGAATTCTGTCGGGACCTCTTGGCTTATCTCTTCTGGCTCTTCGGCATCGGAAGAACACGGCTTATAATTAGAAAAGAAGAAGAGTTGAGAGAACATTTCCTCTGCTCACGCAGTGCAATTCTCTCTCTTCTAGTTTTGTGTGGGCATTACCTGGATTGTCCTCAACAGAACCCAACCCCCCACCCCCCGCATATATATATACCCACTGGTGGCTGAGCATCCTCTGCTGCCTCTGGTCAGTATAAATACTTTTTATTTTGGGCCAATTTAATTTAGTTGGGGTTCCCGCAGCACACGGAAAAGCATGTTACTTGCATTGCTACTTTGTAGTGTCGTACATGTTGAATCGCACCTCAACCCACCAGCATGTTGCAACACATGATGATGCATTGTGGTGCATTGCGTTACAAAACTTCCACATTTCAGGTAATTTTGGTGGATTGAAAGCCCATTTATTTAAAATCCCTGTACCATTTATTGATTGTCCCTGTACAATCAATTTTACCAAAACTACCTTATCTATCCAATCAGTTTGTGTCCGGAAAGCCTGTGCACTACACAATTGTTGGTAGATCTAAAGGAAATTGTACAATCAGAATTGTACAGAAGTGCCGGGCCAGCTTTAGATCTACCAATATGTATTTAGATTGAGTGTCTGCCAATCTACATATGGACTGATTGCATAGTTTATGTAGGCCTTCATATTACATCCTTCCCCACCGTGTAAAATTCAAAATGCTAACCATAACATACAAGGCCATTCACAACATCGCCCCCAACTACATCACCAACCTCATCTGCAGATATCGCCCAAATCGGCCCCTCCGCTCCTCCCAGGACCTCCTGCTCTCTAGCTCCCTTGTTACCTCCTCCCATGCTCGCCTTCAGGACTTCTCCAGAGCCTCTCCCATCCTCTGGAATTCCCTGCCCCAGTATGTCCGATCAGCCCCTACCCTGTCCTCCTTTAGGAGATCCCTGAAAACTCATTTATTCAGGGAAGCCTATCCCACACCCACATAACTGTCCCTGAGCCACCCCCATCAAATCATTCTTTGCAGCTATTACCTTTTGTACCACCACCCCCACCCTTTAGAATGTAAGCTCTACAAGCAGGGCCCTCCTGTACCTTTTGTATTGAACTGTACTGTAATTGTGTTGTCCCCCTTATACATTGTAAAGCGCTGCGTAAACTGTTGGCGCTATATAAATCTTGTATAATAATAATATTACATAGTTTTGTTAAATGTAATGTTAATTGTACAGAGATTGTACAGTCAGATGTGTGGTGACCCTAATTCCGCGTACACACGAGCGGATTTTCCGTCGGAAAAATCTTGGATGGTTTTTCCGATGGAATTCCGCTCAAGCTTAGCTTGCGTACACATGGTCACACAAAAGTTCTCTGAACTTTCGACCGTCAAGAACGCGGTGACGTACAACATTACGACGAGCCAAGAAAATGAAGTTCAATGCCTCCGAGCATGCGCCGAATTGTTTCCGAACATGCGTAGGAATTTTGCACGTTGGAATTTCCGATCGAAACTTTTTTCCGACCGAAAAATTGAGAACCTGCTCTCAATCTTTTGCTGGCTGGAATTCCGCCAGCAAAAGTCCAATGGAGCATACATACGGTCGCATTTTCCGACCAAAAGCTCTCATTGGACTTTTGCTGGCAAAATTTCCGATCGTGTGTACGCGGCAGAAGTGTTTAGCATTGAGCTCTAGGGAAAACTCAAAACTACCCTTGCAGTGGTGCTCAACACACTTCAATGGATAAATGCTAATTTTTTTGTCTAGGGTACGGGTACCCCTTGCTCTCACAGGCTTCCTCCTCTCAGGCTCAGGACCCCTAAAGCTGCTTCTCTTTGGCCCACTATCAGGTGCTCTCTGACATCATCAAGTACAATGCAGGACCAGCAGTCCTCCATTGTAAGTAAGTATAGCGATGGCCCGCCCGGCGCTCGACACCCCCAAAGCGTTGGAGAGTGCTGGCTGCAAGAGGATAAGGTAAATAAAACTGCTTTTTACCCCGGTGCAAGGGTAGATTTAGAAATTTCCTGGAGTTCAGATTTAATTTAACTTAGCTTAGCAGCAACCTATCATAAAAATATCAGCCCTTCGTAGACTTAAACCCAATCCCTAGAACCTGATAAGCCATTTCAAACAACCGACTTCTGTTAAACTGGAAAACCAGCATTCAATTAGCACATGCAGCTAATGGCTACACCACTGATCTGTGTATTTTGGCAGGGGTGGGGGCCCGCTGTCAGAATACAATAGCATAGCAGGGGAGATGAGGATGTGGATGCAGGGATCTGTGCATTTTCATTTGTTCAACCCACTGGTTGAACAAAAAAAAAAAACCCTCCGCGTGTATACCCAGCTTTAGACTGAAGGGAAGGATGGAGTTCTAGTGTAACTAAAGGCAAAACTTTTCTTTTCGTTCCGGACAGAGTGGAGAGGGATTAGTACACCTGTCAGGTTTTATTGCTGTCTATGCCTCCGTTAGAGAGATTCACCCTCTCTATTTGTCCTGTTTACCGCTAAATCTGTGAGTGAAAAAAGTGAAAAAGTGTTACCAAAGCAGGAATCGAGGGGAAATCTTCCAACGAGGACACTAGTTCTGGTGACAGCCAGGGATTGCCTCACTTTGGAAGGATTTCCTCCTCCTTTCTGTTGTGGCTATGGGACAGAAAGTGAAGGAAAAGCTCTTTAATGGGGACACTAGCTCTGTTGACAACCAGGGTTTTCCTCACTTTGAAAGGATTTCCTCTCCCTTCCTGTTGTGGCTATGATACAGAAAGTGAAGCAAGAGCTCCCCAATGGGGATGCTAGCTCTGTTGACAACCAGGGATTTAATCACTTTTGAAGTATTTCCTCTTCCTTCCTGTTGTGGCTATGGGACAGAAAGTAAAGGAAGAGCTCCCCAATGGGGACACTAGCTCGGTTGACAACCAGGGATTTTCTCACTTTGGAAAGATTTCCTCTCCCTTCCCGTTATGGCTATGGGACAGAAAGTAAAGGAAGAGCTCCCCAATGGGAACACTAGCTCTGCTGACAACCAGGGATTGCCTCATTTTGGAAGGATTTCCTCTTCCTTTCTGTTGTGGCTATGATGCAGAAAGTGAAGCAAGAGCTCCCCAATGGGGAAGCTAGCTCTGTTGACAACCAAGGATTTACTCACTTTGGAAGTATTTCCTCTTCTTTCCTGCTGTGGCTATGGGACAGAAAGTAAAGGAAGAGCTCCCCAATGGGGACACTAGTTTGGTTGACAACCAGGGATTTCCTCACTTTGGAAAGATTTCCTCTCCCTTCCTGTTGTGGCTATGGGACAGAAAGAAAAGGAAGAGCTCCCCAATGGGAACACTAGCTCTACTGACAACCAGGGATTTCCTCACTTTGGAAGGATTTCCTCTTCCTTTCTGTTGTGGCTATGATGCAAAAAGTGAAGCAAGAGCTCCCCAATGGGGACACTAGCTCGGTTGACAACCAGGGATTTTCTCACTTTGGAAAGATTTCCTCTCCCTTCCCGTTATGGCTATGGGACAGAAAGTAAAGGAAGAGCTCCCCAATGGGAACACTAGCTCTGCTGACAACCAGGGATTGCCTCATTTTGGAAGGATTTCCTCTTCCTTTCTGTTGTGGCTATGATGCAGAAAGTGAAGCAAGAGCTCCCCAATGGGGACGCTAGCTCTGTTGACAACCAAGGATTTACTCACTTTGGAAGTATTTCCTCTTCTTTCCTGCTGTGGCTATGGGACAGAAAGTAAAGGAAGAGCTCCCCAATGGGGACACTAGTTTGGTTGACAACCAGGGATTTCCTCACTTTGGAAAGATTTCCTCTCCCTTCCTGTTGTGGCTATGGGACAGAAAGAAAAGGAAGAGCTCCCCAATGGGAACACTAGCTCTACTGACAACCAGGGATTTCCTCACTTTGGAAGGATTTCCTCTTCCTTTCTGTTGTGGCTATGATGCAAAAAGTGAAGCAAGAGCTCCCCAATGGGGACGCTAGCTCTGTTGACAACCAGGGATTTCCTCACTTTGGAAAGATTTCCTCTCCCTTCCTGTTGTGGCTATGGGACAGAAAGTAAAGGAAGAGCTCCCCAATGGGGTCACTAGCTCTGTTGACAGCCAGGGATTTCCTCACTTTGGAAGGATTTCCTCTTCCTTTCTGTTTTGGCTATGGGACAGAAAGTAAAGGAAGAGCTCCCCTATGGGGACACTAGCTCTGTTGACAACCAGAGATTTCATAACTTTGTAGAGATTTCCTCTCCCTTCCTGTTGTGGCTATGGGAAAGAAAGTGAAGGGAAACCTCCCTAAAAGGACAAAAATGGAAGAAAACTGACACGGGATATGATCTTCCCTTACTCTATCCAAAGTGAAAAATTTGCGTATAGTTCTACTTTCAGCTTTTAGGAATCATGACCACCAGGACTATGGATTATATAAATATCAGCAAGATCTGCAAGAAAATATTCTGGCACATTCAAACTGGTCTAATGCTTTGTCAGTCATTGCCATCTAAAGTTTTAATTATTCTTGTTTAAGCAACTTTGCCCATCCACTTTGTAAAGACAGCAATAAAATAATTAGGAATTACTAGTCAATTTTTCAGTCTGTTCCCAACTTAAAACACGACATCTGGTGCCCCCACTGCGTCCATCCTCTGGTTCGTCGTAGAACCCCAACAGAAGCTCTAATGATAATGCAAGGGACGATCGGAAGGAAAAGCAGCTTGTTTGATTTGTATTCCGCACTGGTCAGCGGTGAGTTCATCTGTCAGGATTTGGAAGGATTTTTCTCGTTAACACAGAGAATCTCCGCAGGGCTGTCACAAGTAACGAGCACGGGACAACCCGAGCAAAGGAACGATCTCGCTGCGCCAGCTGGCTGAGGGCTGGAAGGAGGTTCATATGTATCAGTCACAGACAGAAAGGCAATTAATTAAACAAGAATGATCAGTGGTCCTGGAGACATTTGCCTTTGAGATAACAAGTTGGTGAAAGATAGACAATTAAAGGCTGGCTGCAGATATGAACTCAGTGAGGGCAGCCCAACCTAAAGGGAACCTGTTAAGAGACAAACAGACATGGGGGGAGCCTAAAGTATAACTAAAGGCAATACTTTTTTTTTTAGATTTAGATAGAGCAGTGGTGGGTTGGAACACCTGTCAGATTTTTATTGAGGTCGGTGTGTCTGTTCACTCTTCTAGTTGTCCTGGCCAGCTATGTCCCTAGGAACAAAAGTGAGGGTGTTGCAAACAGAAACATGTGCAGGCAAGTTACCTCTTTCCCTTCTGCATTACTGTTGTGGCACTCTGGGTTCTTTTGCATGGGCTCCCCCAGAGTCTCCATAGGAAACGGGGGCAGCAATAAAAACCTCACCCCTGGAAACTCAGAGAAAGGTCCAACCGGGCCCAACCAGAAATCAGGTCCACCATTCCAACCGCTGTGCTTGCAGACTATGTCTGGCTCTGTCCCCAGATGCAAGTCCATGCCCAAGAGTAATTCCCCATCACACAGAAGAATAAGAGGTTCACACTGTATCTTCATAATGCTGCCAATTTTAAGTATAAGGTGACGTTAAACTCCAGTTTAAAAATTTAAATTATATTCAAGTATGTATTCTTGATTTAGAAAAGCCTTTTCAGCTACTCTCAAATCTTCAAATTTCTTATTTTTGCTATTGTGATCTGACTTTCTTTAATAGGGTGGCTATGTTTGTCCTCCATGTTCCCACTGTATTTAGGAATGTAGCCACCCTCTCTTGCTCGCTCCCGAGAAAGCCTTGGAACTTTGTGACTATGTGGTTTGTAGTGTGCACAGAGCAGTGCACACGACAGCAACTAATGTGCGCTGTTTGTTCCAAAAAAATGTAAGTGAGGGGGTAAAATGAGAGGTTGAAGAGGTCGAAAAACACAGTAACAAAGAGTGAGGTCTCCAGAACTGGACACAGTATTCTTCTGCAGCTAGATACACTACATGGCCAAAAGTTGGTAGATACTTGACAATCACACCTCCATGAGCTTGTTGGACATCTCATTCTGGAACCATGGCCAATAATGAATTAAATTGCCTTCTTCTGCAGCTCTAACAGCCTGCACTCTTCTGGGAAAGTATTCCACATGATTTTGGAGCATGTCTGTGGGAATTGGCCAAAAGAGCATTGTTGAGGTCAGTTATTGAAGTTGGATGAGAAATGGTCTACAGTTAGCATTCCAATTCATCCCAAAGGTGTTCAGTAGGGTTGAGGTCAGGAGTCTGTGCAGGTAACTTGAGTTACTTCACACCAAGCTCATCAAACCATGTCTTTATGGAGCTGGCTGGTGTACCACCCTCCTAGCTAGTACAGGTTGCTAGGTAAATTAAGTTTAGTTCCTCTGTAATCAGTGGAGCAGGGGTTCATTGTTCTAGCCTGCTCAGTGTAATGACCCGTATACACGGCCGGTGTCAAAGGATGGGTCAAGAAAGTGGTTGGAGATCCCATAAATGAACCATCAAGACATTTGAAACAAATCGGAAGAATGTGCACTTTTATTGCCATGGTGGAGATAATACCGTGCATGGGGCTTGTTTTTGACCCTTTGGTTTTTCTGACAACATTGACTGTAATTTAACCTCTTTTGATTGGGAGACACAGTCAATTATGTTATTTTTTATAAATATTTTTTTTTTTTGGATCACAACAGTTCACTTATATACTGTAATTCCTTTTTCCTTTGTATTGTATTAAGTGTTAGGTTTGCGAGCTAGCCAACGTTGTGGTATTTACTATTTAGTCATCTTCATAGTATCAGTTTTCTCTAACCAAATACTCCGCAGTGTGCAGAAATAATTTTGGGTGGACTGACCTTCTTTCTGTGCCTATTCTGCAGACATTTGGCCAATAAGGCCAGTTTCTGTTGATATAAAGTCTGCGAGTTGTTTATATTGCTTTACAGCTGAATCCTGTCGGGACCTCTTGGCTTATCTCTTCTGGCTCTTCGGCATCGGAAGAACACGGCTTACAATTAGAAAAGAAGAAGAGTTGAGAGAACATATCCTCTGCTCACGCAGTGCAATTCTCTCTTTTCTAGTTTTGTGTGGGCATTACCTGGATTGTCCTCAACCACCCTCCTAGCTAGTACAGGTTGCTAGGTAAATTAAGTTTAGTTCCTCTGTAATCAGTGGAGCAGGGGTTCATTGTTCTAGCCTGCTCAGTGTAATGACCCGTATACACGGCCGGTGTCAAAGGATGGGTCAAGAAAGTGGTTGGAGATCCCATAAATGGTCTGAAGCACCAGAGCAAAGGGTTCTTGGATCCTGGGTCAGCCCTGGCAGAGAAGTCCCCTGTCTGCAAGGCTCTGCTGCTCTGGGAAGACTGCTGAGACGTTGTGTGGAAATCATAAGTCCCAGCCATAGCTTAGGCTGGGGGCCTATTCCTTAAAATCTGGGGTTTCTCGCATATGGTCTTGAGAAGCACTCTGGAGGATATCTGGGGGAGGCTGGACAGAAGAGGGTGCAGTTGTTGGTGTTACTGTGAGTTTGCATCTCCCTCACTAAGAAGTGCCCATTGGATATCATAAGATGACAGATGATAATCTTGAGCCCTGTGAGTACTGACCTAAGTCCTGTGCCTCGGAGAATGTATGCAGCTACTAGTTCTACACAGAGGCAAATCTAAAGCATTTTTCCTAGCAAGTATTGACTTTGTGGAAGTTCCCTGCCAGTATAGTGAGAAGAGTCCACAGTTACTTCAGTTTCTTTGGGGTATCCCATGCCTCCTCCATACCTAACCAAGTCTCACTCAGCAATAACAATACAAAAAATACCCCTAGGCTGTGAAAATACTGCGTGCCTGGCTAAGTGAGCACTAAGTGGGGAAATGGGACCATTCAAAGTTGGCAGCTCTTTCGGGGGTGTGCTACACTTGGAGCACAGTCATGCTGTAACAGAGAAAGACCTTCTCAAAACTGTCACCAGAAGGTTGGAAGTGTACAACTGTCCAATCTGTCTTTCTATTGCTGCACCAATATTAGTACCTTCCACTGGAAACCTTAGAACTTAATAATTTTGGCCATATAGGTAGTTGTAATGGTCAGTTGTCCACAAACGTTTGGCCTTGAAATTTTCCACATTTTGTCATGTTACAACCAAAAACGTAAATGTATTTTATTCGGATTTTATGTGATAGACCAACAAAAAGTGGCACATAATTGTGTAGTGGTAGGAAAATGATAAATGGTTTTCAAAATGTTTTATGCCCCGTACACACGGTCGGACATTGATCGGACATTCCGACAACAAAATCCATGGTTTTTTTCCTACGGATGTTGGCTCAAACTTGTCTTGCATACACTCGGTCACACAAAGTTGTCGGAAAATCCGATCGTTCTGAACGCGGTGACGTAAAACACGTACGTCAGGACTATAAATGGGGCAGTAGCCAATAGCTTTCGTCTCTTAATTTATTCTGAGCATGCGTGGCACTTTGTGCGTCGGATTTGTGTACACACGATCGGAATTTCCGAAAACAGATTTTGTTGTCAGAAAATTTTATAGCAAGCTCTAAAACTCTGTGTGTCGGAAATTCCGATAGAAAATGTGTGATGGAGCCTACACACGGTCGGAATGCATTTGTATTCAGCCCCATTTACTCTGATACCCCTAACTAAAATCTAGTGGAAGCAATTGCCTTCAGAAGTCACCTAATTAGTAAATAGAGTCCACCAGTGTGTAATTTAATCTCAGTATGAATACAGCTGTTCTGTAAAGCCCTCAGAGGTTTGTTAGAGAACCTTGATGAACAAACAGCATCATGAAGGCCAAGGAGCACACCAGACAGGTCAGGGGTACAGTTGTGGAGAAGTTTAAAGCAGAGTTAGGTTATAAAAAAATATCCCAAGCTTTGAACATCTCACGGAGCACTGTTCAATCCATCATCCGAAAATGGAAAGAGTATGGGACAACTGCAAACTTAGCAAGACATGGCCGTCCACCTAAACTGACAGGCGGGGCAAGGAGAGCATTATTCAGAGAGGCAGCCAAGAGGCCCATGGTAACTCTGGAAGAACTGCAGAGATCCACAGCTCAGGTGGGAGAATCTGTCCACAGGACAACTATTAGTCGTGCACTCCACAAATCTGGCCTTTATGGAAGAGTGGCAAGAAGAAAGCCATTGTTGAAAGAAAGCCACAAGAAGTCCCATCTGTAATTTGCGAGAAGACATGTGGGGGACACAGCAGACATGTGGAAGAAGGCGCTCTGGTCAGATGAGACCAAAATTGAACTTTTTGGCCTAAAAAGAAAATGCTATGTGTGTCGGAAACTAACACTGCACATCACCCTGAACACACCATCCCCACCGTGAACATGGTGATGGCAGCATCATGTTGTGAGAATGCTTTTCAGGGACAGAGAAGCTGGTCAGAGTTGATGGGAAGATGGATGGAGCCAAATACAGGGAAATCTTATGCCCTGTACGCATGACCGGTTTTGCCGTCGGAATAAACTCCCAAGGTTTCTCCGACGGAACTCCATTCAAGCAGTCTTGCCTACACACGGTCAAACCAAAGTCTGACCAAAGTCCGTCCGTCCAGAACGGGGTGACATACAGCACGTACGATGGGACTAGAAAAAGGAAGTTCAATAGTCAGTAGCCAAAAGCTTCCGACTCGTACTTGCTTCAGAGCATGCAACGAGCGGTTTTCCCGATAGGAATTGGTTCCATCAGAAATATTTAGAACATGTTCTAATTCTAGGTCTGTCAGAGTTTTCAAAAAAAAAAAGTCAGACGAGGCACACACACGATCGGAATATACGATGAAAAGCTTCCTTCGGACTTTTTCTGTCGGACATTCCGCTCGTGTGTACGCGGCTTAAGAAGAAAACCTGTGGGGGAGGTTCACCTTCCAGCAGGACAACGACCCTAAACATACAGCCAGAGCTACAATGGAATGGTTTAGATCAAAGCATATTCATGTTAGAATGGCCAAGTCAAAGTCCAGACCTAAATCACTTTGACTTGACTTGAAAATTGCTGTTCATAAACGCTTGAAGTGCTTGAGCTATTTTGCATAGAAGAATGGGCAAAATGTTCACTCTATAGATGTGCCAAGCTGGTAGAGACATCCCCAAAAAGATTTGCAGCTATAATTGCAGCAAAAGGTAGTTCTACAAAGTATTGACCCAGAGGGGCTGAATACAAATGCACGCCATGCTTTTCACATATTTATTTGTAAAAAAATCTGAAAACCATTTATCATTTTCCTTCCAATTCACAATTATGTGCCACTTTGTGTTGGTCTATCACATAAAATCCCAATAAAATATGTTTACATTTTTGGCTGTAACATGACAAAATGTGGAACATTTCAAATGGTATGAATGCTTTTTCAAGGCACTGTACACAACTGAATTATTCATATCAGTTCAGACCCCATGGGGTAGACTTACTAAAACTGGAGCATTCAGAATCTGGTGCAGCTGTGCATGGTAGCCAATGAGCTTCTGACTGCAGCTTGTTCAATTAAGCTTTGACAGTAAAACCTGAAAGCTGATTGGTTTCTATGGAGAGTTGCACCAGATTTTGCACTCTCCAGTTTTAGTAAGTAACCCCCATGTGTCAATCCACTCTGACCATTTGTAGTTATAGCGTGTGAAAAATCTTGTATTTGTGATTATATACAGGAAACAAAAGACTTTTTTTCCAATAAAATTTGTGCCATTTTCCCAGACCTGTTATGTATGACTCACTGACTAAGTGGATTTATGTTGGGTAAACAGAATGTGTTATTGATATGGATTAGACACAGGGATTTCCTGTCTACAGCATATCATCGGCGATCGCTTATATCCGAACACTTCTGGGAATCACTTCCTGAAACTCATCACCATACAAAGCCTTAACAAGAAAAGGCCCAGTTTATTACAAGCAGCCGGTCATCTACCATGAGTAAGACAGCACTTTTTACGTATATATATATATATATATATATATTAAACTAAAGGCATTTTTTTTTATTTATATATCTATATATATATCTATATAGATATATCTATATAGATATATAGATATAAAAAACTAAAGGCATTTTTTGGGGGGGTTTTGGATAGATTGGTGAGGGTTTAGAACCACGGTTATATACCTAAGGACAAAACCTTTGTGGGCGGAGTAGGGGAGGGTTAAAACTGCTGTCCCATTAGGGAGATTTCCTTTCACTTCCTGAACATTCGAGAAGGTGTCCTCTTTGGGATATTCACCTTCTCGAATTGTAATGATTAATGTCACCATGAACGAAAGATCAAGAAGTGAAAGAAAATCTCCCTAATGGGACAGCAGTTTTAACCCTCCCCTACTCCGCCCATAAAGGTTTTGTCCTTAGGTATAATTTCACACTAGGGTTATAGTTAGTGCTGTGTCTGCTCTATTGTGCACTGTTTTATAATACAAAATGTTCTTATATGTATAGTTCATGAACCTAAAGTATGCCAAAAGCCAAAATGTGTTTTTTGCGGGTGTCACAGTGCATCACAGCAGCTGGTTTAGGCTACCAGATCCAGCTACTGTGTCTACACAGACTACACTATCAATTTTATTTCCCCCACCAAGAATTCTGTGAACACAATCTTCATTCTTATCATTATACCCCAAACCCTGATGAAATGTGTTCCTTCTGACCCCTGAAATGTGTTGGATATATATGCTGCACACATTGATCTGTTTTAATCAAATGAAAGTCCCACTCTGGGAAAAAATCTAACTAATCCCTACATTAAAAAACGCCTAATAGTCCTTTTTACCTCCCCATAGCAGTGGTCATGTAACGATCCGGCCCCCCCAATTTTTTTTTTTTTGTACCATCTGTGTCTGGTGATGCTTAGCAACAGACTATGTATTTTTGGACTATGTATTTATTTCTCTTACAACTTACTATGTTTTTGATAAGATTACACTCTTATCAAAAACATAGTAAGTTGTAAGAGAAATACAGGTATTGAAAACACTCTACAATGCATTTTCACACAAAATAAAAATATTCTAGTGAAAATGACTGTAGGCTTTAAAACATAACCACCACAAACATATGGGTATTTTTTTTTTTTTTAGATTCACACTTACCTAGGTGGATGCAGCATCGGTCCGATGCTGCATCTGTCCTCCAGCTTCCCGAGTGATCAAACACCACCAAACGGTCAGTTCTCACAACTCTGTGAGCAGAGAGCTGTACTACAGCCAATTGAGCTGTACTTCTCCTTTCAAGGAGTTGTAAAGGCAGAAGGTTTTTTTAATCTTAATGCATTAGGATAAAAAAACTTCTGTGTATAGCAGCCCCCAACAGCCCCCCTAACACTTACCTGATGTCCCTCTCTGTCCAGCGATGTCCATGAGTGTCTCAGCCATCCAGATTCACCTTCCTGATTGGCTGAGACACAGCAGTGGTGCCATTGGCTCCCGTTGCTGTCAATCAAATTCAGCGAACCAATCAGGGGAGAGAGGGGCGGGGCTGGGGCTCTGTGTCTGAATGGACACAGGGAGCTGTGACTCGGCTTGGGTGACCCCATAGCAAGCTGCTTGCTGTGGGGGCACTGAACAGGAGGGAGGGGCCAGGAGCACCAAAGTGGGACCCGAGAATAGGAAGATCCGGGTTGCTCTGTGCACATCCACTGCAACAGAGCAGGTGAGTATAACATGCTTGTTGTTTTTATAGGAACAAAATTAGTCTTTATGTAGCGGTACCCTCGTGAGGGCTGCTGAGTGTTGTACTCCACCTGTCACCCCGCACAGCCAGGCACGCGATTTTCAGTCACTCTTAGACAGAAAACAGTCCATGCACTTTGTTTTGTATTTTTATTGAGGAGAATTAACTTGGATGGGGTAAGGGTATATGGGATGCCCACATAATTGTAGAAAATTTACATGGGACCAACCAGGGGCGGCCCGTCCATTAAGGACGCACTGGTGCCACCCCCCCTCCCCTATCCATGCGTCTGGCCCTTTTCAGGACACCGGCACATGAATTCCAATGTGGGGGGGCTCTAGTAGAGGCTCTAATAAGCTACAATATAGGGTGGGTTCAGGTCACAGAGAGTGCGCTCTGAATATTCGCTGTTGTAACACTGATCCTCCTCCCGACAATCAAGAAGCGCGATTTTACACTGGATTGGATGCCTAGGAGGACCTGTTCAAAAACAGGGGGCGAAAAGATGAAATTACACTCTGCAGAGTTCAGTGAGGAGAACTCTGAGAGCTGATGGGAGGGAAGGAACATACCCCTCTTCACACAGGAACAGAGCTGAGGCAGTCAATCACAGGCTGTGTACTGGAGCTCCCTCACCTGTTTTCTCTTGGTGTCAGGAAAACTTGTCAGACTCATGCTGATAGCAAAGGAAGGAAGCAGCAGACAGAAATTACACTTAGTGTTCTGGATTGAGACAAGTACACACTATATAGGGATGTGCTTTGTTCATATTTCATGTCTGAGGTTTACAACCACTTTAATGTGGTTTGGAAATATTAATTTGTTTTGATTTTCTATAAGTCCAAAAAACAGAAAACTAGACTGCAATGAAGAATGTTCTGTTGTGCAAGAGAAAATGCACGGCTTGCAATTTCCATTCTCACAGTTGTGTTAAAATAATATATATCTAAGGCCATTTTTTTTTCAGAAAGTAAAGAATGCTGAAAAACCCTTTTTTTTTTATGTTCCATTAGGGAGCCCCCCCCCCCTTCTTCAGGGCTAAACATACCGAAAACAATATAGAAGACAATTGAAAACATACATCCATGAAATATGGTAGTTAATAAATGGTGCTAAATGAAACTGTATACCATCTACAGATATTTTTTTTTAATTTAGTATAGCTATGTATATTCATAAAATGGTATGTACTATAAATCATCTGATTAATAGTCTTAATATGAATTTTCACATAACACCTAGATCTATGAAATATACAATCATATAAAATGTTACACAATATAAACATAAAAAATTCATAGGGGTTTTATGTTAATAATGCCTTCTTTATTGTTTCCTACATGTTTAGCACTGAAGAAGGGCAAGGTTTTTCCCTTGAAACTCATTAGCTTTTCTTAATAAACATTTTAGGCAATCGGCGAGCTCCGTGATTGTTTTTCTAGGTGCTCCTGACTCCATACCCGAGAACAAATGTACATACATGGTAATCCATTTGATGCCTGTCTGCTGTAGTAAGGACCAAGGCTCCCCAAAATTCCCTATCCTCAACTCTCCTTTTCCTTTTCATACTCTTCTACTTTCTAATTAATCTACACCCACCCACACGTCTTTTATAGATAGCCTATGCGTGATGTAATACTTGGATATCATTGTGTACATATCTACAAAAGTACTATTTATTGTATACTAATGGAACTATTCACTCTAAGTTAGTTTCTTATTTTGGCATGAGTGTAGGTAAGTGCAGTCTACTTTCTCCACAGGTTGCGCTCAACTACAGCAGCAGTGCAAAGGGAGAGGATGTTGAGGGGAAGGTGGTTCCTCTATGGTTTCCCCGGTCACGGGGGGAGCTATCTGATTGGATGCTGCCACCCCAGGTGACTCTGGCAGCCGTCTTGGGACAGGCAGAGTCTTTTTAAGACTCTGGCTCCTGGGTTTGGCACGCATTTTGCATGTGAATAGTGTAGGGACAAGTCATCTGTCTAACTGGGTCAGTATTAGTGGCAGGAAGAGGTTCCAGACGAGTAGACGGAGAGCACGGACACGCTAACCTTCCTGGAAGCCTCCCCATTTGGGCACAGACCAGCTAGGCTGCGATCTAGATGCTGTCGGAACATCTGAGACCTGCTGTACACTGTTCTCTACAACATTCTGTGAGTGCACCCAGACCAGTTGTCTTCCCACTGGGTAATTGTGCTTGTTTGGACTTTAATCACAATACAGTTCTGGTACTGCATCTGGTGTGTTTACTACCGCTGCACCTCCCCACATGAGAATGTACTTTACTTTTGCCAATTTTCCAATAAACACTTAATAAACAAAAAAAAATAGCTATATCATTTAAAACATTGATTTCAATTGTCAACATGATGAGCTTCATTTGCTGAGCCTGTATACCGGTAATAACAATGAATCCAGCAATCTGAGCAGTAGTTGGGCACTGCCTGTCATCATTCGATGGGTTAGTAGAAATCCGGAGACAAATACAGTCACTGGTATAGCCACAACACTTGTAAAAAAAGTTACAAAAGAATCAAAGCAAAAAATCTTTCCTTTTTTCTTTTAACACACTGAGGGAAAACCACCCTTATGAGCTCTACTAATTACAAATGCAAACAAACAAGAAGTTTGGTCTGTATTTAAAGACTGCGGCAGGAACTATGAAGAGCATTCCACAAATCTCCAGTGGCACATCACATATAGAACCACACATTTATAGCCCAGATACAGCCTAACATTTTAAAGCCATTACAGTTGTTTCAGAATTATTGAGTTGCCGGCTACAGTATGTTAGTGGACTGTTCTCCAACAAGACAAGGTTGAACATAGATACTTGGGTAGGTTATAGCCTATCATGAGTTCTGATTTAAGACAAGAAGGGCTGAAGGTAAGTTTCAACAAGGCATGCAATACCATCCATTGAAACTGTCCTTAAAAGTAAGTCAGGAACAATAGGGGGAGAAGAATAATAGTTACCTTCGGAACGCCCTCTCCCCAGAGTGCAGACTTTGGTGTGACCGGCCTGGTGACGTGGCAGAATTTTGGCTATGCCCAGAAAGCAAGCTGTCCGTCTCTAAGTGGTAGTTAATGTCCAGTTCAGACTGTATGTTTGTGTTGCCCAAAAACTCGCCATCGTTCCAGGCGCCCACGGAGCCGTCCATGGTCTGATACCTGAGCTCGATACTGACACTGGTCTGAAAAATAACAAAGACAATGAAACATTAAAGTGGATGTAAACCCTCCCCTATACCTAGTGAAGTGAATAGCCTCAGATGATACACAGAGATTAAACAAATCTCCCTACATACATTTTTCATGTATATCAGCTGTCTTCAGCTTTCTGCATTCTTTAGAAAGTGCAAATCGTTCTAGAAGTCTTTCTTCCTGTTTCAGCAGTGGGAATGAAGTCTAGGCATACACTGTGTGTGAGCTGATTGGAGGAAAGGCACACAGAGGAATGAAGAAACTAGCAGAGCTGCAGTGTGAATAGACCAGCTCTCTGCTAATCTATTTATAGCACCCTCCCCAACACAAATTTTCAGCTGCTTTTATCTCCTTTGTCGGAGAACTTGTCAGAAGTTATCATGCTGATAACTGAGGAACGGAGCAGCAGAAAGACACAGAACTTAGTGCTTTGGAGAGAGATAAGTAAACACTACAGATATATGTGCTCAGATCAGATTTCATGAATCGGGTTTACAACCACTTTGAGATAAAGCAACATTACCGGCTCGGTATCCATCTGGTTAGACTTCAGACCTTAGCAGTGAAGTGAAGGGTTTGTCAATCCACAATTAGTAACATAGGCCTGTTAAATCCCATCTGACCAAAGGTCATTGAATCCTAGGTGCTCAAACCAAATTTAGCACCTTCATCCATAAGCTTGATAATAACTCTAATTTGCTGACTAAATATTAGATATTATTTATCACAATAATAAAACAAATACAATAGGTAAAAATAAAAAATAACATACAAATATAGTTTATACATTCTGTAATGCTTTCTAACACTGTAACTCATTCTCTATGCTCAAAGGGATAGGCCCAGTGTTTTCTGCAGGTTGGCATGTAAACAATCTAAAAAGATTGGCTATCACAGTGATCACATATGTGAGAACCAGCGCTGATTGGCCTGTGTGGTCTCAGAACAAGGAGCATACATATTTGCTGGTTCACGATGGATTTAAGAGAAAAATAATGACTAATTAAACCTCAACATAAAAAATGCCCTATCCTATTAGAGAATGTCCCTAGCATGCATGATTCTGTAATACTTACCTTATTTGCGTGAAAAGTCAATGCAGTGTGTCTGTCCAATCTGCTTTCTTCAGCTGTTTTGGCTTTCTGAACCCACGCCATATGTACTGCTTATCCTAGGGTGACAAAGCTGCTCCTTTAGAAGATTACGGAGGTTTGCCACCCTAGCACTATTATAATTAATTATATTATAATTGAAGAAAATAAGAAGCAAACTTTGATGCCATCACAAAAGTGAAGAATAAGAGGTTGGTTGTGGTCGGGGTCCCACCATCACTACTGCGTTATTTTATTTATTTCTTATGGGGAGTGTAACAGGAGGAGCCTGAACACATAAAAGTGGACGGGAACACCCAAAACTCCCAAGTGGACAGGAACAGTCAGCAATTATGGAAGCTACAACTTTTGGAATATGCGAGTTCTACAAGAAACCAGGGACTGACTCAGCCCACCAGTGTCTACCTACAACTCAAATATCACCTTTAGATGATAGAAAAACAGGTGAAACAAAACTGCAATGTCTGAACTTCTCATCTTCTTCAAAGTGTATGTAAAGCCAACCTTTTCTTTTTTTGTTTGGTTGGGAAGGGAAGTAGAGTAGGGAAGTGTTAAAACCTCTATAAATTTATTTTTACTCTCTATGTTCTGCTGAGATTTCCCTTCACTTTCCGTCCTAAAGACACAAAAGGAAATAAGAGGAAATGTCTCAAAACTAATCAAAATTCCCATTTTAGGCAGGCCATACATTATGCAATTTTCTTTCCTGGGTGGCAGGAAAGAAAATCGCTTGATTCCCCCATCAACACATTCAGTGTTATTGGGGGAATCCCTCCCATGGAGCTATTGTGTCCTCTAGGTTGGAGGGGCATGGGGAGACCCTCCACAATGAGTATCTCTAGCGGCTATAGCCGCTGGCAATAATCGAATGCAAAAAATCCGACATGCTGGTTGTACGCAAGTTGATTGATGGATTGACTTGGGTACAATCAGCCTGTCCATAGATGGATTAAATCTCGGCTGGTCCCTGCTGAACCGGCTGAGATTCAAACCAGGAATTTAGAGAGTGGTGCCAAGGAGGATGCCAAGGAGGATTTGGATAGATCTCTATTCCCTATTATTAGGGAATAGAGATCTATCCAAATCCTCCTTGGCACCACTCTCTAAATTTATGGTGGTCCAAGTTGGATACTATGCTTCTTGCAATTCTTACCTTTTTTTTGTGATTTAATACTAGCGCTACACTATTTATATCCATACTGTTTACAAATTTCCTTACTTTGTGTGTGAGCTGCTTTGATAGAGCAAGCGCGGTGTCTTTTGAGTTAATCTGAGATTCAAACCAACTAAGGCCAGCTTTAGAGAGCTGTCACAGGAACAGGTGCCAACATTCGAGGATTTCACCTACTGCTTCATGACAGCTCAAATTCTTTGGATTTCCTCTTACTTTCAGTCATGGTGACAATGGTCACCAGGACAAGTAGGGTACATCTCACTTGCAGGGATACAGACAGCAATAAAAACATGCCGAGGGGTATAACCCTTCCCTACTCTATCTGAAACAAAAAAAAAATGCCATTGCATACACTTTTTTTGTTAAAGCTTTTCTACTGATTTTGAAAAAAAGAAAGGGGCACATACTTCATAAGGCCTCCTCCACACAGAGAGAGCCTCTTGGGATGAAGATAATGCAACAATAATAATGCTACAATTTGGTTCATACATGATAAGGAGTTTGCTAAGTCTTTTTAAGTGCAGCAAGCTCTCTATTTCACTCCCTATGAGATATTTTGTGTAACAGTATTGAGACTGGTGAAATTGGGGGGGAGCTCCCAGTATCCTACATCAGCTGTAAATGATTATTGAACGGTAATTAAGGAGCCAGCATCACTAACATGGGGGTGAGTGTTGTATAACTGAGGTTTCGCTGTAGAAGATGAGCTATGTAGACATATAATAGGGTTTGACATTTGAAAGTCTGTAGGCGTTGATGGGTTATCCAACCATGATGCTCCAACAGTAATGAAGGCCTTCACATACCCTTTAACAAACTCTCACAACTTTATACTGGCATACTGAAATAACTTGATTTTGGCAAAGTTCATTTTCTTTAGACAATTTACTCTGACAATGACAAGTTTGGAGTTTTGTGTAAGCTCTGAACTCTTCTGACATCCATTTAACGACATGCTATTTTTAAACACTTTTTGTACACTTAGAAAACTGTCTCAATTTCAAGTGGAGAATATAAGTGGATAATACGAGATCAGGCAAGTCAAATGGTCTGGAACTTCAAAATTTTACAAAGAGAATGTCTACACAGACAGTTGAAGCGTATGAAGGAATAGGACAATTATATTCCATAGAGTGTTATCTAAACTCTTTACAAGACACTTTTGTTAAGAAAAATCTGAAGACAGCACAATTAAATATTTTATTTGAAGAAAGTTTATTCTTAAGCGATTTGCTTAGTGAACTCAAAGTTACTTAAAGTTACTGAAAGTGAGCCTGTCATTAGTATAGCATATTCCAAACAGCGATACCATGTAAAAGAACATGTCATGCTGCTGGTGAGTCCACACTTCACTGTCTTGGAAAGATATAGCTTCCTCTGCACGTCAACACTTCAAGCATATGGCATAGCGTGTCCCCCTCTGGGTACTGTGGTTCCTCCCACCGGCTGCTGAATCACTGCAAAGTACACATGATGCCAGAGTGCCCAGTAAAGTTGTGCTATGCCATGCCCATAGGAGTGTTGGAGAGCAGGAGAAACACAGTGGCTTAGTGGGCACCACTTCTGCTAACTCGGTTCAATTTTGATTGCATGTTCTTCAGGAACCCTGGTTCTTCCTGTACTCTAAAGACATGAAGGTAGTATAGCACCCTTTAGTTAGGTAGCTGCTAGAGTTAGCATCTTTGTTGGCAGAGTAGGTAAATTTGCTGGGAGTGGTTTAGGGTAGCAGCTGGTGACTCACAGGCCACATCACTTCACTGTCACCTCCTTCTTCCTTCTAGAAAGTTCTAGAAGGAGAGGAGGGGAAGAGAGGTGGGGCTGCCTGGGGTATCTTAAGGAGCCTTGACCAATCCCCAACTTGGATTGGCAGTTGGAAAGACTGGGAAGGCACGCCTGAGAGAACTGGGAGATTGCAGTTAAGATGGGTGCAGAACCAGAAGAGAGGACTGAGAGAAGGGCAGTGGGCTCAGGCTGAAGAGGCAGGCCTAAGGCCCAATGGTCTTTCTTTCACCTGACTTCACTTAGGAGCTAAATTTGTTCCTATACATAACGATCTGAGCGTAGGAGTGTGCCATCCAGGCTTTGTCTTCAGGAGAACGCCACTACTACTACTGCAGTGGTGTGAGGCCTGTTCGCCATTTTAAAGTGTTCAGTTGATTGTTGTTGCCAGTGTTGCTGTCCACAGGGGCATTCTGCCACGAGGGGACTATGCTATTACTAAAATCTCCTTATTTGTGGAGAGAGCACTTCACTACAAGTAAAGAAGCGCCTCAAAGCTGTCAGAAATGAGATAGTATTCAACAGGACAGTGGCTAAGTAGGGTCTAGATAGATGGTATTATCTATTGCCGTCAGTGACCTTACTTGTATACTGTTTTACAATGGTGAGGAAAGTAATTTCTGCTTATTGTGTCAGTGTCGTTCCCTTACGCTGGCCTAGTGTATTTTCTGGACCGGTTACTTCACAGGTAGTTGTGGGGAACAAACTGCTATCATAGCAATCTGTGGGGTTGATTTACTAAAACTCGAGAGTGCAAAATCTGGTGCAGCTGTGCATGGTAGCCAATCAGCTTCTACTTCAGCTTGTTCAATTAAGCTTTGATAATAAAACCTGGATATTGGTTTCTATGCAGAGTTGCACCAGATTTTGTACTCTCTAATTTTAGTCAATCAACCCCTATATCTCAAGTCTTTTATACAAATTGTCTAACTCATTCTTTCTTTCCAAGCCTTTTGCTGTAAATAAAGCCCATTTAAACTGTTTCTAGGTATGGCTGAGTCATTTGGTTCCAGATACATGGCGGATCATCCCTAGTACAGGGCAGGAAGACCCAAACAAACTAGCCACATATCACAACAGGATACTGAACAATATTTACTTATTCCAAAAAGATGACAGGTAATACACCACAGGGTTCCAACGTGTTTCACACAACATAGAGCTTACGATTAAGCATTGTGTGAAATGTGTTAACATCCTTGGAACCCTGTGCTGATTTACCTGTCATCTTTTGAAATAAAGAAGCATTATTCAGTATCCTGTTGCGATGTGCAGCTATTTCCTTCTATCTTTTTGGTTTACTATGGTGGCGAGCCGGGTCAGCACCTGCTAGGAGGGATCAGTGACGGAATTGGCTTTTCTTGCTCCCCTGGAGCGGTATTTCCCCTATATTTACATCCTTTGCCAGCTGCTATCATCTTTTCCCTGGCTACTTCTGGTGCCAGAGTTTTGGCCTCTTGATTGGCCAGTGGAGGAATGACATCATCCCACGCATGCCCATGGGAGTCAGTGATTCTGGTACAGCTCATTGTACATTCAGTAGAAGACTGCAAGCAGGCAAGTACGTTTTTGATAGAGTCACTACATGTCTTTTCTGTAATAAAAAGCTGCCTGCTCACAGTTTTTTTCTACTTAAAGTGTTTGTTAAGGCATATATATATATATATATATATATATATATATATATATATATATATATATAAGTCTGTGCCAGCCCCTCTATTAGAGGCTGGCATAGCACACTGTGTATGTTTTATTTAAAAACGAGCGCTGTAAATACTGAATATCAGCTGTCTTCAGGCCGGTCTCATCACTCGTGGCCACTTTCCAGCTCTGATAGATGTCTTCTGTGGGAGGGGCCGTGATCTCCCTCTGACGTCAGAGGGAGATCACATAGCTGCTCGTCTCCTCCGCAGAAGACACCCATCGGAGCTGTAAAGCAGCCACGAGTCACGTGACCGGCCTGAAGACAGCTGATATTCAGTATTTACAGCGCTCGTTTTTAAATAAAGCATACAGAGTGTGCTCTTCCAGCCTCTAACAGAGGGGCTGGCAGTGACAAATTTTATATTTTAATATTAAAATAATAGCAGTGGGGGGGGGGGAGGGGCCGGGCCGGAGACAGACAGAGGGGGTGGTGACAGGGAGGAAGGAGGGGGTGAGGGGGGAGAGAGGAGATCAGAGAGCAGGCAGCCTATCACAGAAGAGGGCACTCAGACCACAGTGATCAGGGTGGAGCTGCCCTGGTTATCGTGGTCTGTTTAGAGAGGGCATACAGGAAGTGGTAGGTTTAGGGTTTTTTTTCTTACAGTTTAGAGCGGGGCAGATTACATAGCACAAGTGCTGTGCTGTGTAATCTGCTTTAAGAGACCAGAATCTACATTTTTCTTTTTTGGGTTTACAAACTCTTTAAGCTTAGTTCCAGTTTAACACGTTCTTTTAAAGGATAGCTCTGTTTGGATCTTGTTATACCAGCAACAGGGTTCATTTAATGAACTTTAATGAACTGGATTTAATGGGGAAAGTTACTGATATTGAAAAAGTATATGTAGAAGACCCAATCGCCAGATAATCTAGCTAAATGGACTGAGGCACAACAACTATACCGAATACAAGCAAGGTCTCAAGGCCCCTCTATGTCTACTATAATGTCCATTGAGACTCATGCTGGAAGGGGGACCACGTGTTCAGCAGAAATAATTAACGTTTTTAAAAAAGACTATTTTTATCTGTTTTAGATGTTGGAGAGGTAGATAAAGAAACGAGGGATTTTATACAGGGGTTGACCATTTCACATTTATTGGAGGAAGATAGGATATCGTTAGAAACACAGATTACTATTGAAGAGCTACAAAACGCGGTATTGGAATCAGCTAATCATAAAACACCAGGACCAGATGGATTACCAAATGAGGTTTATAGGGAATATGGAAAGATAATGCTGCCAGAGCTATTAGAGGTGTTAAATGGGGCATTGGAAAAGGGAGAATTACCGGTATCCATGACAGAGGCTACGATTATAATAATACCAAAGGAGGGGAAGGACCCAACTCTGATTGCTCTGCTTTGTGCAGATGTTAAATTACTGGCAAAAGTGTTGGCTAATAGATTAAGTAAATTAATCCATACCATAATCCACCCTTATCAATGTGGTTTCTTCCCAGGTACATCGACATCATTAAATGTTAGGAGATTACTTTTAAAACTATAAATTCCATCAGAAGAGCCGGGCTCTGGAGCTGCACTGTTCCTCAATGCTGTCAAAGCATTTGACAGCGTCGAGTGGCAGTATTTGTGGGAGGCCTTGTAGGCATTTAACCATTTGCCGAGTGGCTCGTGCCGATATACGTAGGCAGAATGGCACTGCTGCGCAAACTGACGTATCTGTATGTCAGTCCACAAAAGCAGGATAGCGGGTGTGTGGACTTGATGTCCTCCGGCGGCCCACGATCGCAGCAGCCCACGATCAAGGCGAGGAGAGGCAGAACTGGGAACTGCCTATGTATACAAGGCATTTCCCTGTTCTGCCTAGTATTTTCATTTCATTTTTACATTGATCAGTGCATTTTTTTTAGCACTGATCAATATAATAATGGCACTGGTCCCCAAAAAAGTGTCATTTGGGGTCAGATTTGTCTACCGCAATGTCGCAGTCCTGCTAAAAATCGCAGATCGCCCCCATTTCCAGTAAAAAAAAAAAAAAAATAAAAGTCCCTAAGGCCCCTTTCACACGGGACGGATCCGTGATGTTCCGCCCCGTGAACATCTGCTGCTCAGCGGTGATCTCTCCGTTGATCCCCCCTGACCCGGCAGATGACAGGGCGGTCCCTGCACACACATGTGCAGGGACCGCCCTGTCAGATCTCCACTCTCCCCTATGGGGGATCGGATGAACACGGACCGTCTGTCCATGTTCATCCAATCCGCTCTGCAGACTGATAGAAAAATAGGATTTTCCTCTGTCTGCACAATCGGACTATAGCGGGGACGGATGATATCGGGTGCCAGCAGATGTTCGTCCGCTGACACCCGCTATCCCATAGGGATGCATGTATGAAATACGGACATATGGTTCGCACGTGTGAAAGGGGCATTAAGCTAACCCGTAGATTGTAGATGCGATAACTTTTGCACAAACCAATCAATATACGCCTGTTGCGTATATTGCGTATGCGTATATATAGAAGAAAATATATCGGCCTAAACTGATGAATACATTTGTTTTTTTTTTATATATTTTTTGGGGATATGTATTATAGCAAAAAGTAAAATCTAATTTTTTTTTTTCAAAATTGTCAGTTTTTTGTTTATAGCGCAAAAAATAAAAACAGCAGAGGTGATCAAGTACCACCAAAAGAAAGCTCTATTTGTGGGAAAAAAAGGACACAAATTTAGTTTGGGTACAGCATTGCACGACCGCGCAATTACCAGTTAAAGCGACGCAGTGCCAAATTGTAAAAAGTGCTCTGGTCAGGAAGGGGGTTAAATCTTCCGGGGCTGAAGTGGTTAATATCGGCCCTGTATTTATAAAATGGGTGAAGTTGCTGTATACGGGCCCAAGGGCGAAAGTGAGGATTAATGATGGAGTCGCTGAATGTTTTCCATTAGCTCAGGGGACAAGGCAGGGGTGTTCCTTAAGGAAATTTAAGGAGGGGATACTAGAATGGAGTAGTGTCCCCTTACTGAAAACCGTAGTTAATGGGGTTAATTTCAATGTTTAATCAAAATGGAAAAAGACTCTCAGTTGTGAAGTAGAGTAAAATGGGAGGAGAACGTGGGGAAACTAACAGACGCGCAATGGACTTGTATAGTGGCCTCAATAGACCGATTATCCCTTTCATCAGCCCAGAAGATCATGCTGTCGGGATGAAACTGTGGATCTGATTCATATGCTTGGGAGTTGTCCCAAACTATATAGATACACGGGAAGAGGTGCTGGACAAAAGAAATTCAGTTTTTGGGACAAATTTATGCTTGGATCCGATAATATGTGTACTGGGATATATGGAGCAGAGTGTGGGAACTGGGGCCATACAAACAGCCATTGTGAGATGTTTTTACCAAGCTAGAAAGGTGATTACCTGGAAATGGTTAGACACTAGACTGCGTTCTACAATGGATTGGCTGAGAATGGTTAACACCACAATAATAAGAAAAACACTGGTATATATGAGAAGGGGAGGTGGAGGCAGATTTGAAAAGATATGGAAAGTATGGGTAGAAACCCCAGGACTGATGCCCTAGAGTGTGAATTTCTAGAAAGTTTATTTTGAGAATTTACTAATCCTAAATGAGATGGGAAGTGGGTGGTGTGGGAAGGTTGAATATGTATTTATGGATTGCATTTTATTGTCTTTTGTATGAAAAAATCTTTGTCTACTGGAAAAAATGAAAATAAGGTTGAATTAATTTTTTTTTATGAACTATAAGGTGTATCGTTTAAACAGTGTCAGCACTAGGAGGACAATATATATATATATATATATATATATATATATATATATATATATATATATATATATATATTATAAATGTAATTTGAATTTTTTTTTGCTTTCTATAAACTTAAATATACTTTGTTTTAAACTTGATTTAAATGAAGGTAATGAAGTCCCCTTTATCACTATTGGCCACAAAGTCTGATCATCTATTTGCTCATCTTTAATAGCAAAGTTTTAACATCTTATGCCATGTTGCTTGCTATCTGACCTTTGGGGCCTCATTCACATGGGTACTAAGGGTCGTAGACTGTAAATGGGCCACATTGGCAGGTGCTGCATGAAGGTAGCCCATATAGATTTATGGGGATGCAGTGGCTGCACGAACGCAGCCTAATTTTTTATTTAATTCTTTATTTATGGCTTTGCATATTACAAACATTATGCTGAACTCACGGCACACAAAGCACAATAACACAATTGCAACCAGCCATTAAACACAGCCAAATTTGACAGGCATGTGGGTCTTTGAGGCCCAAGGCCTGGTCTGTTGGCCTCAGTGCCTGTGTGAATGAAGCCTTACACAAAGCCTCACAGTCCCATCTGGGCACAATATAATACTTGTAATAACCTGATTTCCTTTCCTGCCACACACACAGGTAAAATAATTTTCTCCAATGAGGAATTGTGCCCCTGAATTATTTGCCCCCTAGGCAGCTGCCTCCACTGATATACAACTCCAGGTGAGCGCTAGGTGCTAAAAAAAAAAAAAAGTAATCATAAATGATAAATCCACAATTAAAATAAGGCTTCCTGATGATGCTGTGGGCAGCGAAATGCGTTGAGATGGGACATGGTACATCTGACGTCACATCCAGTTCATGAGGCTCGGGCGGTGGAACACATGCCGAGCTGCCATCTTGCTGGTGGGGTGGACGATGACACAAACAGAACAGCACACTGCTGGATCATGCTGGTGAGTGGGCATTTTATATGTTTTTGTGGATATATTATATACAATAAAAGTGGGTTGCACTATGATCTTGCCATTTTGGTTTACTCTTCTGTATGAGGACACGTGAAGGAAGATGGAACTCCCAAAAAAGCATTACTAGACCCATTTCACCCTGGGTCTAGGGACCTGGTGAGTAACCACATAGGGGGATGGGGAGTGTACAGAAGACATCTGCATGGAGTGTGAAGAGCACGTTTGGAAATAATTTTATATATATATATATATATATATATATACATACAGTATATATATATATATATATATATATATATATATATATATATATATATATATATATATAGACTTTTGGCACTATTGATGAACTTTTTACTGTTATACACTTTAATTGATGATGGCATTACAGTATATGCACTTTAACCAATTACTGGGCACTTTCACCCCCTTCCTGCCCAGGCCAATTTTCAGCTTTCGGCGCTGTCACACTTTGAATGACAATTGCATATTCATGCAACACTGTACCCAAATGATTTTTTTATAATTTTGTCACACAAATAGAGCTTTCTTTTGGTAGTATTTAATCACCGCTGGGTTTTTTTTGCTAAACAAAGGAAAAAAATACAGAAAATTTTGAAAAAAAAAACAAAACATTTTTCATAATATGTGAACTCAAGGTGAATGTGAATGTAGCGCTAAGAAAAGCTGTGTGAAACAGCTACATAATCTGAAAAATACTGAAAAAGGTAATAATAAAAAACATGTGGATAAACATGTAAGAAATCTAAGCACATGAACCTAATAAGGTGACAAAGCACAAGTGTAATAAAAAGGAAGGGTGAATCTCGGATGAAAAGTAATGGTGATGACAATAAATGGTCCTTCAAATGATGGACAACTTAGTGTAAAAAAAGGACAAAAAAGTGAATGCCTTGACAACTAATGTCCCAAAAGAAAAGGAGGTTTGTGGAGAAACCAAGGAGTCCGTCAGATAATAAACATCTTCATGTGGGCAATCGGAGACATCAAATAAACTGTTGTCAGCAGATATCACCCAGAAGGAATAAAATGGTTACTCTTACCGGAACGTGTTGATCTGGATGTCAGCGACACCAGATCAAACAAGCATGGATTGAAGCAGCACAAGACATCCTAGGATAGTCGGCATAGTATTTCTACCAGCCTGAAGAACCATCTCCTCTGCTGCCACTTCCAGTAATGTCTTCTATTTCCTGCCGCATGGAACTTCTTGTCTTTGTTCTATATCACTTCCTGTCTGTATCTGACATCACTTCCTGTCTGTTTTTCATAATATGTTATAAACTTTTTCAAACAGGTAATTTGCTGATGAGGCTGCACTGATGGGCACTGATAGGTGGCACTGATGGGCACCGATGAGCACTGATGAGGTGGTACTGATGGGCACTGATGAGGAGGCACTGATAGGTGACACTGATAGGCACTGATAGGTGGCACTGAAGGGCACTGATAGGTGGCACTGATAGGTACTCATAGGCGACACTGATGGGCACTGGTAGGCAGCACTGATAGGTGACACTGACGAGGTGGCACTGATGGGCACTGATTGGCAACATCGATAATCACTGATTGGCAGCACTGGTGGGCACTGTTGGGACTGCACTGATAATCAGCGCCCTAGTTATCAGTGCCAATGTCCCTTTAACACAAGCTGGTTATCGGCTCTCCTCTCCTCACGCTGTCAGCCTGAAGAAAGAAAAGCCGATAACCGGCTTGTGTTTACATCCATGATAAGCTGTCATTGGACACAGCTGATAACGTGGTAAAGGGCCGCTGTGATTGGCCCTTTACCACAATCTATGGTCAGCTAAGTTCCAAGACTCCCAAGGACTCAGCAGGGGGTGTGTGGACATCACGATCATGGGAGGATGTCAATAGACGCCCTTCTGACAAAGCAAGCCCACGTTGTAGCTGTCATTCGGCTATAGCGTGGGTAGGAAGGGGTTAATTGATATCAACATCACGTGGCATCACGTTATTGTTTGCACTTTGCAAAGGCTTACTCACTGCTTATGTTGTGAAGACTTATTTTAATTGTAGATTTATCATTTATAATCAAACGTTTTGTTTTTTTTAGAACCTAGCGCTCACCTAGAGTTGTATATCATTTGTCAGTACTGTGTAATCCACACAGGAAAGTGTGTAGAGCAGCAAGGGTGACACCACAAGGAACCACATATATAGGAACACCTGTGGCACAGTATACACATTTGACTGTGCTGCCTCCACTGCCCGTCCCAGTAAGGTGCACTATTGACTCCAGTCACCTTGGCTCAGTGATAGTTGGAGCGAAGATACAGCTTGCAGAGAACAAGAGGTAGACTTACTTTTCTTTTAAAGTCGTTTTGGCTTCTACCGCTGCAGAACATACATTTTTGGACAGTGATAAATTCTTTGTGGGTTGTTATGGCAACTAGAAAATATTATATTTAGAACTATATAGAAATAAGAGAAAAAAATTGAACTTGTCAGTTTTCTGCCCCAGAAAATGTTAGCTTCCATTATATAAAATATTTATCTCTAGAGCAGACCATCTCAAATCCTTGAGAACGCTATTGTTGCTGATATAATAGATCTGGATTATGAAACCCCACCAAAAAAAAAAACTCTTGCAGGCAAAAGAACAAAATTCTTTCTTAATGTCAGCCATCTGTACTTTCCAGGTTCTTCTATGCAGAGTTTGAGGAATGGGGGCCACAATGAAGATCATCTTTAGGGGTGCTGTCACTGGTGGCAACCTGCCAGCCTGGTCCTTCAATTTCTGAACCAACACAATGTAATGTCACTGAGGAAGTGACACCCGTTAAGGGAAGTGGTTGATTGTGTCCCTGGCAATAATTAGAATCAACCATCTAAGACAGGGGTGTCCAAACTTTTTTTTTTCAAAGTGGGCCAGATTTGATGAATAGAACATGCTTGAGGGCCGACCATTTTGCCTGACATTCTTAAACCATTAAAATTTGGTCTAAGTGTGTCCGTCCGAGCGCTAATACACGGCCCAACAAGCATTCTCTTGCCTTTGTGCTGTTTGTGGTAAATAGATGAGCTCTGGCATGTTATTTGGATATACCGTATTTAATCGGCTTATAACACGCACCTTCACTTTAAAAAGGAAGTTTCAGGAAAAAAATCTTAAATTTTAAATAAAGAACTGTGAAGCAAAAAAAGGGTCAGTGCCCATCAATGCAGCCTAATCAGTGCCTATCTGCAGCCCCCACTCCATTGCCATGAATGCAGCCCCATTCCATTGCCATGAATGCAGCCCCCACCGTATTGCCATGAATTCAGCCCCCACAGTATTGCCATGAATGCAGCCCCCACAGTATTGCCATGAGTGCAGCCCCCACATTGACATGAATGCAGCCCCCACTCCATTGCCATGAATGCAGCCCCCACTCCATTGCCATGAATGCAGCCCCCACCATATTGACATGAATGCAGCCCCCACCATATTGACATGAATGCAGCAACCACCGTATTGACATGAATGCAGCCCCCACATTGACATGAATGCAGCCCCCACCGTATTGCCATGAATGCAGCCCCCTCATTGACATGAATGCAGCCCCCACCACATTGACATGAATGCAGCCCCCACCACATTGACATGAATGCAGCCCCCACATTGACATGAATGCAGACTCACCATTGCCCTCAGTGCATCCTGATTCATGTACATCTGCAGCCTTGGAGGAGACAGGGAGGGGGCGGGATGAGCGCCAACAGATATACAGGAGAAACTCCTGTTTTTATCGGCAGCCTCTTTAATTGAAAGTCCCGCCTCCTATGATGGACAAAACAATTGTCCAATGGCAGCACAGGAGACGGGACTTCCTTTTACACAGGACGCCGTGTAAACAGGAAATTCTCCTGTATCCTCTACGGAGCTTGTCCCGCCCCCTCCAAGGCAGCCAGCATATCTATCTTTTGTGGCCCCCGGCACTCGGGGATTCGTTGGGGGCCACAAAAGATATATATGTCAAAATTACCAGGCGGGCCGCCCGAAACCGGACCGCGGGCCGCGATTGGCCCGCGGGCCGGACTTTGGACATGCCTGATCTAAGATCACCCTTCAGGAAATACACTATATTACAAACGTATTGGAACGCCTGGCTTTACACGCAGATGAACTTTAACTCTCTGGCGGTATGATTATGTCAGGTTTTTGAAGCTCAACGTGGTACATTGTTTTGCATAGAAATTTGGCGTTCTATATGGTAGGCCTGTAATTCTTAGGAATAACTCACTTAAATCTGTCCAAACAAGAGTCTAGTAGACATACTGGGTATGATAAAGTTTGAAACACGAATTCATAAAATTATAATATAATAAATAACTATAAATAATTATAACAAATAATAATAATACATTTTATTCAATAATGTAATCAAATCAAAAACAATGAAATTTGCTCAGTTGCAGAATTGTCGCTGTCGTCACTTTCAGTGTTTGATGATGAATTTCCCCACAAATCGCTATCGCTCAATTCTGCAACTGATTCTAATTCACTATCGCTGTTTTCTAGCTGGTCTAATACCTCTTTTGACGTAATAGGGACCAGTGGTGGCTGGTGCTCAAAATTCTGAAAAATACTTAAAAAAAAAAAACATCAGCCTCACTGTGCCTATCAAATTCAGCCACTTTGCCCATCAATTGCAGCCACTGTGCCCAGCAAATGCAGCCACTGCAGCCACTGTGCCCATCATATGGAGCCACTGTGCCCATCAAATACAGCAATTGCGCCCATCAAATTCAGCCACTTTGCCCATCAAATGCAGCCACTGTGCCCATCAAATGTAGCCACTGTGCCCAGCAAATGCAGCCACTGTGCCATCAAATGCAGCCACTGCAGCCACTGTGCCCATCATATGCAGCCACTGTGCCATAAACTGCAGCCACTGTGCCCAGCAAATGCAGCCACTGCAGCCACTGTGCCCAACATATGGAGCCACTGTGCCCATCAAATACAGCAACTGTGCCCATAAAATTCAACCACTTTGCCATTCAAATGCAGCCACTCTGCCCATCAAATGCAGCCACTGTGCCCAGCAAATGCAGCCACTGTGCCATCAAATACAGCCACTGTGCCATCAAATGCAGCCACTGCAGTCACTGTGCCCATCATATGCAGCCACTGTGCCCATCAAATACAGCCACTTTGCCATCAAATGCAGCCCCTGTGCCCATCAAATGCAGCCCCTGTGCCCATCATATGCAGCCACTGTGCCCAGAATATGCAGCCACTGTGCACACCAAATACAGCCACTGTGCCCACCAGCCCCCCTATTCGCGGGGCTCGCAGCTCTGACAGCACTCCCCCTGCTCGTGCGGCTCTGACAGACCCCCTGGCACTTACCGCCAGGCATCAGATCCTCTCCAAGTGCACCAGAGCAGCAGTGACCTCCGCTCCAGCTTGTGTCTCTTCTGCTCCTCTTCCTGACGCCCTGCCTCTGGATTGGCGGGGAGGAAGGTTAGTGTGAAAATAGCAAAAATTTATTCGCTATCATCACACAATTGGGTGGGATCAGGATGCACTCTCTGCGCCCGAGCCCACCCTATTTTGAAGCCTATTAGAGCCTCTGGCTCTAATCAAGTGCCTCAATAAGTACCACCCCCTCCCGCCCCCCGCCATAGGAATCCATGCGTCCGGCGTCCTGAAAGGGGCCGGGGGACTGGATGGGGGGGGCGGTGCCCGTGCACCCACACTGCACGGGCCGCCACTGAAAGGGATGCTTTTTGTTTGCCATGGACATTCTCAAGTTTCTAGGCAGAAAGAACAGTATATATAATAAAAAATGCAGGCAGGGCACCGGACAAGGCACTAGGGAATAAAGGGATGTGAAATTATTTAATACAGTAATATAATCTTATAGATTACAGTGTACTGTATGTGTTATGTGTTTTTCACTTTTTGAATTTGCCCCTGTGCGTCGTGACGCTCGCAGGGAATGGAGCCAGAAACAGTAATACATTGGGCGGATGATCTGGCGGAGTACACAGCGGGGGGACATCGCAGGATCCTGGGGACAAGGTAAGTACACTGTACATGGATCCTGCGATGCAATCCCAAGTGTGGTTCAGGGGTTACCGCTTTTGGTAATGAAAATTCACCCCGAGTCACACTCAGGATTACCGCCAGGGAGGTTAATGGACCAATCCTATTTCATTTATTCATAAACGACCTGGAGGATGGGATAAACAGCTCAATCTCTGTATTTGCAGACGATACTAAGCTAAGCAGGGCAATAACTTCTCTGCAGGATGTGGAAACCTTGCAAGAAGACCTGAACAAATTAATGGGGTGGGCGACTACATGGCAAATGAGGTTCAATGTAGAAAAATGTAAAATAATCCATTTGGGTGGCAAAAATATGAATGCAATCTATACACTGGGGGGAGAACCTCTGGGGGAATCTAGGATGGAAAAGGACCTGGGGGTCCTAGTAGATGATAGGCTCAGCAATGGCATGCAATGCCAAGCTGCTGCTAACAAAGCAAACAGAATATTAGCATGCAATAAAAAGGGAATTAACTCCAGAGATAAAGTGATAATTGTCCCGCTCTACAAGACTCTGGTCCGGCCGCACCTGGAGTATGCTGTCCAGTTCTGGGCACCAGTCCTCAGGAGGGATGTACTGGAAATGGAGCGAGTACAGAGAAGGGCAACAAAGCTAATAAAGGGTCTGGAGGATATTAGTTATGAGGAAAGGTTGCGAGCACTGAACTTATTCTCTTTGGAGAGACGCTTGAGAGGGGATATGATTTCAATATACAAATACCGTACTGGTGACCCTACAATAGGAATAAATCTTTTCCGCAAAAGGGCATTTAAAAAGACTCGCGGCCATTGACTAAAATTAGAAGAAAATCGCTTTAACCGGAAACTGTGTAGAGGGTTCTTTGCAGTAAGAGCAGTAAGAATGTGGAATTCTCTTCTACAAGCAGTGGTTTCAGCAGGGAGCATCAATAATTTCAAAAAACTATTAGATAGGCACCTAAACAACCATAACATACAGGGATAAACAATGTAATATTGACATAAAAGCGCACACACACAGGTTGGACTTGATGTACTTTTTTCAACCTTACCAACTATGCAACTATGTAATGGCATCCCAGTCTTAGTCCGTAGGGTTCAATATTGAGTTGACCCACCCTTTGCAGCTATAACAGCTTCAACTCTTCGGGAAGGCTGTCCACAAGATTTAGGAGTGTGTCTATGGGAATGTTTGACCATTCTTCCAGAAGCGCATTTGTGAGGTCAGGCACTGATGTTGGACGTGAAGGTCTGGCTCGCAGCCTTCGCTCTAATTAATGCCAAAGGTGTTCTATCGGCTTGAGGTCCATAAAGACATGGATGAGCAAGTTTGGGGTGGAAGAACTTTACTGTCCTGACCTCAACCCGAAGGAACACCTTTGGGGTGAATTAGAGCGAAGACTTTGAGCCAGGCCTTCTCGTCCAACATCAGTGCCTGACCTCACATTCTTCTGGAAGAATGGTCAAACATTCCCATAGACACACTCCTAAACCTTGCGGACAGCCTTCCCAGAAGAGTTGAAGTTGTTATAGCTGCAAAGGGTGAGCCGATGAAATATTGAACCCTACGGACTAAGACTGGGATGTCATTAAAGTTCATGTGCGTGTAAAGGCAGGTGTCCCAATACTTTTGGTAATATAGTGTATGTTGTCTAGCAGAGGTGCCTGAATAACAAGACTGGCTGAACAGACAGCTCTTCTATATAATACCAGGGGGCTGATTTATGAAACCCATGCGCCATCAGTAGAGGCGCACAGCGAGGCGCAACGCACATTTTCATATTTACGAAACGAGCGTGAATCCTCAATTTACTATAGCGAAATCAGCGCATGAGAGAATGCAATCTGTGCGTCGCTATGGACATGGCGCATGGCATCTTCAATTCAATATTAACAGAAGATGAAGGTGCCAATATTATGGCGTGATGGGAGGAAGTATAGTAACAACTGCCCAAGTAAAAAATATGCCCAAAATAGAATGAGAAAGTAACTTTTTCAGAGAAAGCCTGCTGTGCCTGCAAGTACGTTTAGAACTGCGTGAGATCACTGTGCGGCCTAAATCTTAGTAAATGTCAAGCAATGTAAATGCAATTGTGTTGGTTGAATGGGTGTAACTCTAAATTTGTATAACTTTTACCCTTGTTAGGCTCTCTGTTTGCCCCCCCCGGACCGGGGGTGTTTGTCCCATCTGTAATTTTGTAGCATGCTGGGTGATGTGCTTAATTTTGGACAGGGGGGTGGCTTATTTTGTGCTAGCTGCATTTGGGTTGGTCTGGGCATGCTCAGGGACTTTCCTTTTTTTGTTCTTCTTTTTGTGTGAGAGCAGCATATGGATGTTTCTGGGCATGCTCAGAGAGTGTGTTTTTTGGGTTAGTAATTTAAGTGCATCCATAACAGGTGTACCCACTTTTAAGTTCTGTTTCTACATTGGGTGAACTTGCATTTTTGTGTGTTTCATAGACTGTGCATGTGTTTTCAATTGCCTCATTAGCACACAAACCTATTTTATTTACATGGGTCAAATTTCAAAAGAATTTTCTTTTGAAAATCTTATCTAAGAATTTTCGTTCATATTTCTCGCCATTAGTGGTCTGCAGCAACAGCCAATTTTCGGGCAGCCATTGAATTTGAGTAATCGGACATGTTGGAAATTTTTGGAAAAATGAACGATTTTCTAATCAATGATGGGAGAATTGTGTGAGAAATGTAATCGAAAAAGAAATGCGCATGTGCAAGAAAAGAAAATTCCTGGAAAGAAAAAAAGATTCCCAGCCACAAAAAATATTTTCTGTAGCAACATGAGGTGAAATTGAAGGCTTGTTTGGTTGAATTTCTAAATCAATCGGATCACAAAATGCACAAATTTTCTGATTTTCAAAAGAAAATTCTTTCAGCTTGCAGATAGCATTCTTTACCTTACCCGGAAAAGCAGCAAGATTGTGTTTATGGGGCCGGCAAGAGAGTACATTTGGGTGTCCTTGGGAGTTTGTAACATGTATTTTCTCTTTGTATTTTGTTTGCTATGTCTTTGCAAAACAGATGTGTTTCAGAGCAAGTTTTTTTTTAGTTTGGTTTATTGTATTTTTTTGGCTGAGAGGGGGGGATATTTTCCCCTGAAATATTTTTAATGTTGTCAATGTGTGTCATTTGTAGGTTGTTTCACTTTGATTTAATTGTCTGTGCTGCATTATTTAGCAAAATCTACCTCAAGATGTTGTGACTAATGTTTAAATCCTTAATAGATGTCTGTTTGTGGGCACACTCCTGTTAATTTCCTCTGCAAAATGGTCAGACCTCAAAACCATATTCTGTTAGTGTCTCAAATTAACATACATGTGTTTTTTGCTTTCCTTGCTCTTTTCCAAGTCCTGTTTTGTTGAACAATAAAATCTGTAGCAAATTTTTATATTTTATGTGTTTTGTTAATTTTCATGCAACAGATTTCCCAGCTGCAGCTTAACTAGGTTAATTGGCATGGCAAAACTAAAAAAAAGGTGTGATTTGTCTAAAATTTATTTTCCTGGTGCCTTCATGGTAGCATATTCATGGATTGTGTGTATGCTGCCATGGATAGGCACCAGGAAAGGAAAATTACAGAGAGGTAAGTATTAAATTCTCCATTTTAGTGCAGTGGTTCTCAGCCTCAGTCCTCAAGTACCCCCGACAGGACATGTTTTGGGAATTTATTTTGGCTAAAATAGCTGTCCAAAATACCATTGACTGTGATTTAAAGCACCTGGGCAAGATGAAGGAAAACCTGCAAACATGGTTTGTTGGGGGTACTTGAGGACAGGCTTGAGAAACACTGAGCTAAAATTGAGCTCAAGACAATCCTATTCTAACTGTGGGCATTTGAGGGAAACCAAGTGAGTGTTAGAACCCCTGCTTGTCTATTTTAGGTTGGGCTTTGTGTCCCTTTTCTAAAAATTGGCTTCACTTCCTGTCACACAGGACGTGAGGATAAAACCCTACCAATGTCTTTACTTGGGGACACATAGGTCAATCTAACTAGTGTCCCTATTAGGAAAATTGTACTCTAACACTTTGTTGTGTACACCCCACATTATTAGGTCATTTGGGGTTTATTAAAGGCAAATCCACTCTGCAATACAAGTGTATTCGCTGTAAATCTGAGGGGAAGCACTGGTGATGTTATCATCCAATTATGTGGAAGCAAAGATATTGTTTTTTTTAATTTTCCTTGTCCCCCTCAGATCTCCAGCAACTGTACTTCCAAGTGCACTTGTAGTGTAAAGTGGATTTGCCTTTAGTAAATAAACTCCAAAGTCTAAGATACCTAATAATTTGGGGTGTACACAGCAAAATGCTAGAGTGCAATTTACCTAATGTGCAAACTATTTAGACTGACCTGTGTGTCCCCAAGGAAAGACATTGGTAGGGTTTTACCCTCACTCCTTGTTTGGCTATGTGATAGGAAGTGAATAAATTTGAAGGAGAAAGTGACAAAATTTGGGAGATGTCTTCACCCTATCAGGGGTGCAGACATCCCCAAAAACTGAGAAGACTTCTAATCCCTCTGCACTCTATCCCCAAGCAAAAATAAGAAAGGATTTAATTTAGTTTAACTTTGCAAAGACACATTCCTAAGATTAACTGTGATGCATGTCAATGGCCCATTTAGACCTCGTTTAATAGAAAACACCAGTTGCCTTTCACTATTATTATTATTATTATTATACGAGATTTATATAGCGCCAACAGTTTACGCAGCGCTTTACAATGTACAAGGGGGACAACACAATTACAGTACAGTTCAATACACAAGATACAGGAGGGCCCTGCTCGTAGAGCTTACATTCTAAAGGGAGGGGGTGGTGGTACAAAAGGTAATAGCTCACTAGAAACATTTGTTAGTCCAGTCCTGGAAATCTGCATCTGCTTTACTATTAATTTCCATAAAAATTGGGTTCCTGCATCTAGATGCACAACCGCTGTGTATGTGAGATGCGCAACTGCTGTGTGCGCGGAGGTATGTACCCGTGGCTCATATCTGGTTCCCGGAAGTGGTGGCCAGCACACAGGAATGACATCACGCCCCTACAGGAAGTTGCTTGTACTGCTGCTAATTTCTTACCACCACCATGCCCCGCTCACTGTTCTCTGAGGAAGAGATGATCCTTATTTGCAAACTAAGACATTTTTTAATTTTTTTTAACATGGGGTGATGTTTGTGTGGGTCTCTAACACACATTTATACATATTAGGGCCAATTTAGACAGGATCCAATTCACCTACCAGCAGGTTTTAAAAGTGTGAGAGGAAACCAGAGTACCTGGAGGAAACCCACACAGGCACAGGGAGAACATGCAAACTCCAGGCAGGTAGTGTAATGGGTGGGATTTGAACCAGTGACTCTTTTTGCTGCTAGGTGAAAATGCTAACCACTACACCACAGTGTTGCCCAAATATATATCTATAGATGTAGGTTCTTGTGTCCACCAGCAGTGAGAAGTTGGGTAGATGCCAAGCTCCCAATTCTGGAGGCATAATAATGGTCTAGCAGAGGCCCTCCAGTTGTTCTGGAACTACAATTCCCATCATGCCTAGTCATGTCTGTGAATGTCAGAGTTTTACAATGCCTCATGGGATGTGTAGTTACGCAACAGCTGTATAGCCGTAGTTTGAAGATTCCTGATCACTCTAGCATGTTTTGAAAAAAGGCGTGTTCTCATGTGCCTTGTATAATGCCCAAGAAATATCGTTAGGAAAATACAAGTGGGTCATGGCACATCTACATTCCAAATTTGGCACTTAAGATGGTCATGCACTATGCAATCTGATTGGCCAATCTCTGTACAACTCAATAATTAGGCAAAATAAGTAAGAGGAAGACGCACTTGAACAATCAATTCAAATTATAGGAAATCAAACAGGCTCTTGCACTAAATCTATTTTTTTTAAGATCTAACTGGTTGCAGTGTATGGTCACATTTAAAGATCAAGATCTGAAAATATTAATTTATTGGGTTTAGAAACACTTCTCTGTTTTTTGTAATGTATTGAAAGATTTGGGTAAAAATAGAAATAAAAACACATTTCAAAGATATATTAGAAGTAATAGGAATGTGATTAGCATCAAAAGGGTTAATTAACTGAGAACACCTACTAATTGCCTAACAAGACACATCCAATAAGATGAAATTAACCAATTGTATTGGGTGTGGGCTATTATCAATGAGAAAACTACAGTTACCCTAGCACCAGTTGCAATTTACATATTTATTATCGTTTTCCGCGTCTGGCTGCGCCGGTTCACACGTTCAACCAATGATTTTTCCGGCGCACCAATTAAGATGTGAACCGGCGCAGCGCATTCGTCTTAGTAAATCACCCCCTAGGTGTTAGGCTAGTAGAAATTGTCTTAAACGTAATCTAAGGATTTGTTCAACTGTTATTTTCTGCCCAATCTCAGTAGTTGACAGAATGATTTAGTATTACAGCAAATTGCTCTTTAAACTCTGTTTTAGATACATACTCTGATTGCTGAATTATTGTCATCAATGAGCGTGTCGGTCACTTCCAGTTGAGCCTCTTCCACCACTTTCTGGAGGACCATGCGGAATGTTCCAATGAGTCTGTAGGGATATAATACAGTCAGAAATTTATGCCAAGTGTTTATATGATATTGCATAAAAACAGTCTGATGAAGTGGACTTTAAAGAGAACCTGCATAATGAGGATGACAACACTTTTTGCGCTTTTCATTTCAGCAGATTCCATATTTGCAGGCAAATGCTCATCACCACCTGTAATGAGATGACCTGATATATGCTTTTAGCTGGTGTCTTGCAAATTGGCATTTTATGTAATCAGGACTAACAATGATTTAGTGGCTTTTGAATAAAGTGAACGGCAATACTGCATTAAAAGCATCCCCCATCTCACATTAACCATTTCGTCTCTGGAGCAATTTTATTTTTTTCATTTTTCACACACATCTGCATTTTTGGCTATACATTTACTTAAAACCGCCAGAAAATTATAGATTTTCTGAACGCGAAGGCCCCTTGAAAATAACAAGATGGTAGCTGGAATTTTTTATGTTGCTTATTTGCACAACTGCTTATAAAATCTTTATTTTCAGAGAAATTTATGCTAAAATTGAATTTAGTACACACACACACCATATAATCCTCAATTTTTAATATAAAATAGGAGATATGGGCATATGGAGTAAATAGATACCAAATATGTCAAGCCTCAAAACTGTGAAAAATTCCAATACACAAAATCACCAATAGGCAATGCTTTAAAAGGCTTTGCAGTTCATCGGTTCTGAGTCAACTGTAAATGAAAGACCTAGAATTAATTCTCTCACTCCTGAATGCACCGTGAAACCTACGGTAATAATTCTTATCTTTTATAAAATTTTAAATGTTTTAACATTTTTATGTTTTTTTTTTCACTAAACTTTATTGTTAACTTGCTCCCTATGTGATGGCAGTGGGTGGGTAAAAGTTTGTCTTTATGGAGACATTAGGGGTCTATTAAACATCTCCCTTGCTCCCTGTTACACCCGATATAGTTCAGACTGTACTTGATCTGCTGTTTACCTGGATTTTCAGCTGGATTTTGACAGCTCTGAGCCCGCTAATGATCAGAGCTGAGCACCTCCAGGTTCACACTCTGCAGAGGACATCAGGGAATGGATGTGAAGTAAAGAGGAATCTCCCCAGCAGGTTAAGGGCAGGAAAAATAAACTAGGAAGAGTTTTAACCCTTTCCTAATTTAAAACAAAAAATAGGCTATACATACACTTAAAGTGACTAAAAAGCTTAATTTTTTTTAAATAAAATAATAAACATATTATATCTGCTCTGTAAAATGGTATTGCACAGAGCTGCCTCAAACTCCCTCTTCTCAGGTCACCCGCCGGCACTCTGGGCTTCACCTCTTCTTGGTGTACCAACATAGGAAGCTGCGCCTGTGGGCTCGCCCCAGAGCCGTCTATCGACACACAGAGCGCAGCCCTGCCCCTCCCCCCGCTCTCTGCTCACATGGTTCTGATTGACAGTAGGAGTCAATGGCTCCTACTGCTGCCTCTGTGAGCACAGAGAGAGAGCCGCTGCAGACGGGCACAGTGCTGGATCGAGAACGGCCTCGGGTAAATATACAGGGGGGTGAGGGGTGATACAAATACAGGGATATTTTTTTACCTTAATGCATTAGGGTAAAAAATGTCCAGCCTTTAGAACCACTTTAAATTCATGACTAAGGGTTCATTTACTCAAGCATCACCCTCTGAAAATGGTTCCAAAGTGGATCACTTTTTAGAGGGCATTTACAGGCCATGAGGAGATGTTATGTTGCCTTGCCACTGCCTAGTTTAATGTGTAAAAGCCTGCACTGCATTGCAGCACGGCCAATGATTGGGTAGCATTCTGTGGGTGGTATTGCTTGCTGAATGTGACAACAGGGATAATGTTTGCCGCAATGTGGCATGTGTATACCCTGCCTTTGTGGCCTAGTGGGGCGAGAGGGGGGGTGAGGTGGGGAAATGCAGCGTAATCACCTGTTTTTACTGTCACAAAACCGCAAATGTACACCAAGCCTAATGATTGCCATGTTGTCGATGCAATGCAAAGTTATAAACGACTGCCAACCTATTTAATGTTTTAAAAGAATTTAAAAGTATTTTTAGAATGTTTGAATGCTGTTAACCTAATAGAATCTACAATGGTTTGGGGTCAATTTAATTTCAATTGTATTTAGGTTTATAGTTTTTTTTTTTTATTGTATGCATACACTTTTTGAAAAATAACCATTTAATATAAGACAAAGGATTATCAGAGCACCATAGGTTTTCTAAAGAAAGGGCACTTTAGAAGTTTTTTCTTTTCAGTCACTCAGTCTTTGATTTAAATCTTGGAGGAAGCCATATAGAGGTAAACATATGGCCTATGTCTTTAAAATTCAGCTTCAGCTATTGAGCTCTGTAAATAGCAGTTTGTTTTTCCACTAAATATTTATTATGCAATATTTCACAATTAGCTGCTTATTCTTTTTAATCTTTATTTTTGTTTTATGTATTTTTAGCCTTGAACACAATAAAGAAAGACGAAAAAAGAAAACTACAATCTGTTTTTCCTTTTAAATATAACCCATTTTATGATCCCTGTATGCCATGGTTTGCAAATTGCAGTAAGGAATATTTTTCAGAGTGGAGTGGTTAATAATTGAGAAAAGTGTTGTGTCAGGTGTTTCCTCCTGTGATCTTCCCTCGTCTTCGCAATAAAATATTAATCTGCTCTCTATACACTATTTTACTTTCAGATCATTCATAATTCACAGCACACTTCCCAATCCTCACAGGCTGCATCCATAAAGTATACATGTAGGATGGAGTCAAAATTCTAAGGATTGCTCTGATATTGCCAACATCCCTCAGACTGATAATGAAAAATCTAAATTCCACATTTGAAATTTTTAAGGCAATATATCACAAAATATGTTTAAAAGACAATCATGTCAGTCTTTATTGTATCACAAAATAACACGGCTGGTTCTTTGTACATACCCAGTGCATTACAATATAAACAGTGCTGTGAGATTTACAGTGATTTACAGTGCTGTGAAAGTATTTACCCTCTTCCTGTTTTGTTATTTTTTTGCATATTTGTCACACTTAAATGATTTAGATCATCAAACAATATTTGATATTACACAAAGATAACCCGAGTAAATACAAAATGCAGTTTTTAAATGATGATTTATTTTATCAAGGGAAAAAAGCTGTCCAAACTTGCCTGGCCCTATGTGCAAAAGTAATCGCCCCCTAAACCTAATAACTGGTTGTTCCACCCATGGGGGCTGCAATCAAGCATTTACGATAACTGGCAATGAGTCTTTCACATCGCTATGGAGGAACTTTGGACCACTCTTCTTTGCAGAATTATTTAAATTCAGCCACATTGGAGGGTTTCCGAGCAAGGTCATGCCACAGCATCCCATTCGAATTTAAGTCCAGACTTTGACTAGGCCCCTCCAAAACCTAAATTTAGTTTTTTCGATCCATTCAGAGGTGGACTTGCTGGAGTATTTCGGATCATTGTCCTGTTGCATAACCCAAGTGTGCTTGAGCTTGAAGTAATGAACTGATGGCCGGACATTCTCCTCCAGGATTTTCTGGTAGATTGCAGAATTCATGGTTCCATCAATTATGCCAAGTCATCTGGGTCCTGAAGCTGCAAAGCAGCCCCAGACCATCACACTACCACCACCATGTTTGACTGTTGCTAAAATGTTCTTTTTATGAAATGCTGTGTTAGCTTTACAGCAGATGTAACGGGATGCACACTGTCCAAAAAAGTAAAACTTTTGTCTTTTCGGTCCACAGAATATTTGCCTAAAAGTCTTGGGGATATTCAAGATGTTTTTTTGGAAAATGTGAGATCAGCCATTGTGTTCTTTTTGGTCAGCAGTGACTTTGGCTTTGAAACTCCCCCGTGTATGCCATTTTTTTAAAATCAAGTAACAAGTTTATTTAGATGTCACTGTCAAATACAAACAGCCAATACAAGTAAAATAATACACATACCACCAACGAGTATATAACCAGTCAGTATAACAAGCAACATTGCAAGCAATCTAGAGTTACCAATCCACCACCAATATTCCCCCTTCATTATCCCCTATAGTCCTATTAGTAGACATGAAAAAATGGGATAGGGATACCCCCTGTCAATCAGAGGAGTACTCTTTCCATAATTAAATCAGTTGGAGCCAAACCTGGAGTACCAGCTCCCCCATACCTTCTTGAATTTGAAGGAGCTACCCCTATGTTGGTATATTCGTTTTTCAAACCGCAGCATGGTGCCCATCTGTTCAAGCCACATTTTAGCTGTAGGAGGGTCTGGAGAAATCCAGTGTATAAGTATAAGTATAAGTCTGCGGACCTGAAATAGTGCCCTCGCTGCTGCCTCCCTTAGATATTTATCCTGGACAACGATGTCAAGTACTGTATACCCAAAATACAGTGTTTAGGTTCCACTGGAATTGAGACCTGCAGGGCATTGTTGATCGTTTAAACTACTGTACCCCAATAACGGAGGAGCTTTGGACATCTCCATATGAGATGAATTAAATTACCTACATCCCTCTCACATCTACCACATAACGAATTTGGACAAACACCATATGATGGAGCTTAAGTGAGGTGCAGTGGGTCCTAAGTAATATACAGAGCTGAGACATCCTCTGCGAGACATTCAATGAGCACAATCAAACGTTTTCTAAGTCCTACTCCCATTAATATCCTGGTATGTCTCCCACATCTGTTACCCATCTATCGCAGGCCGAGCTAGGATACCTGTCCAAGTACATTCCCAGAAGGGAGGCATAACAGTTAGAAATAAAGCCTTTGGTGGAGCTAGACTGCTGCATAAGAGCGAACACTGGTGTGGAGGAGAATGCAAGGTTATCCATAGGTTATCCATAGACCTCTGAGCTCAACTGTATGTAGTAAAAAAGCATATTCTTCCAAATCTAGACTGTAATTGAGCAAATGATAACGGTTCACCATTTTCAAAAATATGCCCATAGCACTACCTAGCAGCATGCTGTAGCTTAAGACTTAAGAAGTTCAGGATAAGTGTGATTGTCTCAAATCGGGCTATAGCTGGTGTGACCCTTCACCCCTTGCAACAGTTTAGCTTTCTCCCACACTTTTTGAAGGAGCCTGTATGTTGGGAACTGTTTATTGGATTTGGAGAAGAGTTGTGCTTCCAATCCTTCCACTAAAGAGGGTGCCCCACTAAGCTACAACATTATGGCCAGCATAGAATTATATGATAAAGTGCTAGAGGGTGATGTCTGGGCCAGTCCACCTACCAAATACTGGATCTGGGAAACTAAATAATATAACCAAGGGTTTGGGAGTGCCACCCCCCCTACATCTTTGGGCTTTTGCAGCTGTTCCAGTTAAATTCTGGCCACCCCCCTTTCTATAATGGATGAATTTTTTGCCCAGTCTCTTTCTTATTGTCTAATCATGAACACTGACCTTAACTGACCTTAACCGAGGCAAATGAGGCCTGCAGTTCTTTAGATGTTGTTCTGGGTTCTTTTATGACCTCCTGGATGAGTCGTTGTTGTATTCTTGGAGTAATTTTGGTAGGCCAACCACTCCTGGGAAGGTTCACCACTGTTCCAAGTTTTCTCCATTTGTGGATAATGGCTCTCACCGTGGTTCGCTGAAGTCCCAAAGCCTTAAAAATTGTAGCCCTTTCCAGACTGATACATGTCAATGACTTTGTTTCTTAGCGAGCGGTTCTTGAATTTCTTTTGATTGCGGTGTGATGTGTTGCTTTTTGAGATTTTTAGCGTACTTCACTTTGTCAGACAGCTTCTTTTTATGTGATTTTTTTGATTCAACAGGCCTGGCAGTAATCAGGCCTGGGTGTGGCAAGTGAAATTTAACTCAGCTTTCAAAAAAATCTGGTTAATCACAGTTCATTCGTTATTTAGCAAAGGGTGGCAATTGTCATTATGGCTTGTCTTGTATTGCTGTCACTCTTTCTTTCTCATTATGATGACTGACCAGGCTCTAAAGTATTCTTCTCATGCACATGTAGATATACAAAAGGTGAGATGGTTTTCCCTATTGTTACATCATACTTTATGGGAGTCTAAATTATACCTTTTTCAGCTTGTTAAATGTTGAGCTTTTTCCCTTTTTTACTATTGATAAGGCCAATATATTCCCCCTCTTACTTGACATGTGGAAATCAGTTGTTTTTAATTTTACTTTTCTATGGGATTTAAGGTGGAAACAAACCATCTATATCACATGTGTCAAAATCAAGGCCCGCAGGCCAAATCGGGACTGTCAGACCATTTCATGTGGTCCCCGCACCTCTTCTGCAGCTTCTTGGCCCCCCATCTTGTCTCAGCAGTCAGCAGTAGCGAAGAGGACAAAACTCTTCTGCCAGATTCTGTACTTCTCCATGCAGCCGCAGGGAGGTTCATCTCTGCCCCCATCTCAGCAGTGAGCCGTGGAGAGGAGATCAGAACTATTCCTACAGGTCCTGCAAAAGTGGAATTTTTGTTCCTGTGCAATTTGCAATGTAAGAGGGTAGCCTATGTACAAACTTTGCAAAAAGCACAGATGTACAGTATATACTGTATGTTAAGGCCCATACACACGATCTGACTTTTTGACAACAAACATGCAAATTAGCTGTTTTAAGGCAACATTCGACCGTGTGTATGCTCCATCGGACAAACTTTTTCGGTTTTCATCGGACAAATGTTGGCTGTACGAACAGACAAATTTGGCGGCAACAAAAGTCCTACGCCAGCTAGTCTGATCATGTGTACACAAAACAATCGGACTTTAGTCCAAAGTACAAACACGCATGCTCAGAACCAATGCAAAAGATCAGACAACAATACAGAAGTCGACCAAAGGGTGGCGCCGGAGAATTGAACGTCCTCTTTTGAAGTGTCCTCAGTACCTTGAAACGTCACTACGTTCGTGTTTGTTGCCTAAAAAGTCCTGCCGTGTGTATGCATACCAAGTTCACGGCCAACGCCGTTTGGACAGAAATCCACGGAAAAGTTTGTTTAAAGTCCGATCGTGTGTATGAGGTTTTATAATTTGAATTGTGATATATATGGTATACCCCTTTTTTTGTGCCTGAGGAAGGAGTTATTTCTCTAAAACGCATCAGTGGATCCTGTGTTAACAGCAACACAAAGACAAGCCAGCACGACAGCAGATAATTATTCTTAACAAGGGATATTGGGTATCCATATGTATATATTGTAATGCACTGTATATGTACGAAGAACCAGCCATGTTATGGTTTTATATATACAGTATCGCACAAAGTGTCAATATTTTGTGTGGCCACCATTAATTTCCATCACTACCTTAAACCTCTTGGGCATGGAGTTCACCAGAGTTTCACAGGTTGCCGCTGGAGTCCTCTTCCACTCCTCCATGACGACATCACGGAGCTGGTGAATGTTAGAGACCTTGCGCTCCCCCACCTTCCGTTTCAGGATGCTCCACAGATGCTCAATAGGGTTTAGGTCTGGAGACATGCTTGGCCAGTCCATCACCTTTACCCTCAGCTTCTTTAGCAAGGCAGTGGTCATCTTGGAGGTGTGTTGTTGGTGTCGTTATCATGTTGGAATACTGCCCTGTGGCCCAGTTTATGAAGGGAGGGGATCATGCTCTGCTTCAGTATGTCACAGTACATGTTGTCATTCATGGTTCCCTCAATAAACTGTAGCTCCCCAGTGCCAGCAGCACTCACACAGCCGCAGACCATGACACTCCCACCACCATGCTTTACTGTAGGCAAGATACACTTGTCTTTGTACTCCTCACCTGGTTGCCACCCCAACGCTTGTCATCATCTGAACCAAATAAGTTTATCTTGGTCTCATCAGACGTCACATATGGCAGACGCGCAGCCTCAATGCATTTCGCTATCAGCGCCAACCCAAATGTACTAACCAGATCCAACAGGAAGTGTCATCACGTATGGCGGACGCGCAGCCTCAATGCTCACCATGGTGCACTGCCTGATGACACTGATAAGCAAAATGCATTGAGGCTGCGCGTCCGCCATACGCGATGTCACTTCCTGATGGATCTGGTTAGGTCATTCGGACGTTTGAAACGCACGCCGGCTCAGATAGAGCAGCTGGCAGGACAACTAATATCAGGCTGTTTGTGTTAGTGCTGACCATAGCACCTGTAAATGTAAAATTAATATTTTATCTCTGTTTTGGCCTTTATAATAAACAGTATTACACTATCCTGGACCATTATATTTTTTCTGGGTCTGCTGGGGTATGAGGATGACCATCTGAGAGGACAGCGACTGGCATATTCCTATTAAGCATTTTAAATGTGGAACATCATGAATACAACTAGAAAAATGTTGGTAACCTAAGTTACCAAAGGCTTATTTCATAGAGGTGGTTGGTAGGTGTGCAATTCGTACACACTGTAGTGGAGCAGTAATCAAAGGAGCACTTTAACACCATAAAGCATGGTGGTTGGGGTTTTACAGTAAGGACTATTTTTGTTTTATAGACTGTGCAGTTTTTTGTTATTTGTTTTTATTTGAATGTGTCACGAATATTGGATTGTAGTTCACATATTGCTCATATGTAGACTGTAGTTGTGTCCTAGCGCCTTACTTTTTATTTTCCCAATGTGTTACAATTGTTTTTAAATTTGATTGTTCGTTTAGTACATTCCCTGTGTTACTACCACGATGGTCGCATGCAACCCTTTGGTACGTGGCTGTTGTCCCAGGCAGTCAATAATTGGGAGCATGAATTTGGAATAATGCTCTGATGGTAGTAAATTCTAGCAGTCTTATGTGACATGTCTACAGTTGCTAACTGTCTCCTGCAGCATGTCTCCTGTCTTCAAGTAGCATGTCTGCAGTCGCTACCATTCCCTGACAGGCTATAGAATTACATATGGTGATTTTATGGATGACCTCTTAGGCCTGATTCACACTTATGCAGGTTGCAGTTTGCATATTGCAGGTGCATTTAGCATTTTTCAATACACATTTTTAATCCATTGAAGTCTATGGAACCAAAAACCAGAAAAAAGTCCCTGGCCCTTTCCATAAAATGCACAGATGTGAACTACACCTGTAGGAAACCATGTTAAATGGACTGTAGTGTGTTTCTGCAAAACTTAAAATGCACTAAAAAATGCATAGGTGTGAACCAGGCCTAAGTAATATTAGGGGCTGCAGCTAAGGCCCCCCTACACATAGTACATTGCCACCTCCTCTATCACCAATAGATAGATTCATGAATCTATCTATGGCCGCTGCTGCCACCCCCTATGCAGGCGCCTGGCCCCTTTTCGGGCGCAGGGCGCCTGAATTACAGCGGAGGGGGTGTTTTTGAAGCACCTGATTAGAGCCATAGGCTCTAATAGGCTTCAAAAAAAGTGACACTCAGGTCACTCAGCTGTGTTAGAAAAGTGAATGACTATTCGCTTTCCTAACATTAAACCGCTTCTCCGCCAATCAGGTGCTCAGGTCTGTTACCTGTCACCTGATTGGCTGAAACGATGGGCGCCGCTATTGGACACCTATCAGGAGAGAGGACAGGAAATGAGGACGGCAGGAGACGCATGGAGAACTGAGCTCGTCGCCGTCACCCGCTGCCCCACAAAGACAGGGTAAGTGCCAGGCAGACGGTGAGCAGGCGGGAGTCACACTGGGGGCATTCAAGGGCACACTGGCAGCATTTGATGGGCACACTGGCAGCATATGATGGGCACAGGGGCAGTGTTTGATGAGCACAGTGGCAGCATTTGATGGCACAGTGGCTGCAATTGATGGCACAGTGGCTGCGTTTGATGGGCACAGTGGCAGCGTTTGCTGGGCACAGTGGCTGCAATTGATTTTTTTTTTTCAAATTTTTTTTTGCACCCCCCCAAAAAATTTTGAGCACCAACCGCCACTGATCAGTAGTCTTGTCAGGACAGCATCATAGGACGCCATGTGTATGCGCATGTTCTGACATATGGTCAAAACCAGCTCCTTGCATGTGCTTGCACATACTGTATACATGAGCATGCAAAGAGCTCATGCCCGATTTCAGCATTAGCACCAAAAGGCCTATTTAAGATTCAGTGCTGAAGTAAGATATTACTGTGTGCAGCTATTCACCTTGTGACTTGAGAAACCTTGTTCTGTTGTTTGCTTACTTGTTGCTGACTCAGCTTATTCTTAAACCTGTTTCTAATAATACCTACCTGTTGCTGACCCAGCTTGTCTTCCCCTTCCTCTGCTCTTTTTGCCTGCTGCTGATGCAACTTGCCTTTGGATTTGGTCTACCCATTGCTGACCTGGCTCATCTTGACCTGCTCTGTCCTACCTACCTGTTGCTGGCCGAGCTAGTTCCTGACTCCATCTTGCCTCTGGCCGTCTTCATAATGTGACCCCAGCCTGCTTCCTGACCATAACTCTGCCTGCTGGCCTGCCTCCTGTCCGAATTCAGGATTTTTCTGGTTTACTAAATTCAGAGTACTTTACCTAACTACCTAAAGAAGGGGAACTTTTGAGCCCCAGAACATGTTGGTTTTTATGTAATAATTCATAATAAAATCACATCTGGACTTCATCCCACTGGGCTGGTACTTTCCTCTCTATGGTTTGTGCCCCAGCTAAGAAGATGTTCCATCACATTCAATTGTGTCATCAGAACAGGAAGTGAAACGAAAGATAGCTGTAAAAACCTCACAGAACTTCTAAGCCTTTCTTTCTCTATCCAAAATGTAAAAAGAAGAAGAAACAAAGCCTTGTGAATTTACCTAAATACCCTCTAAAATGAACTCACTTAAAAGAAACAGATTGTTTTGTAGACTAGCGATCACACCACAGGCTGTATAATTACTCAGCCAACGCAAAAACTTGTCGACAAATGGATTTCGCACAGTCAGAGGCTGGAAGAATAAAGAAGTTCTGGAGAAAAAACAACTGTTCCTTCTGCTAAATGAAAGCAATACAAGTCAAGAGAATCGCTTTTCACAGCGGAGGGGATACAATGTGGAGAATGAGGTTTAAAGGAATTATTGACTTCTGCATGTCAGTAAAATTCCCCAGGAAGATGGAAGTTCTGGAAGACGTGAGGGGACTCCAAACCAGGACTTCCCAATTACATGGCCCTTTGACAATAAATAGCTGCCTTCTTATGACTTATGTAGCACTGCCCCCACAGGAGCTGCTGGTATTTTGCCCAGGTCTTCTCCACATTTACTCTGCAGCCAGGCACAAGGTAGATTCACACAACCAGGTGCACACACTCTTCCACTCGTCTTCAATAATCAGTCTAGGGGTTTTGTTTTTATCTTTTTATTTCTGGAGAATTTGGATAGGGACGAGGATTTAGTAAGATACTCCAAATTCAACTATTCACACTTGAGGAAAGTTTTCTTAGCAGAACTGTGAAACAGACTATACAAGACTGAGCAAAGTCCCTTGCAACTGGTATGAATTGACTAGACCCCGCTCTTCCCTGACCAGACGGTGTCCCCTCCAGCTTACACCCAGCAGCTGACTTCTTGCATGCCTTTAGGGGGTCTGTACTCATAAGGCCCTGGTCGCAGATGACCTTCCTCCATGATACCAGACAGAATCCATGGACATTCTCCTTCAGTAAGATCTCAGAAAAACCCCAAGTGTCAGCATTCAAGCCCTCAGGTTGCCTAACTGAGGCCACATGGCAGCCTGTGCTTAGGAGAGGCAACAGGCCCCCCTCCCCAACTGGACCTCTCAACTGCAGGAAAAATACCAAGAGCCCATGAGCTCCTAGAACATAAATACAGGCACCCAGCAGGCATAGGGGCACCTCCCCTTGTAATTGGCCAGGGCTGTATGAATATTGCTCCCCAACTGCATGGTTTCTGCCTATTATCCATCACTTTCCTTAGTTGCTAGGATACGGTGAAACTTCAAGGCAGCAGGAGCAAAACCAGAGCACACTGAGAAGACTACACTAGCCGATCACCGCTTTCTGTTAAGCACACCGCAGTTCACTTTACCTGTCTCCCTGTTAAGCAGAGAAGCCAAAAACTTTTATACACTAATCCTAGCACCCACCTAGGAGGGTACTACACTTATTTTATTAGGTAGTGTAAGGCGCAAAGACTATATGCAAAGTATGGTAACCCATGTTAAATAATTGGATCTCACCCTTTTCTGATTTTACTACAGTAAACAATTGTGATTGGCTGATGTTGATTACTGCACTTGCAGCATGATCATTGTTTTAACATTCAGTATCTCCAGTAGATCCCCCAACCCACTATCTTGCGGCTGCATTGTTGTAATCCCATGACCTAAAGAAGCTACTATTACTGTAGCTCAAATACAGCAGCTAGGATATCAACCAATTAACCCCCTTATGCTCTCACGTCAGCAACTCACTTATTTGCCATTGGTTGCCCATAAAATAGTAAATCTTTTTCAGAGTCAAACTATTGACTTTCAAATACCTAAATAACTTTAGCCTCAACTACTAGCAATGATCTCCCGGTGTGGGAACTGAGGTCCCAATGAAGCAGCATAACATACGAAAAAAAACCTACATGCACAGCATCAGTCCAATCAAGACATTTGTATTAAACAAAATCCCCTAACTTGTAAGTAGATTGCCTTATCACCAATACTTATCTGCCTAAGGACTGATATTTGAGTCCTTATCATTAATACTTATCTGCCTAAGGACTGAAATTCAAGTCAAGATCATTAATACTTATCTACCTAAGGCAAGCCATAGACAGAGCGAATTTCTTTCCTGCAACCACAGAATGACAGTGTTGATAGGGGAATCCCTTCCGCCGAGCCATTGTATTCTGTGATTTTAATAATAATATGTAAAAACCTGCTGTCTGGTTGCACCCAAGTTGATCGATCGATCAACTAGGTACATTCCACCTGCCCATACATGGTTCCAATCTCGGCCGGTTTCTGCTGAACCAGCCAAGATTCCAACCATCTATGGCCAGCCTAAGAACTGAAAATTTGAATTCTATGGGACAATAAAGTCTTGTTTTTTATAAAGCTGAACAAAAATGATATACCTTGCATACTTACAGCACACACTGTATACTGTATCTAATATATAGGACACACATTCCTTGATAATTGTAACTCCCTTCTTGCTGGCCTACCTTTACATAGACTCTCCCTCCTCAGCCTACCATGAATCCTGCTGACAGAGTCATCCACCTAATCAATCGCTCAGTGTCTTCCTCTCCTCTCTGCCAATCCCTCTGCTGGTTTTCATTCGTCCAACAAATAAATTTCAAAATACTAACCACAACATACAAAGCCATGTACAATTCTGCCCCAGCTACCTCTCCAACCTCATCTCAAAATATCATCCAAACCATGCTCTTCACTCTTCCTTAGATCTCCTACTCTCTAGTCCCCGTATCTCCTCTTCCCATGCTCACCTCCAGGATGTCTCCAGAGCATCTCCCTTCATCTAGAATTCCCTACCCCATTCAGTCCAGTTATCTACTCTAGGGAGAAGGAAAATTGATCCACACCAACAAAGCCATTCCAATGTAGTTTATTTTTCAAACAACAGTCACTTAACAGCCACCAAGACAGAGACACAGGAACCAGGAGAGGTGACGCATTTCACACTGTCAATAGTGCTTCTTCAAAGTTATCTACTCTGTCTGCCTTTAGGTGATCCTTGAAAACTCAAGCTTTCTCCAAAGCCCCTAACTTGCATAGGTTGGTGGCCCACAGCTAAATTTGCCTGGATTCCTGGCTTGTTTGTCCCACACACAGACTGTATGTACAATGCACAGAATACAGTTTTGACATGGTTCTTTCTGTGCCACAACAACAAGAGATAAGATTCATACTTCTTAAAGCTTTCCAACCAAAATAGGAAAAAGACCCCTACATACAAAGAAAGCACCCCACACCACAGTGCAGTTTCATTACATACATACTATTAGCTGTGATATTGGTGCAATTGCTTTTGGTTACCTGAGAAACTAATGTGTTTTAGTGGCTATGGTATAAAGCATTTTCTATAGCTGTGTAGCCAGGTGTAGTCTACTTTCTCCACTGCAGGTGGCGCTCTTCTGCAGCGGCATTGCAGTTAGAGAGGAAATCAAGAGGAACATGGATTCTCTATGATTTCCTGGGTCACTGGGGAAGCTATCCAATTGGATGGCAGTCATCTTGGGCTGTGCAGAGCCTATTTAAGGCCCTGGCTCCCAGGCTTGACACATATTTTGCGAGTGGGTAGAGTAGGGACAGGTACCCCACCTGGTAGGGACAGGTCTAACGGCAGTGAAAGGTTCCTGACAAGGAGGGAAAGCCTAGCGCTTGCAACTTCCCTGGACATCTTCCTGTTTGGGCACATTCTGCCCCTCTCAACAGCCATTGTCCGTTTGGCAGAGACCTGCTGGACCTGTGAGTGTAACCGGTTGGGCTGTTTTTCCACTGGTTTTATTGTGAACTTGCTTTGCATTATTTCAATACAGGTTCTTTTATCGCACTTGGACTGTGCGTGTTACTGCCGACACACGACACTGCACTCCACCTAAAGTTGTATGGTTTTGGATATTTGTCAAAAAAAAGTCTCACTAGATAAATGGTACTGGAACCTGAAAATGTGCCCCAGCACTGCCTTCCATGGTTGGGTGAATGTTGTTGTATAGGAGTGAAGTCATTTAACCAGCATGCAATGGTCTTCCCAGCAAACATGCTATTTAAACCCCAGTCTCTCCAGAAGCTGAGCTCTGCTTTTGAACTCTTTTTGCCTGGTTTTATTGTGAACTGGCTTTGCATTATTTCAATACAGGTTCTTTTATCGCACTTGGACTGTGCGTGTTACTGCCAACACACGACGCTGCACTCCACCTAAAGTTGTATGGTTTTGGATATTTGTAAAAAAAAAGTCTCACTAGATAACTGGTACTGGAACCTGAAAATGTGCCCCAGCACTGCCTTCCATGGTTGGGTGAATGTTGTTGTATAGGAGTGCAGTCATTTAACCAGCATGCAATGGTCTTCCCAGCAAACATGTTATTTAAACCCCAGTCTCTCCAGAAGCTGGGCTCTGCTTTTGAACTCTTTTTGCCTGCCTAATTCTCCAATTTTTCATTACTGAAGTAGGCGTGATTTCTGACCCTACTTTTGCCTTGTGTTTCAAAAGCAAGTTGTAAGCCAGCATTGGCCATTGGCCTGGCCTGACCCCACATCCATTTGTCGATTCTGGATCTGCTTTACTTGACTTTTGCCAAACCCAGTTTGTTCCTGGCACTGTTTCTGTGCACGTCTGCATGAATGAATCTGCTCATCAATCTTCAGTGGCTCGACTCCAGTTTCTACTCTACAGGCTTAAGCCTATCCTTGACTACTCTGTGGGCACTCATAACCCTCTATTGCTCCAACATTACAAATTACCTCATCAGGGGAGTTTGGGATGGAAAAGCAAGACAAGTTGCCCTTGTTATTTTACCTCTCCACCAGGTGTATGAAAACAATAACATACATTATTTTTCTATATCTTTTTTTGGCATGATCTCTTTTTTACATGTGAGTAGCCATATTTAGTGCATTCGTAAAGGCTGTAGCCTACATAACCCAGCACCATAAAGGCACTTCAAACAAGGACACTCTCAGAGAGTGACGACTAGTTCTGAGTGACAGAGAGCCTATTGGTTCCTCCCATTGGAAACACGTGACAGGTGCACTTTAATTATGAGTGTTCATCAGCCTTTGGCTCAGTTCCAGTCATCAGCAGAGATCAGATTCTCCGGTGATTAGCCATGCGACGAGTGACGGGAAGGAACATTAGTCAGCTCAGAGGTGACACCAGCGTAGGTCTTGTTCTTATCTTTATTATTTAATTATTCATCCCCGCTCTGTATCACTCGGACCACTATCAGATGTCTATTATTTCTCTGCCGAACGGTGTCCATTATTCATCACAAGCCTCCGTTGTCACAACGCTTCTTTGTTGAATCAGACGTTTTAGTCAAAGCCCATTCTTTTCTGGAGTCAAAGGCAGGAGCTGTCCAGGAAGTTGGTTTCTATATTCATTTATTTTATTAATATTGGACCTCTCGCTTTGTTATTTATGGAAAATTTAAAAAAATCTTTAATGTATTTTAAATGACTCCTATTAAAGGGAACCTGTCTCAAAATATATATCTCTAAATATGTGACACCCAAACCTGTAGTTTGTGTAGTATGACAATCCTGACATGGCTCTTAGTTGGGGCTCAAACAAATACTCTCGGTCCAATATCTAGCAATACAAGGTATGTACCTCAACTACATTGCAGAGTGAGGTGCATAAAGAATTGCCAGAGTTCTGACTTAAAGAATAATTGAAGGCCAAACTGGTTAACTCTATCCCTGAACTTGAAAGTGAAATGAAATCCCAGATTTTGAGTAGTCACCAGTATAGGAATAGAGGGGAAACCTTCCAATAGGTTCTGGTGACCCTGGTGACAACATCCTTCAGCTGTGGCTATGGGACAGGAAGTCAAAAGAAATCCGACCCCAATTGGACACATATGGCAAAAAAACGACAGGGGATATAACCCTCCCTTACTCTATCCAAAATGAAAAAATTGCCTTCAGTTCTACTTTACAGCTGATCTCAGGTCAGCTTATAAATATTACATTTGGGTAAACTCCTCCATCCCACTTCCTGGATGCTAAGTATCTAATGCTCATTTAGTATAGGGTTATAATGCTCCCCTTCTCGGATGGTGCAGCTACCCCCTTGCCATCAAGTTGTCATAACGTACATTTACATACAGTGCCTTTTTTTTTAACTTAGAATAATAAAAGATTTATTAATGCAAACGTGTGCCCTGTTCACTGATGAGATTTTAATGATAGCTGTAATGTATAATCACTATTTCATATAACCTCTTCCAATATTTATGAATTATGTTTAGGTTCTATGTGAAACCACATACAGTACATAGTAATTATGTACAAACCTGTCTAAATGTAATGCCGGTCATAGACGGTTCGATTCTTGGCCGGTTCAGCAGGAACCGGCCATGATTCAAACCGTATATGGGCAGGCTGAATGTACCAAGTTGATCAATCAAATTGGGTAAAACCAGCCTGCTGGATTTTACTTGCGATTATCACTAGCAGCAGGTATAGGTGCTAGCAATAATAACTGTCTTCTCCTGGCAGGGACGGCTACCCCCACCACTTCAACCCCCGCCGGGAGCAGACAATGGCTCAGCAGGAGGGATTCCCCTGTCAACACTATCGGTGTTGATGGAGGAATCAAGCAACTTTCTTTCAACCTGTGGTTGCAGGAAAGAAATTTGCACCATGTATGGCCGGCTTTACAGTCTGCACAGTCAGTGAGATGTGTGGTAACCTTTAGAGCTAATAAGGATTTGCAGACACAGCCAGTGATATGTTTTAATAGAGTGGTGAAGGGTTGGAACCTCTGTGATGTATTAACTACTGTGTAAGCCACTGGTGGGGAGAGGAAGGAAGTACTGAGGAAGAAATGAGAGGGAAAGGAAGAAAGAGAGGGAAAGGAAGAAAGAAGAGGGAAAGGGAAGAAAAGAGAGGGTAAGGAAGAAAGGAGAGGGAAGGGAAGAAAGAAGAGGGAAAGGGAAGAAAGGAGAGGGAAAGGAAGAAAGGAGAGGGAAAGGAAGAAAGGAGAGAGAAGGTAAGAAAAGAGAGGGAATGGAAGAAAGGAGAGGGACGGGAAGAAAGGAGAGGGAAGGGAAGAAAGGAGAGGGAAGGGAAGAATGGAGAGGGAAGGGAAAAAAGGAGAGGGAAAGGAAGAAAGGAGAGGGAATGGAAGAAAGGAGAGGGAAGGGAACAAACAAAGTAAGGAGGATGGGAAAGAAGGATAAAATGAAGCAAAGCAAGAAATCAAGAAGAAGTAGGGGAGAAAATTAAAGAAAGGAGGGAGAAACGATAGGAGGAAAAGGGGAAAGAAAGAAGGAAGGAAGGAAGGAAGGAAGGAAGGAAGGAAGGAAGGAAGGAAGGAAGGAAGGAAGGAAGGAAGGAAGGAAGGAAGGAAGGAAGGAAGGAAGGAAAGGGAAGGGAAGGGAAGGGAAGGGAAGGAAGGAAAAAAATAGAAAAGAAGGAGAGAGAATATAACAAAAGGTGTATAAAAGGAAAAGAAGCCAGGAGCAAGAGAGAAGGGAAGGATGGAAGCAAAGAGTGGGTTAACAAGGAAGGAGGTGGAAAGAAGAAAGAAAAAGGCAGGAGGAAGAGAGAAGAGAGGCAAGGAAAGAAGGAGAGAAGGGAGAGAAGGAAGGAGGGGGGAGAAGAGTAGGAATACGGTATGTATAATGCCGCGTACACACGGTCGGACTTTTCGTCTACAAAAGTCCAACGGACGCCGACGGACTAAAGCTGGCTGGTAATCCGATCGTGTGTGGGCTTCTCCGGACTTTCAGCAGACTTTTTCAGCCTCAAATCCGACGGACTTTAGATTTGAAACATGCTTCAAATCTTTACGTCGTAACTACGACGGACCCCGAAATCCGCTCGTCTGTGTGCTAGTCCGACGGACAAAAACCCATGCTAGGGCAGCTATTGGCTACTGGCTATGAACTTCCTTATTTTAGTCCGGTGTACGTCATCACGTACGAATCCGTCGGACTTTTGTGTGGTCGTGTGTAGGCAAGTCCGTTCGTTAGAAAGTCTGCTGCAAGTCCGCCGAAAGTCCGCAGGAAGTCTGTCGGACAGGCTGTCGGACTTTTGTAGACGAAAAGTCCGACCGTGTGTACGCGGCATAAGGGCAAGAAGAAGGAGGCAGGAAGGTGAAGGCAAGAAAGGAGGGAGAAGAGAGAATGGTAATAAGAGAAGCAAGAGAAGGAAGAGAGAAGTAAAGAAAGGAGGGAAAGGGAAGCAAAGAAAGGAGGGAGAAATGAGAAAGGAAGGCGGGAGGGAGAGAGAGAGAAGGAAAGAGGGAAACAGAAGTAAAAAGAAAAAAGGGAAGGGAAAAGAGAAAGGGAAGGATGGGGGAAGAAGAAGAGGGAGGAATGTAGATCAGAGATAAGCACTGATAGAATGGATTTAGAAGGCAGGATAGGAAGACTTTAGTTTGATAAATATAAATATTTAGAATAGGTTAATCAGTTGTGTATTACTTTCCTTCTAATGTTATACATCTTATGCAGTAATAGCAGGTTTCCTCTCCTGCAGTGTGACAATGACCTTGATGGCATCACCTGGGCACCCACAGGCCATGGGATGAGGACACGGAGCACTGACCTGTTTGTGAAGACTTTGCTGTAGTTAGACACTTGTATTTCCAGCATCTCATTCCCGTCTATGTTACTGGCGATCGGCCAACGGAAAGTCTGCAAAAAGAGAAGGCAGCCATCAACAAACAGAGCCTTACCTGCACACAATGAACTACACTACACATGTCCTACTTTCATAGCAATCATTTCTACCATCCCACAAAATATTCAGGAATTAGGCTGTATAGTGGTAAATACAGATTATCACCTTGAGGGGAAATTCTACTAGGGTTCAATTATTGTTTAGGGAATGGGCAATAATACAAACCTTTTTGCTTGCTCCCACAAGCTTTTTTCTACAGGACCTTTCCCCCAAATCTGCTCCTCCAGTCAAAAGCCCTCCAATGTCATCTTGTACAATGCGGGACCAGTAGTTCTGCGTTGTACGGGAGGACATTGAAGGCCTGCCAACATCCTGGGGGCATCGGAGAGTGGTGACTGTTAGAGGAGCAAAGAGTAAGGTAATCACTCCAGGCTAATTTTCTAGTATACTTGAGTTGAGTTTTGGGCCTCATTCACACTACCAAACTGGGCATGGTGCAGCAAGTATCTTATGGAAAACTGAGGCTGAGAGCCCACGTGTGTGTGCAGACAACAGAAGCTGGGAAGCCTGTACAAAGGAACAACAGGCTAACAGTGGCCACAGCTCTGTGCCAGTGTATGGAGGTAATTTCACAGGAACATGTAGGCAGGTGTAGTCTATTTTCTCCACTGCAGGTAGCGCTCATTCACAGCGACAGTGCAGGTGGAGGAGGAAGTCGAGAAGAACCTGGTTCCTCTCTGGTTTCCTCGGTCACAGAGAGGCAGCTTACCGATTGGGTACTGGCACTCCATGTGACATTCATGGCCATCTTGAATCAGGCAGAGCCTATTTAAGCACCTGACTCCCAGGTTTGGTAAGCATTTTGTGAGTGGCTAGAGTAGGGACAGGTCAACCGTCTGCAAGGGACAGTGCTTAGTGTCAGAGAAAGGGTCAGGAGAAGTAGGGAAAGTGCAGGGACAAGCCATCCTTCCTGAAAGCCTTCCCTTTGGGTGCAGACCGACTAGGCTGCATTCTGCTCGACTAGCTTAACTTTACCTGAAGCCTGTTTGTTCTCAGAAAGTACTGTTGTCAGGGAAGGCCAAACAATTACCATTTTCAGAGGGGAAGCCTCTGTTTTTCACTCAATACATGTTGGCATTCATGGTTCCCTCAATGAACTGTAGCTCCCCAGTGCCAGCAGCACTCATGCAGACCCAGACCATGACACCCCCACCACCATGCTTGACTGTAGGTAAGATACACTTGTCTTTGTACTCATCACTTGGTTGCCGCCACACACACTTGACATCATCTGAACCAAAAAGGTTTATCTTCGTCTCATTAGACCACAGGACATGGTTTCAGTAATCCATGTCCTTAGTGGACTTGTCTTCAGCAAACTGTTTGCGGGCTTCTTGTGCATCATCTTTAGAAGAGGCTTCCTTCTGGGACGACAGCTAGGCAGACCAATTTGATGCAGTGTGCAGCGTATAGTCTGAGCACTGACAGGCTGACCCCCCACCCCTTCAACCTCAGCAGCAATGCTGGCAGCACTCATACATCTATTTCCCAAAGACAACCTCTGGATACGACGCTGAGCACGTGCATTCAACTGCTGTGGTCGACCAAGGCGAAGCCTGTTCTGAGTGGAACCTGTCCTGTTAAACCGCTGTATGGTCTTGGCCATTGTGCTGCAGCTCCGTTTCAGGTTCTTGGCAATCTTCTTATAGCCTAGGCCATCTTTATGTAGAGCAACGATTCTTTTTTTCAGATCCTCAGAGAGTTCCTTGCCATAAGGTGCCATGTTGAACTTCCAGTGACCAGTATGAGAGAGTGAGAGCGATAACACCAAATTTAACACACCTGCTTCCCATTCACACCTGAGACCTTGTAACACTAACAAGTCACTTGACATCGGGGAGGGAAAATGGACAATTGGGCCCAATTTGGACATTTTCACTTAGGGGTGTACTCACTTTTGTTGCCAGTGGTTTAGACATTAATGACTGTGTGTTGAGTTATTTTGAGGGGACAGCAAATTTACACTGTTATACAAGCTGTACACTCACTACTTTACATTGTAGCAAAGTGTCAGTTCTTTAGTGTTGTCATGAAAAGATATAATAAAATATTTACAAAAATGTGAGGGGTATACTCACTTTTGTGAGATATTATACATCAAAATCTCGTGGAAAGTCTTCCCAGAAGAATGAAGGATTAAGGATGCACTGATACCCTTGTTTTATCGGCAAGTACTGATACTTTCGGTCAAGTACTAGCCAATAACGAGTACCGATACTTTGCAGTGCGATTTACATCCATACAAAATGAATGGGCACAAATCGCACTGCAAAAATTGCACGTGATTTGAACGGGAATGGAGTGCGATTCCTGTCCAAATCGCATGCAGTTTCCCCACCGCTCCTGTGTGAACCCAAGCTTGTCATAGTGATTTTGAGCCTTAGTTCACAAAGGAGTGGGGAAACATCCCTGCATGACAGGTTCCACCAGCTCCGGCTGCCATCCGACTGCGGACAACTGCGGCTACAGCTTGGGCTCCTCCTGCCTCTCCCATTGCTTTGTTCCCCACATTTCCAGTAGCTCCCCCCCCCCCAGGCTCCAGCGGTTTGAGCCATCCACTTTGGACCACCTTCCGCACTCCCCCCGGTCCCACTGTACCAGATTGCCGCGATCCCCCGCTGTCAGATGCTGAAATGCCACTTCACCAGTCTGGAGATTTGAAATCCCCACGGCTTTCTCTCCTCTCTTGACAGTACGGGCTAGACGGCTTCTAAATGGTCAGCACTGTCCATGTGACGGTGCTGATTAATTAAAATCCTTGTAATCCATACTGTCAGCACTAGGAGATGGCTCAAAGCACTGGAGGCTGGGGGAGAGAACAAAGCCATGGGAGAGGCAAGGAGCCGCAGCCACAGATGTCCACATTCAGATGAAAGCCGGAGTTGGTGGAACCCATCATGCAGGGCGGTTTCCCGCACCGCTCCTGTATGAACTTCACTATGACAAGCCTGGGTTCACACAGGAGCAGTGCGGGAAACAGCATGCAATTTTTACATAAATCACAATGCATTCCTGTTCAAATCACATGCAATTCTTTTCAGTGCAATTTGCGCTCACTCATTTTGTATTGACATAAATCGCAGCGCAAAGTATTGGTTTTGGTATAGGGAGCATTTTCAAGAGTACGAGTACTAGTGAAAATACTCGGTTTCGGCAACGATACTGGTATTGGTATCGGTGCATCCCTAGCTGTTATAGCTGCAAAGAGAGACCAACTACATATTAGTGTTCGAGGATTTGGAATGGGATTTCCAACAAGCTACTAAAGGTGTGATGGTCAGGTGTTCATAGACCACATTGTGTCTTATTACAAGTTGATAACATGTACAGTGGGGAAAATAATTATTTGATCCCCTGCAGATTTTGTAAGTTTGCCCACTTACAAAGAAATGAAGGGTCTATAATTTTTATCATAAATCCAGAAAAAACACATGATACAAATGCTATAAATTGAGTTGCAGTTCAGTGAACAAAATTAATATTTGATCCCCAAGCAAAACATGACTTAAAGCGGAGTTCCACCCAAAAGTGTAACTTCCGCTTATTCGTCTGCTCCATACGCCCCCCCCCCCCCCCCGGTCCACATTTGGCACCTTTCAGGGGGGAGGGGGGAATGGGGGGAATGGGGACCTGTTTTTGACAGGTCCCCTTCCCCACTTGCTGCTGACTTTTCATTTTTAAAGGGGCGGGCGGAACTCCTTTTTAATACTTGGTGGAGAAACCCTTGTTGGCAAGCACAGATGTAAGATGTTTCTTATAGTTGGTTACCAGGTTTGCACACATCTCTGGGATTTTGGTCCACTCTTCTTTACAGATCTTCTCTAAATCCTTAAGATTTCTTGGCTGTCGCTTGGTATCTCAAAGTTTCAGCTCCCTCCATACATTTTCTATAGGATTAAGTTCTGGGGACTGGCTAGGCCACTCCATGACCTTAATGTGCTTCTTCTTGAGGCACTCCTTTGTTGCCTTGGTGGTATGTTTTGGATCATTGTCATGCTGGAAGACCCACCCCCCCACCCATTTTCAGTGTCCTGGCTGAGGGAAGAAGGTTCTCATCCAAGATTTTACAATAAATGGCCCCGTCCATTGGCCCCTCAATGCGGCAAAGTCAGCAGATATGCCTTTAGGAAAGAAACAGCACCAAAACAATGTTTTCTCCTCCATGCTTGACTGTAGGGATGGTGCTCTTAGGGTCATAGTCAGTATTTTTATTCCTCCAAACACGGCAAGTCCAGTTAATGCCAAAGAGCTCAATTTCGGTCTCATCTGACCACAGCACTTTCTCCCAATCCTTCTCTGAATCATTTAGATGTTCATTGGCAAACTTCAGACGGCCTGTACATGTGCCTTCTTGAGGAGGGGGACCTTGCAAGATTTCAATCCATGGAGGCGTATTGTGTTGCCAATGGTTTGTTTGGTAAATGTGGTCCCAACCGCCTTGAGATCATTCACAAGCTCCTCCCGTGTAGTTCTGGGCTACTCCCTCACTTTTCTCATGATCATCCTTACCCCATGAGGCAAAATCTTGCATAGAACTCCAGAGCAAGGGCAATTGATGGTTATTTTGTATTTCTTTGATTTGCGAATAATCGCTCCAACAGTTGTCTCCTTCTCACCAAGCTTATTGCTGATGGTCTTGTAGCCCATTCCAGCCTTATGTAGGTCTACATTCTTGTACTTGACGTCTATTGACAGACCTTTTTGGTCTTGCCCATGATGGCAAGGTTTGAATGGAAGAAAGAGATTCTGTGGACAGGTGTCTTTTATACACATAACAAGTTGTCATTAGGAGCACCTTCCTAAATTGACAGGACTAATCTGTGTACCACATGAGTACATACCGTAGCCAGTCCGTGGGAGCCAGAATTATTGTTGGTTGGTAGGGAATCAAATACTTATTTTAGTCAATGAACTGCAACTCAACTTATAACAATTGTATCCTGTGTTTTTTTCTGGACTTTTGGTTGAGATTATGTCTCTATCATTTAAAATACACCTATGATAACAATTACAAACCCTTAATTTCTTTGTAAGTGGGCAAACTTACAAAATCTGCAGGGGATCGAATAATTATTTTCCCCACTATACATTACAAAGCATGCACATCTTTATATTACTGGAAAGTTAAGTACTGTATATAACAGAATTCTCCATTATAGTATTGATACGCAGAACCCTTTACACCATTGTTCTTGATATTCCTTTCTAAGACATAAAATGAAACCCGCAGCCAAGCTTGAGACCATCGGGTTATTTCCATACTGAAATCCATTCAAAGCCCAGAAGCATCTTAATATTCCAGAGTGACAACGCTGGTAATTGTTTCCAGACTGTGAAGAACAGGGCAGAAAATAATCAGTGCAGATTTGGGTACAAAGAGTTTGTGGCTAATGAAGGCAAGAGAGGAATAGAGACACAATACATGAGAAGAAAAACCCCAAAGGCCTCATTTCTGCTTTATCATGGCACACAGACTGTACACTGGAGAGGGAAGGAGAAACAACTTATTAGTTATGCTCTACGCTGGCGTTCCCAGCACTGCGATTAACATTTTCTGTTCACTGTGCGAGCTTTCTGTATCAGGGACCGGAGGAGAGATTTCTGAGTAAAATGAGAAACTAATGACAAAATGGCAGTTTGAAGAATGATGACACTGGAGGCGACACAGAACACAAGTTTCTGAACTCAGAGGCCAGTTTACTCATATGACAAACAATCTCACCATGAACAAACAATGAAGACTTTAAATAAATTGCCAAGTTGTATGACTTGATTAGGTGTTCCACAGCACACACTCACAGATCAATTGTTTCATGAACTACATCCACACTGGTTCTCCTGCAGTGGAGCAGCCTAAGACCATTACATGGTCATTGCCATTGCACGGTTGCATCCCAAGCTGGGTGGACAAAAGAAGTAACCTAACCCTGATCAACATCTATCCAAGCCTTGAAGAAAGGGGAGACCCAAACCCCCAAAGCGTGATGGCGGTATCAAACCATCAACAACCAATGAAGACTGTTTGACAAGTTGAATGACTATCTGTATTGGTGACTCCACACCATGCACTCACAGATCAAATGTCTCATGAAGTACATCCACACTGGTTCTGAAGTAGTCCTGCAGCTTAAGACCATAACGCGATCACTGCAAACCACCACCATTGCAAAATTGCACCCCAAGCTGGGTGGACAACTGAGGGACTAAACCTTGATCGATATCTGGTCAAGCCCTAAAGCAGGAGTGTCAAATTCAATTTAATTGCGGGCCGCATCAGCATTATGGTTATTCTCAAAGGGCCGGTTGTATATGTAAGACTAGATGTCAAGTGGACCCCCCAAACTTTGGATGTCAAGAGCGCCCCTACTATCCGAAGTTAGGCGTCCCCCACCTTCCCTTACTTCACAGGAAAAAGCTTATGGTGGAGCTGGGAAACAGAAATTTCAGGGTCTGGAGGAGGACCAGAGGAGGGCTGGAGTCAGCTGCTAGAGTCTGCTAAATGTAATACCAGAGGAGGCGGAGACGAGAGGGGTACTGCGACTGCTCAGAGAGGTGAAGGATCTGCGGGAGGAGTTCTGTCCTTCTCTCTGCGGTTGACTGCTGAGATGGGGGGGACAGAGACAAGCCTCTCCCTGGCTGCACGGAGAAGCACAGGATCTGGCAGGGGAGTTCTGTCCCCCTCTCTTCTGTCAACTGCTGACACAAGGTAGGGGTGGAGATGAGGGGGATGCCGAAGCTGCAGAAGAGGTGCAAGAGCCACATGAAATGGCCTGGTGGGCTTAATCCAGCCCATGGGCCTTGTGTTTGACATGTATGCCCAGAAGCAAGGGAGACATAATCCCCAAAAAGTGCTAATCACCAAGTTGTTCTATCTGTATTAGGTGCTCCTCACCAAGCTCGCACAGATAAACTGTCTCCTGAACTACATCCCTACTGTTTTTTTCAGGAGTTGAGCAGCATAAAACCATAACACAATCACCACACATGACCACCGCTGCATGGCTGCACCCCAAGCTGGGTGGACAAAAAAGCAACAGAACCCTGATCAATATCTGTCCAAGCCCTGAAGAAGGAGGAGACCCACTCCCCCAAAGCATGTTGGCAGTAGCACTTCATCTACAACCAATAATGGCTAATCGCCAAGTTGTATGACTATCTGTATTAGATGCTCCCCACCAAGCTCTCACAGATCAATTTTCTCATGAACCACATCCCCACAGGTTCTATTAGGAGTTAAGTAGTCTAAAGATAGCCATAGATGGGTAGAATTTTGAATGAAAATTCTTGGGAAAAGAAGGTTCTAAGTAAGTTTGTTCATTTTTCAAACCATTAGTAGTCAAGACCGATGTTGTTTTTGACAAGAAATTCAAAGGAGGAGGATGAAAATTTTTCTTAAATGAACGAATGTCAGTACATGAGGATTTTGTTCTGTAAAGTCCATTCATTCTAAAATCAAATTTTAAAAACAAACAAAATCTTTCGAACTACAGAATGTTCGGAGAATTTTCCTAATGCCGCATACACACGACCGTTTTTTCCGTCAGAATAAACTCTGACAGTTTTTTCGACGGAGTTCCGACGGAGTTCCGCTGAAATGGACTTACCTTCACAAGATCACACCAAAGTCTGATCGTTTAGAACACGATGACTAGAGACGACGGGACTAGAAAAAAGGAAGTTCAATAGCCAGTAGCCAATAGCTGCCCTTGCCTCGTTTTTGGTCCATCGGAACAGCATACAGACGAGCGGTTTTCCCGATAGGAACTGATTCAGTCGGAAAGATTTGAAACATGTTCTATTTCTAGGTCCGTCAGAATTTTCGAAAGGAAAAGTCCGATAAAGCCCACATATGATCGGAATGTCGGATGGAATGATTCCGTCGGACCTTCTTTTCTGCCGGAAAAAACGGTCGTGTGTACGTGGCATAAGACTTGTTCTACTGAAATTCTATCCATCTATGGCCACTTTAAGACCATACTACGGTCCCTGCACATCACCCCAGTTCACCCCAAACTGGGTGGACAACCAAGTAACCGAACGCTGAATGATATCTGCCCAACCAATCACGTACCAGATTATTATCAGTGAGAACACTCAGCAATATTATTGTAAAGTTTACCAACAAGTATTTTTTGACTTGGCTTTTTAATTTATTACAAACTTGCTGTTCTATATTTTGTTTATTGTGTTTCTTTTTAAAAAAATACTTGCTTTTTTTGATCCTTTGTTCCAACTCAGCGCTGCTGATCATCAGCAGTCTATTTGTAGCCATGTCTCCAGAGATGGTTGTTTGGTTATTTCCAGGGTCAGTTTCCTGATGGTGACAACACTGGAGCATGCTTGTTTGATGTGTATTTAAATGGCTGCTTGCAACCTCCATCAAAGGCAATGTGATAGGGTGACAACACAGGAGTGCAACTGGGAGAAGGAAGCACCTAAACAAGGCCCTTCATGGCAGGATCATTGGGTATTGTTTTAATGAACGCTGCAGATTTAGGAAGATTCAAAATGACTTTTTAAATGACAATAACATGTTAATGATTATATAAGACTTTGGTGATTGGGCTTGGGTCTATTTTACCTATACTTATTCATTGTCTCCATTGCTGTATGAGTCCTGTCTGATGACATGAGAATATCTGATTCCAGATCCTGTGTGCCCCATCTGTCTGCTCAGTGTAGGCAGGCAACCTGCACCCCCCTTGGGCACAGCAAATGTTATCTTCTCCTTGTGCCAGCCTTTCTAATTCATAGTCATAGCTGGATACCACCTGCCTCCTCTGCACTGCTGCCATCAGGATAAAGTGCAAGCTCTGGGGCCAACATTTGTCTCACTCAGTCTTGAAGTGGCCATGTGTATTATAGTCTTATAGTACAATCTACTAAGATTAGAAAGAATGCACACTATATTGACCCTTTAATATTAAAGTAGATGTAAACCCTAACTGAATGACATTTAGCTTTAGCTTGTGTTATATAAACAATTGGCATGATGAAAAATAAAATATGTGGCTCCCCCCCCCCTTTTTTTTTAAAATCTTTGTAGCATTTAAGTACTGCTGATGTCCTACAGCCTCTTTGTAGCCACTGTCTGTCTCTAAACGCTCTAGTAATGGCTGCATTACATTTCTGAGGGCAGGTTCCTGATGGTGACAACAGTCATCTGCTTAATGTGTGTTGAAATGGCCTCTTGTAGTCTTTAACAGGGGCATTTGTGACAGTGTGACAACACAAAGGCACATTTGGGAGACAGTTGTCACCTTTTACCAGAAAGTGTCTGACTAAAGACTTTCATGGCAGGATCACCAGATAAAGGTGAATAACGGATTTAAAAATATTAAATATGACTTTTGAAAAGGACATTAACATGTCAAAGCTCGTATGAGATTTTAGTGATTGGGTCTATACTTAAGATACATTTGCTCATTGCACACAGATATACTGTATATAAGGATATATATATATATCTATATATATATATAGATATATATATATATATCTATATATATATATAGATATATATATACACACAATGCCTTGAAAAAGTATTCATACCCCTTGAAATTTTCCACATTTTGTTATGTTGCAACCAAAAATGTAAATTAATGTTATTGTTGATTTTATGCGATAGACCAACTAAAAGTAGCACATAATTGTGAAGTGGAAGGAAAATGCTAAATGGTTTTCAACATTTTTTACAAATAAATATGTGAAAAGTATGGTGTACATTTGTATTCAGGCCCCCTGAGTCAATACTTTGATGAAGAACCTTCCGCTGCAATTACAGCTGCAAGTCTTTTTGGGGATGTCTCTACCAGCTTTGCACATCTAGAGAGGTACAGTTTTGCCCATTCTTCTTTGTAAAATAGCTCAAGCTCTGTCAGATTGGATGGAGAGTGTCTGTGAACAGCAATTTTTAAGTCTTGCCACAGATTCTCAATTGGATTTAGGTCTGGACTTTGACTGGGTCATTCTAACACATGAATATGCTTTGATCTAAATCATTCTATTGTAGCTCTGGCTGTATATTTAGGGTCGTTGTCCTGCTGGAAGGTGAACCTCCACCCCAGTCTCAAGTCTTTTGCAGACTCTAACAGGTTTTCTTCTAAGATTGCCCTGTATTTGGCTCCAATAATCTTCCCATCAACTCTGACCAGCTTCCCTGTCCCTGCTGAAAAAAGTATCCCCACAAAATGATACTGCCACCACCATGTTTCACGGTTGGGATGGTGTGTACAGGATGATGTGCAGTGTTAGTTTTCTGCAACACATTGCGTTTTTCTTTTAGGCCATAAAGTTACATTTTGGTCAGATCTGACCTGAGCACCTTCTTCCACATGTTTGCTGTGTCCCCCACATGGCTTCTCACAAACTGCAAATGGGACTTCTTATGACTTTCTTTCAACAATGGCTTTATTTTAGCCACTCTTCTATAAAGGCCAGATTTGTGGAGTGCACGACTAATAGTTGTCCTGTGGACAGATTCTCCCACCTGAGATGTGGTTCTCTGCAGCTCCTCCAGAGTCACCATGGGCCTCTTGGCTGCTTCTCTGATTAATGCTCTCCTTGCCCGGCCTGTCAGTTTAGGTGGACGGCCATGTCAGGTTTGCAGTCCTTCGTGAGATGTTCACAGCTTCGGATATTTTTTTATTTGTAAATAATGTTGAAAAACATTTATCATTTTCCTCTCACTTCACAAATATGTGCCACTTTTTGTTGGTCTATCACATAAAATCCCCAAAAAATACATTTACATTTTTGGTTGTAACATGACAAAATGTCAAAAATTTCACTGAGCCCCAAGCCCACCCAGTTGTGGGACAATAGCGAATTAAAATTCCGGTACATAGCTATAAAGTGTTGATGCCCTCACAACACCCCACATTGCCATGGCTACAGTTAAACGGGTGGCACTGGCAGCTTTCTTCTGGGTTTGGTCTGAAACCAAGTTCAGACCACACTCATGCTTATCCTTCACATAACACTACCCTGGCAAGAGCCACTTAGTAATTTGGGTTCTCTGTTCTGTCCCATGGCTCCAAAAGCATCCTCAGACCCTCCAACATAGCTGGTTGATTGAAAGTTACTACAAGCACTTATAAGAATACATGTACAAATATATAAGCATGTACAGAGGCTGTGCTAGGTGTGCCTGGGCACACGCTAATCTCTCTGTGCAGTGCAAATTCACCCTATTTTCTGGACCTCTCCCCTTGTTGCCCCCCTCCGCAGTGCTGCTGGCTTTCCTCTTCTTCTGTCCTCTCTCCTTGGCTGCTGCGGGGATGTTTCAGAATGGAGAGCGGGGGGAAAGGGCTAGTCAATGAGGTTGATATACTAAATGCAAATAGACTATGCACTTGCACAGGTGCAGTTGCAGAGCTTAGTAAATGAGGTAAAGCTTCAACTTACCATGTATACCCAATCAGATGAGAGGAAAATTAAAAAAAAAAGCATTTTTGCTTGCACATGATTGGATGATGGAAATAAGCAGAGCTTTACTACATTTACTAAGTTCTGGAGCAACTGCACTTTCAGAGTGCAACTGTACCTGTGCAAGTGCACAGTTTTTTGCCATTAGTAAATCAACCCCAATATGTAATTTACTGGCCCCTTCCTTTTCTAAATGAACACAGTGAACACACTCACTCACTGTGTTCATTCATAACTGTGTGCTTGAGCTTTGGGGTGCACACTCTAATGCAATAGGATGCACACACCTATGTACACATACTTTTAATTTGGCTGTGAATCTAGGAAATAGACAGCAGACCATTTAGCGGTAAATGAACTCAATGTATTGGTACGGGTTAGAATAAATGGTGCTTTGAGAATAAATGAACATACAGTAGGTAGGTTCAGACACTGTCGGCTAGGCAGCATAATGATAATGCAAGGTAATTTAGAACAGATTTCTGTACCACTAGACTGGGATTAATTTATAACTCAGGAAAGTCAGCAATAAATAGTGCATATGATTATTAACTGCAATGTGACTAATAATACAATAGTCTAGAGTACACTATAGGACAATGCCTAGGATATGGTGCAATGGGAGTTATTTATGAAAGGCAAATCCACCTTGCACTGCAAGTGTAGATATGAGGGGAAGATGTGAAATGAGGGGAAGCTCTGCTGATTTTATCATCCAATCATGTGCAAGTTAAAATTATGGTTTTTATTTTCCTTGCATGTCCCCCTCAGATTTACAGCGACTGCACTTCCAAGTGCACTTTCAGTGCACTTGTAGTGCAAAGTGGATTTGCCTTTTGTAAATAACCCCCACTGTCCCCTGGGAGGTACCTCTTAACACAGGTACCCTTTAACATAAGCAATAGGTGTAAGTCTGTGTAGCAGCTGTAAAGGGAAAGTCTTTGTTCCTAACTCTTAAGCCAGCTAGTTGGGGCCCAGTTGTACTAGTGGTGCACATGAGAAAAGTCCCAGTCAAGCCTGCAGGCAGCAATACTGCTACTAGATGGCTCTAAAGTCAGTTCCTACAGGGCTCATTCTCTCTAGCAGCAGATAGTAAATCCTCACCGAAGCAGCTCACCAGTCCAAGTGATATTACAGCTCACCATGCAGTCACATACACCAATTAGTCCACTCTCTGCTCTGCACCTAGATGAGTCTAGCTTTTGGAACTCAGCTCTCTGAATCCCGCTCATGCCACTGAGATGCAGCAGTGGTGGTGCACACTGGACAACGATGTGCACTCTTCGGTCTCCCTCATGGCAAGAGAAAGCTGTGTCCTGTACAGAGAAAATTCAGCTCTTTCAGCTCCTGACAATCTCTTTCTAAGAAATGAAGATCAAAAGCTCTTAATTACAGTAGAGTCTCCCTCCTCTGTTAAATAAGAAAGGGTAGGTGTGGCGCTGTTCTAGGGTGCAATGATTGCAACCCCTATGTAACACTCTGGGGTTGATTCACTAAAGGCAACTAGACTCTGCACTTTGCAAAGTACAGTTGCACTCTGCAGGTGCAATTGCTCCAGAGCTTAGTAAATAAGGTGAAGCTTCACTTTGCAAAGAACACCCAATCACATGCAGAGGAAAATAAAAAACAGCATGTTTGCTTGCATGTGATTGGATAATGGAAGTCAGCAGAGCTTCTGCTCATTTACTAAGCTCTGGAGCAACTGCTCTTGTAGAGTGCAACTGCACATTGCAAAGTGCACAGTCAGTTTGCCTTTAGTAAATACACCCCTCGGTGTATCCCTATATTATACTCCCACTAAAAATAATAAAAATCAGGGTTATTAAAACGTGTTTTAAAGTGTCAAATGCTTAGTGCAAACACTAGTATGTGCAGGTGCTGTCAATGCATATATGCAAGTGTAAATGAGTGTGTTGTAATCAGAAAGTAAACAAAAAAACACTAAAGTGACAGGTGCTCTTCAAAACCGTGCCTTAGTGATACTAGTTTATATAAAAACATATCTTCCTACAAAAAGATATATATGCGCTGTGATCATAAACAGTCCATAATTCATTCCAGAATATTATATATATATATATATATATATATATATATATATATATACTGTATTTATCGGCGTATAACACGCACAGGGGTATAACACACACATTCATTTTAAGAGGGAAGTTTCAGGAAAAAATCTTACATTTTAAATAAGGAACTTTGAAACAAAATAAGGGTCAGTGCCCATCTGCAGACTCACCAGTGCCATCAATGCAGCCTGATTAATGCCCATCTGCAGCCTCACCATTGCCATCAATGCAGCAGCCTCACCATTGCCATCAATGCAGCAGCTTCACCAATGCCTTCAATGCAGTAGCCTCACCAATGCCTTCAATGCAGTAGCCTCATCATCAATGCAGTAACCTCACCATTGCCATCAATGCAGCAGCCTCACCATTGCCATCAATGCAGCAGCCTCACCAATGCCTTCAATGCAGCAGCCTCACCATGGCCTTCAATGCAGCAGCCTCACCATTGGAATCAGTGCTGTCTGATCGATGCCCATCTACAGCCTAGAGCGGATGGGGGAGGGGGGGGGGGGGGCGGGACGAGCACCGACAGATTACATACAGTGATAATCTCCTATGATAGACAGAACAGTGGTCCAATGGTGGCCCAGGAGACGGGACTTCCTATTACAAAGGACGCCAAGTAAACAGGAGATTCTCACTGTATGTAATCTGATGACGCTCGTCCCGCTCCCTCCCTGTCCCCTCCGAGGCAGCTAAAATTGAAGTATTGGCATATAAAACGCACACACTATTTGCACCTGATTTTCTTGGTGAAAAAGTGAGTGTTATACGCCAATAAATACAGTATATATATATGTATGTATTGCACTCACCCGAACCACTCACCCCACACAGGGGTATCTCGCTTTCACAGTATCTACCACTGTGCAGCAATCAGTAGATCTTTATCTGCTGTGTCAGCTATATCTTGCTATAGTATTGCTGCACAGTGGCAGATATTGTGAAAGCGAGATACCCCGTGTGGGGTGAATGATTCGTTGAGTGTAATACCTATAGGGGATCTATAAGGAGCATGGAGCACAGATTTGAAGAGCACCTGTCACTTTATTTAATAATTTTTTTCAACTTTTTTTCATTTTTTTTTATTTTCTCTATTTTGATATTCTGTAATGAAATATGGACTGTTTATGATCACAGCGTATATATATCTTTTTGCATGAAAATATGTTTTTATATATATGAATATCACTAAGGCCCCTTTCACACTGGGGCGGCGTCGGCAGTAAAGCGCCGCTATTGTAAGCGGCGCTTTACCGTCGGTATGCGGCCGCTATCGGGGCGGTTTTACCCCCGCTAGCAGCCGAGAAAGGGTTAAAAACCACCGCAAAGCGCCTCTGCAGAGGCGCTTTGCCAGCGGTAAAGCCACGCTGCCCCATTGATTTCAATGGGCAGGAGCGGTGAAGGAGCGGTATACACTCCGCTCCTTCACCGCTCCGAAGATGCTGCTAGCAGGACTTTTTTTCCCGTCCTGCTAGCGCACCGCTCCAGTGTGAAAGCCCCGAGGGCTTTCACACTGGAGAGACAGCAGCGGCACTTTCGGGTCGGTTTGCAGGTGCTATTATTAGCGCAATAGCGCCTGCAAACCACTCCAGTGTGAAAGGACCCTAAAGCACAGCTTTGAAGAGCACCTGTCACTTTAGTCGTTTTTTTACTTTTCTAAATACAACACACTCATTTACTCTTGCATATGTGCATTGACAGCACCTGCACATAGTAGTGTTTGCACTAAGCATTTGAAACTTTAAAGCATGTTTTAATAACCCTGATTTTTATTATTTTTAGTGGGAGAATAATATAGGGATACGCAGAGGGGTTATTTACTAAAGCTAAAGAGTGCAAAATCAGTCACACTTCTGCATAGAAACCAATCAGCTTCTAACCTCAGCTTGTTCAATTAAAGTGGAGGGCCACCCTAAAAAAAAACCTATCCCAAAAATCCTAAAAAAATTGAAAAAAAAAAATTGAAAAAAAAAATGTTTTTAAACTTACCTGAACCCTTGTTGCTAGGCAGTCTTCCTAATCTGCCTCTTCCTATTCTGCTGCGCGTCCTGCTCCTCGGTGAGCGGCCCCTTTGCCTTCTGGGAACTGTGTGTGTTCCCAGAAAAACACAAGGCCATTCACAGAGCACCGCGCCGCTTGCGCGTGCGCAGTAGGAAACTTGGCAGTGAAGCCGCAAGGCTCCACTGCCTGTTTCCCTTAGTTAGGATGGCGGTGTCGGGACCCGAGAGCCGAGGGACGGGTCGGCCTCGGCCAGCCGACATCGCGGGCACCCAGGACAGGTAAGTCTACTTATTTAAAGTCAGCAGCTACAGTGTTTGTAGCTGCTGACTTTAAAAAAATGCTTCGCTGGCCAGAATCCCGCTTTAAACTTTGGCAATAAAACCTGGAAGCTGATTGGTTTCTATGCACAAGTGTGACTGATTTTGCACTCTTTAGTTTTAGTAAATAAACCCCAGAGTGTCACACAGGAGCATGTAATTACTGTACCCTAGAACAGCTCCACACCTACCTTTTCTTATTGAACACTTGTACATTCCACTTAGGTGGTTGTACCAGTAGGGGCAGCAGTTCATTTATTGCCATAAGCGCAGGGCCACCAATATATTTTACATTTTCCCTCCTCTGGACAACAGTTCCCATGGTGCAATGCTGCCTGACTCAGTCTATTAAACTCTTCCTGCTTAGCAGCTCACTCCTCTTGCTGATATAGCTTATAACCAGTTCGTCTCTACAGAGAGCAGCTGCAGTCAGTTTCTCTCACTCTCTGTTCTTAGCCAAGCACCTGGCTACACATGTATATCTACATATATGATATACCATATTTATCGGCGTATAACACACACTTTTTTCCCCTTAAAATCAGGGGAAAATGGTGGGTACGTGTTATACGCCGATCCCCCCCCCCCCCCGCTGATTGTGAGTGGAGCGAGTGCGGCCGCCGATATACATACATAGCCCAGTGTACTCGGCTAGGCTCGGCAAGCTCCGCTCACAGTCACGCCCAGTCCCGCCCTATGATGGACATAACACAGGGACTGGGCGTGACTGTGAGCGGAGCTTGCCGAGCCTAGCCGAGTACACTGGGCTATGTATGTATATGGGTGGCGCTCGGCTCCGCTCACAGTCACACCCAGTCACGCCATTGGACCTGTGTTATGTCCATCATAGGGCGGGATTGGGTGGGACTATGAGCGAAGCCGAGAAAAGCCGACAGGAGCTGAGATACACAGGACTGGCTCTGTGTATCTCGGCCATTTTCAAATTGCAGTGACACTGACAAGTCACTGCAGTTTAACTGCAGCCTGGGTAAGGCTGCAAATGTCACTAACAAGGCTGCAGATGGACGCTGTGCAAGGCTGCAGATGGACACTGATAAGGCTGCATTGATGGGCATTTAAATGTAAGTTGTTTTTCCTTAAAAAGTTTTTTTCCTTAAATTTTTTTTCCTTAAAATTCCCTCCTAAAATTCCCTCCTAAACTTGGGGCGCGTGTTAAACACCCATAAATACGGTACATTATGCAATTCATAAAGTTTATACAAACTTACAAAAAAATTGAACTAATATTGACCCCAAACCATCCTAGTTTCTCGTTAGGTCCTCCTTCCTCTCCTCCTGCTGTTTTGGCCAGCACAGACATAATAACGCATCCGATGTGTGTTCCTGCCTCTGTAGGAATCTTTATTTAGTGGCGGATACGGGTAAGCAGGAAATAAAACCTATGCCGCGGTTTATACCCCATTAGGGAACACGCTGCCGTGTTATGTGAACGTTTGAAGTAATTCACTTTCTGGAAGCCGAGGCCTTCATTTCATCTTCTAGCTGGAGGCTTCCAGCTGCGGCTAATGAGTTAGGATCCAACGCAGCTGTTGTTTGGGGGATGAATAGACTCGTGTGTACATTGTATGGCTCTTAATAAGCCAACACGATTTGTGTGAGGAGCTCAAATGTCAAATGCTTTTCCTACGGGGAAAGGTCTACGATTAGCCCACATTCAGGAAACCTCTCCGAAGGATTGCCGGTGCTGCAGCTAATACGATGGCATTTCCTTACAGCAAGTCTGTGCCTAGATGGCTCATTTGTGGCACAACCAAAACAAGTAATTACCCGATAGCCAGCTTTCCTGACAAAAACACTGGCAATGATGGTGATGGTCATCAACTCTTCCTTCAGGTTAAGGCTTAACTCCAGGCTTAAGAACAATTTTTTATTTTACACACACATATATATATATATATATATATTCCTCAACAGCCACACATTCACTTTCTGTACACCAAACGCCTTTCAAACCCAGATATTACCATGTAAAAACTGCTGTACATAGCCTGTGCAGAGAGCAGAGCTGTGGGAGGGGTCCAGCAGGCCCCACCCACTACAGGCTGCCTGCAGAAAACTATAGGAGAAGGCGGAGACAAGACCAGTCACTCTGCACAAGGAGAGAGAACAACAGTGATCGGTCTTTATTACAGGAAGTCTCACACTGGATTACTGCACAGATCTGGAAGAAATACACAAAGCACACAGAGATCCCAGGATAAATACACATGATTTTTGTATATAGATAATAGTTGCTTATCCTGAAGTTCAGCTTTAACCACTTGACCTCTGGAAGGTTTTACACCCTTCATGACCAGGGCGTTCTTTGCTATACAGCGATGCGCTACTTTAAAGCGGACCTTCAGTCATTTTTTTTTTTAAACTTTCCATCTATTAAATCTTCTGCCCTTGTTATTTTAACTTTGGATAGTAAAACATTTTTTTCTGCCAGTAAATACCTTAGCCGGCCCATTTCCCATTTCTTGTCTGGTCATTAGCCTAGGCATATAACATCATGCACAGCTCTCTCTATCACTCGTGAGAGTTTGCCAGGAAGGGAGGGGGGGGGGTGAGTCATAAGAGGGTTAATGAGAGCTGCAGAGCTGGAGGTGTGTGTCTGTGTAAATCCAGGAAGTGGACAGGCAGCAGCTTCAGCTGCCCACAGTTAAAATGGTTGCAGCCAGACTCAGTGGAGGGAGATTTTTGCAGCATATTTGGCAAGTACAGAATCACAGTATATTATTATTATTATTATTATTATTATTATACAGGATTTATATAGCGCCAACAGTTTGGGCAGCGCTTTACAACATCGGGAAGACAGTATTATTACAATACAATTCAATACAGGAGGGATCAGAGGGCCCTGCTCGTTAGAGCTTACAGTCTAGAAGGGAGGGTCAAGTGGAACAAAGGGTAGTAGCTGTGGGGGATGATCAGATGGACAAAATGAAAATACATCTGTTAGGTGTGGGTAGGATAGGCTTCTCTGAAGACGAGGGTTTTCAGGGATCATCTAAAAGCTAATAGAGTAGGAGATAGACGGATAGATTGGGGTAGGGAGTTCCATAGGCTTGGAGAGGCTCTGGAAAAGTCCTGGAGGCGAGCATGGGAGGAGGTGATGAGGGAGCTAGAGAGCAGGAGGTCTTGGGAAGAACGAAGAGAATGAGTAGGTCGGTATTTTGAGACTAGGTCAGTGATGTAGCTGGGGGCAGAGTTGTGGATGGCTTTGTAGGTAGTTGTTAGTATTTAGAATTGAATTCGTTGGGTGAGCGGAAGCCAGTGGAGGGATTGACATAGAGGAGTAGCAGAGACAGAGCGGCTGGTAAGGTGGATGAGTCTGGCAGCAGCATTCATGATGGACTGAAGGGGTGATAGAGTTTGTAGAGGTAAGCTAATGAGGAGGGAGTTGCAGTAATCGAGGTATATATAAAATAATATGCAAAGTGGTTGGAGGGAAGCTTTAGAATGGCAAAAATGTTTTTATTACAAATTATGTGAGCAGACTGCAGTTCCTCTTTATTTTTATTTATTTTTTTTAGTGTTTAAACTCTTTTTTATTACATTTTTATATAAAAAAAACCCATAACATAACATTCACAAACATGTGTATCATTCCTTAGAATATACATATTATAAAACATTTTAAATCCTCCAAAATAGGCTCAAAGTTCTAAAGTTCTCTCAACCCCTCTCTTTGTTCTCCAACAACAACCACCCACACTTTAACTGACAATTGCGGGGTCATGCATTACTGTACCAAATGAACTTGGAACTATAATCCGCTGTGTCTGGCGGACACAGCAGTTACGGGAGCAGTGCGTTGTGCGCCCCAGGGGGTGCATCAGTGCGCATCAACATATTTATACGTTGCTAAGCCTGCCCGCGCCGCCTGCCCTCAGTAAAAGCACTGTCAGTGGTCCTAAAGTGGTTAAAGTGGATAACTAGAGAGATAAAAAAAGAAAGTGAATCTCCCCAAAGACAGCAATAAAAACTTGACAGAGGGTTTAAAGCTGAACTCCAGGCAAACAGATGAAATACATATAATGGAGCTTTTTTTTACCTGCCAGTTATTTGTATTTCTGTTCAGCCAGTTCTGAGATTTACACAGCTCTGCCACACAGCCAGGTAGGAGATCTGATTTTTCTTTGCTTAATTAAAGTGGATGTAAACCCGATTCATGAAATTTGAGCTGGACACACATATCTGTAGTGTTTTCTTATCTCTCTTTAAAGCACTAAGTCCTGTTGCTTTCTCCTGCTCCGTTCTTCTGTTATCAGCAACTGTGATAAAACCCAGCCTAAAATTTGTGTCAGGGCGGGTGCTATAAATGGATTAGCAAAGAGCTGGTCCATTCACAGCACAGCTCTGCAAGTCTCTGCCTATGAGGAGAGGGGGTGTGTCCCTTTCCTCCAATCCGCTGTCTCACAGTGTATGGCAAGACTCCCCTCCCCCTGCTGGAACAGGAAGAGAAAATTCTAACAGGACGTGCACTTTCTAAACAGTATATAAAGCTGAAGACAGCAGATATACATGTACAACTTATATAGGGAAATTTTTTTCATCTCTGTGTATCATCTGAGGCTGTTCACTTCACTGGGTATATGTGAGGTTTTACATCCACTTTAAGTAGCACTTATAAGTTTTGCCCATCCCCCATTCTGTGATTGGACACTGAAATGGAAAGCAGCAGGCTGGTGAGCTCCTCCTTCTGTCACTTTGCTCTCACCTCCTATTAGCATGTTCCTCGCTATTACATGAACACTGCATCATACCTCCCAACATTTTGAGATGGGAATGAGGGACACCTACTAGCAAATGTATGTAGGCATAGGACACGCCCCCTACCACACCCCCTTAAAGGAGAATTAACCCAAAAGAAAGGTTAAATAAATCCACAAGTGTTTTTTTTTTTGTACCACTACTATTCCTTTATATTGGCTTTTAAAATGTACAAATGCAGCAATTTAGAAATCAGATGAAAGGTTCAGCACTGGGAAACACTTTTTGAAAGATAAAAAGTGCATTTTATATACATCTATATAGATCAGACCAAAATGAGGGACAAATGAGGAGGCATGAGGGACAGAGGGACATTGCTCCAAATCAGGGACAGTTAGGAGGTATGCTGCATTGCACCTGATTGGTTCCTTCTGCTGCTTCTCCCTCTTTTCAAGAGGCTGATACCAAATCACATACAGGTACTTACACTGCTTGTAAAGTGAGGCCCGGAACGAAAGGACTGCAAGGAGGGATAGTGTAGGGCCGGGCATGACAGTGTGTCTAAGGGAGACACATATGGGGTTAATGTGGAAAGGAGTAATGGGAGTGGCAAGAAAGGGGAAGGTAAGAAAGAAGTTTTTGCCAAAGGGGAGTGGTTATATTTATAGAGGGGGCGGTGCAAAGGGTCAGTGTGAAGATGAACTTACAGGAGGAGGCAGTTTTTCTCACTGCTCCTCCATGATGGCAGAGATTGAAGCAATACCAGAGTGGCTGCAGAGACAGGCGCTGAGCTCATGGAGGATGAGACAGACGGATCCCCGTCAGGTGAGGTGTCCCATCGCGGAGGTCGCGGCCTCCAGCGTGCTTTTCACCAGGGCCTGCATCTAGACCCATTCACCTCCCCAGAAGCCCGACAGAGGAGCGATCGCTTCCCCCGGCAAAACAGCATCAGCCACAGCTTTCAGCAGGCCCTGGGTGGTCCACACGCCGCCTGCCTAATCCAGTGGGTGAGGCCACGGGCCAACATGGCGCCGGTTCCCCGCACGGACATCGTGGGTCAGGAAGCAGGGCGGCATCCCCATCCGCACACAGCGATCAGAGGGGGGAGATGATGAGGGACGGAGAGCCGAGCAGAGACACGGAGGTGGTGGAGCGGGAGATCGGGAAGTCGGTGAGGGGGCGGAGCCTACCGGGACAGCGCTCGGTGGGACAAGATGGCGGAGGAAGAACAACACATGACAGCCAGGACATCGCCAGGTCAGGTCAGTGACGCCGGTCTGGAGAAGGAGGAATTTCGGGGGTGAAGCGGGCCCCACAACTGCCAAGCACCACGGCCTTAGGGATTTCATCTCCCGGGGGGCTTGCTATGCCACCCATCCTGGAACAGGATGAGAGGTCAGAAGGGAAAGCATCAGGGGAGGAGGAACCACTAGTACCAGCGATGGAGAGCAACGCGGCGGCTGTTGGGGGAGCTCCTGGTCAGCCCGGTAAGTCAATGGTTAATTTGTCTTTGTCTGATGCATTGCAGGATGTGTTAGGGGTGGTAGCTGCGGGTACGGTTAGGCCAGCAGTTCCTTTGATACAGTCGGGGGGGATACGCTGGGCCAGCAGGGGGCAGGGCACAGGCAGCTGACGGATTTATTGGAGGGCCTGCGGGCGTTGTTAGGTAGATTTGAGGCAGTGGTTGGAGGAACTGGGGGATCTGGGGTGGAGATGCCCCCGGCAGCTCCGATACCCGTGCAGTCAGGGGTAGGAGTGGTCACCGAGAAGGCAGGGGAAAAAGGGGATACGGAGAAGGCGGAGAGGACCAATATGGTCAGGACTGCGAACGCGGCAAAGTGCGAGGTATACCTCTACTTAGAGGGCCTGCTGGGAGCTCATCTAAAACAGGAAGTCCGGGATAAGATTTACAAGGGCGAGTATGTGGAGATTTTTCGCTACTGCCATTGGAAAAAATTAACTTGGACAGGGTGAAACCTGATGATTCCAAGAAGGAGAACGAGGAAAGAAGGAGGTACAGGCTTATACCGTGTACATTTGTTAACTGGCTGCAAGCGTTTGCCATTATGGTGAGCGTTATTGGTGAGAAGAACCCCGAGCATTGCTCGGCTTTGTTCTGTTACATGGACGCTATAGGAGGGGCACATGGGGTGTACGGTGATACTGCTTGGCTTAGATACAACGAGCAGTTCAGACAGCGCAGAGCAGTCCGCCCGTCTCTGCATTGGGATCATAAAGATATTAGCCTCTGGATGAGGCTTATGTCTTCAGCGAGGGCCCCGCCTCAGTTTTTTCAGGGGAAGGCCGGGGGTACACATTCCTCAGGACTGCCGGCCGGAAAGAAGTGGGGAGTATGCTGGCAGTGCAATGAGGGCTCCTGTAAATTTGGAGCAGCATAAAAGTTCAAGCACGAGTGCTCTGGGTAAGGGGGAGCCCATATATTGTCCAGGTGTTTTAAGAGAGGGAAGCATGCCGGTGACTCTGCTCAAAAGAGGGACGACGCCGGTGAGGGTGGAAAGGATGCTTCCTTTTCTAAGTAAGTATCCAGACAGGGAAGCGGCAAAGTTATTGGCTTCGGGGTTTCAGGACGGTTTTAAGAACCCGTGTTCGTTGGCGATGGTTCTGCCAAAGGCAAGGAATCTGACATCTGCTTTACAGCATCCGGGGGTGGTGGAGGACAAATTGGGAAGAGAAGTGGCCATGAGGCGCATGGGGGGGCCCTTTGCCAACAAACCCTGGCAGGATTTGGTGGTGTCACCATTGGGGGTGGTGCCCAAGAAGGAACCGAACAAGTTCCGCGTGATACACCACTTATCTTTTCCAAAAGCCATGTTCGCGGCTTTCAGCTCGTTTTTGGAGTGGGTGATTAGGGAGGTTTCCGGCTTAGGTTCAGTCATACATTATTTGGATGACTTTTTGTGTATAGGCCCCCCTGCTTCCTCTGTGTGTGCGATTCTACTTTCCACGTTGCAGCACATCGCAGGCAGGTTTGGTATACCATTGGCCGCAGAAAGAACGGAAGGCCCAACGGCTGAACTTAGCTTTTGGGGATAGTAATAGACTCAATGGCGATGGAGTGCCGATTGCCCAGAGGTAAGTTGGAGGACTTGCAGAAGGAAATTCGGGAAATCCACGGACTGCGGAAAGTTCAGTTGAGGACTCTGCAGCCGTTGCTGGGTAAGTTGAATTTTGCCTGCAGGATCATCCCCATGGGGCAGGTATTGCCGACGGCTGTCGGCAGCCACCGTGGGGGTAAAGGCCCCGACTCATTTTATTCGCCTGACCGGGGAACACAGGGAGGATTTAAAGGTGTGGTATGAGTTTTTAGCCTCATACAATGGCAGGGCGGTGTGGATGTCTGGCCCGGTGAGTAATTTCGATGTAGAGCTGGTTACAGATGCTGCAGGCTCCATGGGCTATGGTGCATTTTTTCCAAGGGCAGTGGAGCGTGGACCCCTGGCCGCAGTCTTGGGAGAGGGCGGAGTTCCTTAAGAATTTAGTGCAACTGGAACTTTTCCAGTGGTGCTGGCTTTGGAACTGTGGGGGGAGGCATGCCAGATTCTAAAGTTGAGAATAAATTGTGACAACATGGGAGTAGTGCAGGTGGTCAATCGCATGTCTGCGTCACCACAACCAGTTATACGGCTTTTGCGGAAACTGGTGTTGAGGTGTTTGAGATTAAATATTTTATTTATGCGGTGCACATCCCGGGTGTCGACAATTTGCTAGCTGACTCCTTGTCTCGATTTCAATGGAACAAGTTCAGGGAGCTGGCTCCGGGTGCAAAAAAAGAAGGAGTTCCTTGCCCGGACTGGATTTGGGAGCTGCCCTTGGAGTCACCGCGGGATGGATTCGGCAGTCTAAGTGAGTCCACTTGGTCAGCCTACACGAAGGTATGGAAAGAATGGTCAGGGTTGGTACAGGAGGCAGGGGCTGGGAAAATGGGGTCTGACGGACGGTTACTGGTATTGTATTTTGTAGCTAGGAACATTGAAAAATGTTTTTTCGGTCTCTTCTATCGATAAAAAAATGGCGGGCTTATCGTTTCTTTTCAAATTAATGGGAGGGGAGGACTGGAAAAAAGATTTTGGGTGAAGCAGGCCATAAAGGGTTATCGAAAACAGCATATGTGGAAGGATGTGAGACGGCCTGTCACTTTTGCGAACCTGGGGTCCGTATGTGCGATGTTGGGTTCAATATGTAAATCGCGGTATGAAGCGTTGCTGTTTACAGCAGTGTTCTCGCTAGCATTTTTGGGGTTTTTCGGACAGGGGAGTTGGTTAGCCCATCGAAGTGTTTGGCAGTGGGCCTGTTGGGAGCAAGATGTGCAGGTGGAGGTGGATAGAGTGTGTTTGCGGCTGCCCAGGTCAAAAACTGATCACCAGGGTAAGGGTGTGGATGTGTCGCTGTTCGCATTACCTGGGTCTAGGGTGTGCCCTGTTGAGGCAGTGCGTGAATTTCCGAAGATTAGAACAGATGGGGCAGGGCCATTCCTGAGGCATGAGGATGGGTACTACTTGTCAAAGTTTCAGTTCATATCAATTTTTAGGAAATGTCGTAAAGCAGCTGGGTTGGACGGGGCAGGGTACGCTTCACACTCCTTCCGCATAGGGGCGGCTACAGAAGCTGCCAGATGTGGGTTGGATGAGGCGGCTGTGCGCAGAATTGGAAGATGGGATTTGTGAGATTTCGGTCTTATATTAGGCCTCATTTGGCCGTGGAATAGATATAAAAAAAAAAAAAAAAAAAACTATCTTGGATGTTTACAGGAAAAGGAGGGTGCATGTGGGATTCGCATGTTGTGATATGGTTTTGTTAAGTTGACAGGTGTGTTGCTGCCTTTATGTTATTTGTTTGTCGTTTCAGATGGAGGTTCAGTACGCCTTGTCTGGATCATAGGGCACTCCTAGGTGTGTTGGGGGGCCAGGAGAGGAGACGTAAGACCGGATGGCAGGCAATTGGGTATTTTCCAGGAGGGAGGCTTATCGGAGATGGTTGGGGATACCCGGGATGAGGTGGGGTAGAGTGATGGTGGAGGTGGAGAGGTACGTAAGGCTGGATAGACCACCTGACGTGTTAGTGATACATGAGGAATGATTTGGGGATCCGGACAGTCAGGGACCTGATCGCGGATATTAAATCCGATTTCACGCACTTGCGCACTAAATTCCCGGGTACCCCTTTTTGCTGTGGTCTGACATTGTGGCTAGAACGACATGGCGTTGGGCTAGATCTGTGGTGAGCATCAGTAAGACTCGTATCAACAAAGTAGTGGGTAGGTTCGTGGCACAGAATGGGGGTATTGTGATTAGGCACAGAGAGCTTGGAAAAAATGTGGGGCTCTACTTGAGGAGTGATGGAGTTCGTCTCTCTGAAGTGGGGATTGACTTATGGCTATGGGTTTACAGGAAGGAATAGAACGGGCCCTGAGGGTGTGGAGGTGCCCTCAAGGGTAAGGTTGTCACCCTTTCGGGCTGTGGCGGTGTTCTTCTGGTGCTCTTTGACGGTGGCAGTAAACGGAGGGATCAAAAAGGGGTGGGGGGCTCATCGTTTGTATGTGCCCCTCCGGTGTATTCCTGAACGGTGGATGGAATACTGGAATGGTTGCACTGTGGGAAGGGGTTGTCTCCGAGCGGTCACAGCTGGAGGCCTATCAGTTTGGAAAAGGTCCCACAGTGCATTGGTGTGGTATGTGGTTATACGTGGTTAAAAGGTGGGTCACCGTCAGAGACCATCAGACTGGGGTTAACAGGTTATGTTATTGTTTATTATATTTATATATACAGTATATATAATATATATAGTGGTTTGGAGTTATTTAGTTGGTTTGTTTTAATAAAATAGGCTGTTATGGCCATTTTACTCCATAAAATATAAGTGTGGTCTCATTATTTGAGGTGGGTAAGGTACGGGTTGGAGATAAGTGGGTAACAGCAATAAGAATGAAGGGGACATTTAGACTACACTGGTCATGCTAAAATACGTTAAATGATGTATTAATGATTACAGAGCTGCCATTCATTCATGCCTTTTATAGATGTTGGGATTTTAGCTTTAACCCTCTATCCATAATAGAGAAGTTTTTGCTTGAGATATACAGGATGTCAAAGAGAACCAGTCACTTTGCTAACAATTTATTTCATCAGTTTTAATACAAATGATGACATTCTGTTCATATATTTGCATTGTTTTAGTGTTCCTCTTATCTTCAGTTGGCCTGAGTCTCAGCTGTCTAGTCTGACCTGTGGTGTCTATTCTAGGGAACTCTGCCTCATTGATGTCTCCTGATCTGATGAAGTCAGAAATGTATGGCAAAAGGAGGCCATACTGCTAACCCTTTCCTCCCCATCCATCAGAGACCATGGCATCGCCGTATCTTGCCAATGACAGAAAAGTCCCATCTGGCCTCAGTCGGAGCTGGCACGGGCCCAGAGAAGCCCAGTTAATGCAGCAAATATTTCTGTCTGTTCACTTCCACGCTGATAACAATACAATAAACACAGTTTGCCTTCCCAGATCCCAGTACTACTTAAAGCAGAAGTGTGTGGGAGGGAGCTGCAATCATCTATATTTGGTGCATTTAAAGCTGAACTCTGGGCACAAAAACTTTCATCTAAAAATATTCCTCACAAAGGATAAAAATACCCCCGTGTGCACTAAATGCCTTGGCAAACCCAGATATTACATTATTAAAGGTATAGTGGCATCATCACTGTGCTGTACATAGCCTGTGCAAAGAGCAGAGCTGTGGGAGGGGCCAAGCAGGCTCCACCCACTACGGGCTGCCTGCAGAAAACTACAGGAGGGGGTGGAGACAAGACCAATCACCCTGCACAAGGAGAGAGAGTAGCAATGAGCGGTCTTTATTTCAGGATGCTGGACAGAGGTAAAGTTGTTGTTTTCTGCAGGCAGTCTGTAGTGGGTGGAGCCTGTTGGGCACGGCTCTCTGCACAGGCTATGTACAGCACACTGATATCTGGGTTTGTAAAGATATTTGGTGCACACAAAGTGGATTTAAATAGTTTGGGGTTATTACCCACTTGTCATCCGCCCACTGTCAAATGACGGAGGCATGGTGCGGCTCTCGTTCTGGGTGGATGTCAGATGACGGCGCACCCGAGCGGCCGCTGCCACGTGCCCGCGGGGGTGAGCAGCACGGCGTTTGCGGGCCGCGCCATGTTGCTAGGACACAGCGCGCCCCCAATCTGTTGCTAGGACACAGCGCGCCCCCAATCTCTGTAAAGAGCCGTGGCTGCGGATCTTTAACTATGTGATCGGCTGTTTCCAATCACAGCCGGTCACATGAAAACACAGAAATGCCAATAATCGGCTCTCATCACCTCACACTGACAAAGTGTGTGGGGAGGAGAGCCGATCAGCAGCATTTCCTCGCAGGGGACATCCAGACATGTAATTGGGGCAATGATCATCAGTGCCCTGATTACAATACAGTGCCACCAGTGCCAATAATCAGTGCCCACCAGTGCAAGCAAACAGTGCCACCAATCAGTGCCCACCAGTGCCACCAATTGGTACCCATTAGTGATGCTGGCTATCAGTGCCATCTATCAGTGCTGCCCACCAATTTCTATCATTGCTGCTCATCAATGCCCATCAGTGTGGCCTATCCATGCACACCAGTGCCACCTATCAATGCCACCCATCAGTGCCACCTATCAGTGCCCACCAGTGCCACCAATTGGTGCCCATTAGTGATGCTGGCTATCAGTGCCATCTATCAATGCTGCCCACCAGTGCAAGCAAACAGTGCTACCAATCAGTGCCCACCAGTGCCACCAATCGGTACCCATTAGTGATGCTGGCTATCAGTGCCATCTATCAGTGCTGCCCACCAATTTCTATCATTGCTGCTCATCAATGCCCATCAGTGCTGCCCATCAGTGCCACCTATCCATGCACACCAGTGCCGCCTATCAGTGCCACCCATCAGTGCCACCTATCAGTGCCCACCAGTGCCAGCTATCAGTGCCCACCAGTGCCACCCATCAGTGCCGCCTTACAGTGCTCATCAGTGCCACCTATCAGTGCCCATAAGTGCAGCATATTAGTGCCTCCTCATCAGTGCCACCTAATCAGTGCCCATAAGTGCTGCCTCATCAGTGCCCATCAGTGCCGCCTCATCAGCGCACAGTGAAGGAGAAAAATTACATATTGACAAAATTTACTGACAGAAACAAAGAAAAATATGTATTTTTTCAAAATTTTCGGTCTTTTTTTTTTTTCTGAAAAATGGCCTGGGCAGGAAGGGGGTGAAAGTGTCCTGTAGACAAGTGGTTAAGGAACATATTTAAATATTTATATCCGGAGTTCATCTTTAAAGGGATCTTGTCACTAGAGTCTTCAGGAGATCAGGTAATAATATAGGGATGAGTCATTGGACACATCCGCACCAATCCAAAACCATCATGGATCACTTTTAAATCAAAAACATTTTCAACTGCAATGATGTTGTAGAAATATTTGAATACTTTCTCTGCAGTAAAGTGCAGTACATTCTGGCTTTTACATTACTTTACAGTGAGAACACGAGATCAGCTTGTCATTGTCATAGTACACAATGGGTATGACTTATTAACCCAGCGTTGTGTTCCCTACCACAGAGACAGTGTGACCGCACTGAACTCCTCTCATGGACAAAGTGATAGCTGTCAGCTTTAGTTTTTTTTCTTTTTCTTTATTTGTTCTATTTTCATTTTTCTTTTTCTTTATTTGTTCTAGTTCCATTTTTCTTATTCTTTCTTTGTTCTAGTTCCATTTTTCTTATTCGTTATTTGTTCTTGTTCCATTTTTCTTATTCGTTATTTGTTCTTGTTCCATTTTTCTTTTTCTTTATTTGTTCTTGTTCCATTTTTCTTTTTCTTTATTTGTTCTTGTTCCATTTTTCTTTTTCTTTATTTGTTCTAGTTCCATTTTTCTTTTTCTTTATTTGTTCTAGTTCCATTCTAGTTCCATTTTACTTTCTCCTTCCTACTTTCCTTTTCTGCTCTCTACTACCTCCCTTCCCTCCTTCCTTCTTCCTTTTCCTTTGGAAATCCTTCATTCTCTTAATTTATTTAAAGTGGAAGTATTGATTAATTGTACCTATAAGTAAGCCCTATAATAAGGCTTACCTATAGGTACTGTAAATATCTCCTAAACGTGCACCGTTTAGGAGATGTTTACTGTATATGCAGCTGATGCGATCTGAAGGAATGACCCTGTGCCGTGACTGGGGGGTTCCCGCAGGCATGTGTGGGAGTGACATCACATGACTCAGGCCAGTCACATAACCGGAGTTCGCGGACCCGGAAGGAAGACGGTGAAGATGGTTGCGGCCTCCAGCGGTGACAATGAGGGCCTTTGTATGCAGGTAAGTTTTTCATATAGTACAGTGGAACCTTGGTTTACGAGTAACGCGGTTAACGATCGCTTTGAGAGACGAGCAACTTTTTTTTTAAAATCCTGACTTGGTTTGCGAGTGTTGTCTCCCAAAACGAGCAGGATTCAAGCCAATGGGCGGTGCAGTTCTGCATTTGGCCAGAGGTGCGGGTGCACCGGTGACACTCGGAACAGTTCGGAGCTGTTCGGAAATACTTGGAATCACTCGGAAACACTTGGAAATACTCAGTTCCTGAGGGTTTCCAAGTTCAGCTGAGCTGTCCCCGAGTATTTAAGAGGCTCTCCGGCACCCCCCCACCTCTGGCCATATGCTGTATTGCATGAATTGGAAGTCAATGCGGAACAAATTATCTTTGTTTCCATTGACTTCTATAGGGAAACTCGCTTTGATATGCGAGTGCTTTGGATTACAAGCATTCTCCTGGAAGGATTATTATTGTAATCCAAGGTTCCACTGTACTAGTATTCATGCTCTCTCTCCCTCCCTCCCTCCTTCCTTCCTTCTTTTTTTCTCTTTCTCTCTCTCTCTCTTCTCTCTCCTTCACCTATGCTTCCCCCTACATGCTTTTATTTATTCCTTTCTTCGTTACTTTTCCTCATTCATCCTTCACTCTCGCTTCCTACCATTCTCTCTCATCCTTCCATCCACACTTCTTTCTTTTCTATTTTGTTCTCCTTCTCTCCTTCCTGCCTGCCTCTCTTTACACCCAATATATATATAGACAGTGGGGACGGAAAGTATTCAGACCCCTTTAAATTTTTCACTCTTTGTTATATTGCAGCCATTTGCTAAAATGAGAATCATGAGGTCAAAGGAACTGCCTGAAGAGCTCAGAGACAGAATTGTGGCAAGGTACAGATCTGGCCATGGTTACAAAAAAATTTCTGATGCACTTAAGGTTCCTAAGAGCACAGTGGCCTCCATAATCCTTAAATGGAAGATGTTTGGGACGACCAGAACCCTTCCTAGAGCTGGCCGTCTGGCCAAACTGAGCTATCGGGGGAGAGGAGCCTTGGTGAGAGAGGTAAAGAAGAACCCAAAGATCACTGTGGCTGAGCTCCAGAGATGCAGTCGGGAGATGGGAGAAAGTTGTAGAAAGTCAACCATCACTGCAGCCCTCCACCAGTCAGGGCTTTATGGCAGAGTGGCCCGACGGAAGCCTCTCCTCAGTGCAAGACACATAAAAGCCCGCATGGAGTTTGCTAAAAAACACTTAAAGGACTCCAAGACCATGTGATATTTCAGTTTTTCTTTTTTAATAAATCTGCAAAAATGTCCACAATTCTGTGTTTTTCTGTCAATATGGGGTACTGTATGTACATTAATGAGGAAAAAAAAATGAACTTAAATGATTTTAGCAAATGGCTGCAATATAACAAAGAGTGAAAAATTTAAGGGGGTCTGAATACTTTCCGTCCCCACTGTATATATATATATATATATATATATATATATATATATATATATATATAGTATCTCACAAAAGTGAGTACACCCCTCACATTTTTGTAAATATTTTATTATATCTTTTCATGTCATGTGACAACACTAAAGAAATGACACTTTGCTACAATGTAAAGTAGTGAGTGTACAGCTTGTATAACAGTGTAAATTTGCTGTCCCCTCAAAATAACTCAACACACAGCCATTAATGTCTAAACCGCTGGCAACAAAAGTGAGTACACCCCTAAGTGAAAATGTCCAAATTGGGCCCAATTAGCCATTTTCCCTCCCCGGTGTCTTGTGACTCGTTAGTGTTACAAGGTCTCAGGTGTGAATGGGGAGCAGGTGTGTTAAATTTGGTTTTATTGCTCTCACTGTCTCATACTGGTCACTGGACGTTTAACATACCACCCCATGACAAAGAACTCTCTGAGGATCTGAAAAAAAAGAATTGTTGCTCTACATAAAGAAGGCCAAGGCCATAAGAAAATTGCCAAGACCCTGAAACTGAGCTGCAGCAAGATGGCCAAGACCATACAGCGGTTTAACAGGACAGGTTCCACTCAGAACAGGCCTCACCATGGTCGACCAAATGAGTTGAGTGTACGTGCTCAGCGTCATATCCAGAGGTTGTCTTTGGGAAATAGACATATGAGTGCTGCCAGCATTGCTGCAGAGGTTGAAGGGGTGGGGGGCAGCCTGTCAGTGCTCAGACCATACGCCGCACACTGCATCAAATTGGTCTGCATGGCTGTCGTCCCAGAAGGAAGCCTCTTCTAAAGATGATGCACAAGAAAGCCCGTAAACAGTTTGCTGAAGACAAGCAGACTAAGGACATGGATTACTGGAACCACGTCCTGTGGTCTGATGAGACCAAGATAAACGTATCTGGTTCAGATGGTGTCAAGCGTGTGCGGCGGCAACCAGGTGAGGAGTACAAAGACAAGTGTATCTTGCCATCAAGCATGGTGGTGGGAGTGTCATGGTCTGGGGCTGCATGAGTGCTGCCGGCACTGGGGAGCTACAGTTCATTGAGGGAACCATGAATGCCAACATGTAATGTGACATACTGAAGCAGAGCATGATCCCCTCCCTTCAGAGACTGGGCCGCAGGGCAGTATTCCAACATGATAATGACCCCAAACACACCTCCAAGATGACCACTGCCTTGCTAAAGAAGCTGAGGGTAAAGCTAATGGACTGGCTAAGCATATCTCCAGACCTAAACACTATTGAGCATCCAGTGGCAACCTGTGAAGCTCTTGGGCCCAATTTGGACATTTTCACTTAGGGGTGTACTCACTATTGTTGCCAGCCATTTAGACATTAATGGCTGTGTGTTGAGTTATTTTGAGGGGACAGCAAATTTACACTGTTATACAAGCTGTACACTCACTACTTTACATTGTAGCAAAGTGTCATTTCTTCAGTGTCGTCACATGAAAAGATATAATAAAATATTTACAAAAATGTGAGGGGCGTACTCACTTTTGTGAGATACTGTTCATATACTGTATACATTACATTGAATCAGCCAACCCCCCCCCCCCCCACATACTTTTTCTCTCTTTCTTTCTTATATATGTTGCATTGAATCGGCCCCCTTCTGCTCTGCAGGTCACAGATCATTCTCTAGAGATGAAATGTGATTAACCACAAGATCGGCTTGTCATCTGCTTCCCCCTCAGGGAGTTGATTTATGACTTGTTTATGTAAAGACTTCATTAATTCCATCATTCTCACTGGTAATGAGTCTGTCCTCGGTCTGATGACTGTCTCTAAGCTGTGCCAATGCTGGAATTCCAGCGAGGCTTTCAGAGGAATTTACATTTCTCCTTTATTTACAGTATATCTAGAATTTCAGCAACAGAGCCCCCAAATGAAAGAAGACGTTACCAGCTGGTTTCATTCTCCGGCATCTACCAAATACTGGAATATCGATTTTTGGGTAAGATCCGTGAAGGATGTTTTCAGCTCCTCTAGGAATTTTTGTCCTCCTGTTGAAGTGTCCAGTAAAGGCACGTATATTTCTAACCATCTTACTGTTCATGTACCTTCATCTGGCTGTACAGTTTTAGAGGAACTCCTATATATCGGATTGACCGGTCTCTTGCCAAGAGTTGCTCTTTAAATCTCCCCTGCTGAGATAATGAGCCTGATGTGAAGAAGATCAATCTCATACTGTACACTGACATTCATCATATATAAAGCCTCATCCCCGTGGACCTGAAGCTAATGGTCCGCCTAAAGCTAGGCTTTACGTGCAGGTTGGCTGTGTCTTCCAATAAAGTAAAAATATATCCATGTCTCTGTGAGGACCAGATAGAGGATTCCCTTCTACAGCATGGAGGAACATACCGCATTCATACATCTGCAAGACGTTTATTAAACTTGTATAATTTTCAGCATAGCTTATTAGGACAATCACTATCCAAGCTCACATGTACTCATAAGAGGGTGATCTGACCTTGGCAGGTTAAAGGGCTCATGCTAGTTCAAGCACCTAATGCCAAGTGGGCTGTGTTAAGGCAGACCAATCATTTAAAAGGCTACCTAACACACCATAACACACCAAAAAAGGTGCAAGTACCATTATTGGCAGAACACCATTGCAGCACAGCACTGTTGGCAAGGTCTATTGGGGTGCCATTCAATGGCCAACTACATTTTAAAATGAATAGCACCACACTGCACCATTGTACATTGCCTATATTGCAGTAAGTCAGTTGTTCCTCTTTTTGGTCTGATGTACCGATATCTATGAAAATTTACTATTCAAGTACTAAAAGTTCTGGGTTTTTTTTACAACACTAAGGGCCCTTTAACACATGAGATTGGGGGCATTACCGCCCTCCAGTAGCTACCCCCTTAACTGCAAAGGTAGCAGCTGTACACATGCCGTGTCTGTGATGCTTTGCTTCGTGGCCATGGCAGAATCTACACTCCATGTCGCTTTTGCCCGCTGACTGTGACCCATTCAAGTGAATGGGGCTGCTCTACAAGAGCCCTGTGCAACCCCTGTTGCAGGGTACTAGTGCAGTGAGCAAGGGGTTAAAGCAGTGAGGAGGTGATACAATGTCACCTCATCAAATGCTCTTTGAAGAGCGTTCTGAATACAAATCATACTTCAGAGAGCACCTCACGTGTGAATGAGATATTTTTTTTTAAATAAGGGGAGGAAGGTTTTAGTATTGGGTTTTAATTGAAAAATAATTGAAAATGACATTTGAAAAGTTTATGCAAGATTTTAGTGACTGGGTTTCCATCTACTTTAACCATGTCTGCTTTGTGGTATTGGATGTGCTCTTTCCTAAAGAATGAATAGACAGAATTCTGGGCCTGCATGTAAGCAGGTTGAAATAGCTAGATCGGTGCTGTCACGGCCGGGAGGGTAGGAGTTAATACCTTTCCCGTTTCTTTGGTCTTTTGGTGGGTTCTTCTTTGTGTCCGGCCCACTAATCCTTTGACATAAATATGTTACAATGGTCTGGTACAAGAAAACCCCCTGGAGTGGAGAGGTTACCCATGGGAGATGTCCGGCCAGGGAAAAGAGAGTTCAGGGAGTTTCCCCCTGGGGAGCCCAAGAGAGAAAGCTGGGGCTTGTAAGGGAGAGAGACGGAGAATGATGCCCGCGAGGAGCAGAAGGAGCTTGTCTATCACCATCGAGATGTAAAATCATCTGAACCTGGGGGTTCGCCCCGAAGACACCAGGACTGGAGCATGCCTCTGAAAGACTTACATCTTCATGAAAGTGCCTCTGAAGGACTGTAATTGTTGGACTTCGCCTTTGCAGGTATGCTGGGGCAGCACAAGCCTGTAGTTAGGAGTAGGGACGAAGAAAAAAACATGTACTTGCATGTTGGGCTTTGGAATGTTCAATTTGCACTTTTCCTAAGTAAAGTATTGAAACATTGTTCCTTTCCTGGTTGGAAGTTACTAAAGAGGTGTAGCTGGCACACATAGTTTATAGAGTGGGTCTGAACACATTGGGGTATGAAGGAATCCATGTGGAGTGGAGTTATGTGAAGACACAAGTGGTTACCTAGGCTAAACAGAAGTTTAACAAGCAGACTGTCGGTAGCATGTACCTGTTAGGGATAGAACAGCGATGGAGATGTTGTCAGCCCTCCTTCCACCAGCAGTCCATTTCCCAGAGCAACAGGAGCAGATTCACACAGCAGAGGTTCCCAACCTGTACAGAGGTACGGAGGTTCAAGTGTTAAGTTGCACGTGTGGAGCCTGTGCAGAGTACACAGCGGGGCTCACTCCGCTACTGGGGAGTAGTAGTGGAAAACACTGGAGAGGTGGATGTGGACATTGACTCAGCATGTCCCTCCTAAATGCAGATAACAGAGAAGGTGTAGACTGTCACATGGAGCTAAGACTTAACTCGAGAACAGTTTTAGTGCAAGTGTACATGGTGTACGTTCATATCTAAGTAGAGGCCCACCTTAAGGTCAAGTATTCACACACAGCAGCCTCAGCCTTATCCAAGCCCACTAGTGAAGATGGCAGAAAACAAAGGTACCCCATGTGTAGTAAAGTGACTCTGTACAAGGTGCCTAGCGTAGCCCAGAAAAACCCACCCCGGGATAGGCCACTCATGTGACCCTTGCTTGGTGGCCAACAAGGAAGGAAACATGGAGGACATGATGACCAACCACCTACCTACCCCCACATGCAGAAGGAAATAAAGACTGAGTACATCCTCGGTCTCTATACCGGGAATAATGGTAGCCATTACACACAATACAGTTGCATACAGCAGTGGCTCCTCCCTCCAGCCATTGCTCACATTGAAACCTGTATATTTCCTGTAGATTGCTGAAGGTTCATTAGTTGGTCCTTCTAAACTCTAAATGTATTTTTTTTATCTTAATGCATTCTCTGCATTAAAGTAAAAAAAAAACTCTCCTCTACTTGTCCTACTCACCCTCATCCCTAAAGCCTTACCTGGATCCTGTCACCGACCCAGCGCTGTCCCAGATGCAGCATCAATTTTCTCACTTCCTGGTCTTAAAAGAGACCCAGAGAGAAGTGAAAGCCATAGGCTCCTGCTGTTGTCAGTCAAATTCTGTGATAAGGGAGCAGTGGTGTGGCTTACTGGTACTGTGTGTGTCTATGGACGCACATAGCCTGGCTCAGCAGCACGTGCACACAGGTGCTCCTATAGCACACAGCTTGCTGGGAAGGCACCCAAAGGAAGGAGGAGTGGAGAGCGCCATTGAAGGATCACCAAAAAGGAGGCAAACGATATTGCACAGAACAGGTGAGCATAACATCTTTTAATAGCCTTTAACATCACTTTAAAGTGATATTAATGCCTTAAATAATAATAAAAAAACAAAAACATGTTATACACTGGCTGTGATTGACAGCAGCGGGAGCCAATGTCTCTCAGTCAATGAGTGGGCAGAGACCCAGGAAAGCAGCCACTCTCATGCATATTTTTGGATCGGGATCAGGTGAGTATTAGAGGGGGCTGCGGAGGGGCAGCATACTGAAACTTTTACAACCCCTTTAAGGGCTCGTTCATACATGCGACAGCCCTTACCACCCTTGCCCTTTTCAGAGGTATTTGACTGGCTTAACCTTAAAAATGCCTACCTACCAACCCACAACCTTGTGCATTGCACACACATGCAGGGTGGTTGCGACATAGCCTGGTTCACTCGAATGGGTTAAGTTTGGCGGTAGTACCACCTGATGAATGCAACAAACAATTTAAATTATTGCTGCACCTGTGAAGCTGCGACGTGTACTGGCCCGAGCGACTGCATGCCCTAGTTTAGATGGATGGTTAAGGAGCAGAAAAACTGCGGTTCAGCCGTCTGATTTTAGTGCCCCCCAGCTGCCCATGTGTAAGAGCCCTAGTAATTAAAAGGACAACTATAGTGTATTTTTGCAAAGTACACCCTATGAGTTCGGACCCATTTACACATAAGTGCTCTATTGCAAAGTGATAATGTGTTAACGCACATTATAGAACGGGATAGTGTATATTGGGGCAAAGCAGCCTATTTATTATGAATGAGCTGTCAATGCACCACATGGCTCTTTTTTAACAATGCAGCACACCACAGCATTGTGCATTGGGCTCTACTGTACAATGTGTTGGGGTACAATTCACAATAAATATGCCACACACACAGCAGATGCATTGCCATGCATTGTGTTACTGCTCGTGTTTTGGTGCATGTTGCCACAACACACAATTGTGACCTGGCCCTCATTATTACCACGTTTATCTGATTGTATCTTCTGCGTTTCCAGCTAATGAAGAAGAAAGCCTGCTGGAGAAATGCAGAGACAATACGGGAGTGAGAAACCCCCAAAGACCTCATTTGTGTGTTATCACAGATTTCCAACACGGCTCAGCGCCTGTTCATGGGAGAGGGAGGAGAGCCAGCTTATTACTCCTTCTGTGCTGCTGTTCCCACCACTGCTGACATTTCCTATTCTGTGTACTGAGGGCCGCAGAGACTTTGCCATGCAAAATAAATGACATTATGGCAGAATGTGGCACTTTCTGCATCTTTTTGCAAAGGCAGTGTTCTATACATGGACAAGGAGGGTTTTTACATGACATGCACCCTATACATCTGTAGCACCCTGATGTTTAGGCAGGGTTGCTATCAAATTTAGTTGCCAGGCGATAGTTGCCTTGGCCAATTGTTAGGAGATCAATTGACGCCTCTCTAAATCTGGACTTGTTGCAATCTTTCTCTTTTGTCACTAGGTGGCACTATGCTAGTGACATTAGGTACGACAGGGGCTTTGCAGGCTCAGACATTAATGGATGGGGTGTCTCAGCCAATGGGCAGGGGTTTTCTTTGGTCCCTTGGCCTTATGGGAGAGCCTATTTACTCGGGTGGAGTTAGGTGATCAGGGTTTGGTGCCACCTGGAATGCTGTCTGGGTGGACGTGTGTTGTGCTGCCCCGGGCTGCTAGGCCGGAAGCCTGAGGCCTATCCCAGGGACATTTGGCTGCTAGGCTGCCTGAGGGCCTTTCCAGAAATGAAGGGCAGTGTAGGGTTGGGACTGCTGGCTTGTAGTCCAACCAGAAGTAGCGGTTCAGCCGGATGGGGAACCAGCTGTGGCCAGATGTAGAGGGGAAGCTGTTGCCACTAAGGAACCATCCACCTTGTTACCGGAGACCACAGTGAGTAAGCTGAAGCCAGTACCAGAGCGGTCTTCTCAACAGCCAGGGACGGTGAAGAAGTGGGAAAACTTCAGCGAGTGCCAATCCAGGGACCCGAGGGACAGCAGAGGTGACACTTGCGGAGCATCAGTGGGTGCCAAGCCAGGGACCTAGCGGGTCAGCAGGGGTGGCGCTTGAAGAGTATCTGTGAGTGCCAAGCCAGGGACCCAGCAGGGAAGCGGGGATGACGCTTGAGGAAGATACTGAGTGCTAAAAGTGGGGGAGCTCAGGGGATCCCGTGGCTACTGGATCCGAAGTCTAGTGAAAGACTGGGAGTTCGTTGAGTGAAGACCCACAGTGAGTGACTGTGGAGTAAGTGGAGAATTATTTGTGTTGCCAATAGTTGAATATGACTACCGTTAGTAACTGCTACAACATTTTTGCCATAGGAGACAGCGGTCCTACCTATACATAAGTGGTGTCCGGCTGGAGGCCTTCACCTGTATAGCTGTCTGCCTATAGAAGTCTAGGAGTCTGCCAATTGTTATTGCATCTACTTAAGAGTGTCCTGGACATAACCCTCTCTCCCACAGTTCTGTTCAAGAGACAATAAATCTTTGCATTCAAAAAGTGTCTGGTGCCCATCATTTCATCTTGCATTACATCCACCATGCCTTGTAACCCACTCTACACAGAAGGATCTCAGCTGTCCCTAACTCTGGAGGTCACGATTAGGCCTTAAGCGACCCGGGACTCTGCTACACAACAAATAAATCATCTTGCTTACAGAGAAACTTTAGTGTGTTTTCTGTAAGCTCACATTCAACAGCTCAACCCACTCACAGAAGATATTTTAGTTACAACTCTTGGTTTCTTATGTCATGTACGTATACTCCAATCATGCAATATCATGATTACATATCCAGACTCTGTCTCTGACCACCTGGGAGTTTTGTGTGTACCAGCTCCACTTGGTAAATTCTTCATAATAACAACTGAATAAAAATGCATCAGGGATGGTGGGAACCCCTCATAATGGGCAAAGCAGGTGTCCAAACCCAGGAACTGGCGCAGAAATGGTGGGGCCCCCTCATAATGAACACAGCAGGTGTACAGACCCAGGAACTCAGCACAGGGATGCAAGAACCCCTCATAATCGCATAGCAGGTGTACAGACCCAGGAACTCAACATATGAATGGTTGTAATCCCTCATAATGAGCACAGCAGGTGTGCAGATCCAGGAACTCAGCACAGGGATGGTGGGAACCCCCATAATAGGCACAGCAGGTGTATAAAACCAGTAAATCAACGTAAGGATAGTGGGAACCACTCAAAATGGGCATAGCATGTGTACAGACCCAGGAACACCACACAGGGATGGTGGGAACATCCCATAATGGTGCAATATCATGATTACATATCCAGACTCTGTCTCTGACCACCTGGGAGTTTTCTGTGTTCCAGCTCCACTTGGTAAACTCTTCATAATAAAAACTGAATAAAAATGCATCAGGGATGGTGGGAACCCCTCATAATGGGCAAACCAGGTGTTCAAACCCCGGAACTGGCACAGAAATGGTGGGGCCCCCTCATAATGAACACAGCAGGTGTACAGACCCAGGAACTCAGCACATGGATGCAGGAACCCCTCATAATCAGCATTGCAGGTGTACAGACCCAGGAACTCAGCACATGGATGTAGGAACCCCTTATAATCGGCATAGCAGGTGTACAGATCCAGGAACTCACTATATGAATGGTTATAATCCCTCATAATGGGCGGGAACCCCCCAAAATAGGCACAGCAGGTGTATAGAACCAGGAAATCAGCGTAAGGATAGTGTGAGCCACTCAAAATGGGCATAACAGGTGTACAGACCCAGGAACACAACACAGGGATGGTGGAAACCCCTCACAATGGGCACAGTAGGTGTAGAGACTTGAGAAATAATTACAGGGAAGGTGGGAAGCCCTCATAATGGGCACAGCAGGTGTGCAGCTCCTAGGAACACAGCTCAGGGATTGTGGGTGCCCTTCTTAATGGGCACAGCAGGTGTTCTAACCCAGGAACTTAGCACAGGGATGCAGGAACACCTCATAATCCACACAACAGGTGTACAGACCCAGGAACTCAACATAGAACTGGGGGTAATCCCTCATAATGGGCATAGCAGGTGTGCAGATCAAGGAACTCAGCACAGGGATGGTGCCCCTCCCCCCCAATAATAGGCAGAGCAGCTGTATAGACCCAGGAAATTAGTGTATGGATAGTTGAAGTCCCTCAAAATGGGCACATCAGGTGTGCAGACCTCAGGAACACAGCACGGGGATGGTGGGAACCCCCCCCCCATAATAGGCACAGCAGGTGTACAGACCCAGTAACTCAACATAGGGATGGTTGTAATCCCTCATAATGAGCACAGCAGGTGTGCAGATCCAGGAACTTAGCACATGGATGGTGAGAACCCCCAATAATAGGCACAGCAAGTGTATAAACCCAGAAAATCAGCATAAGGATATTGGGAGCCCCTAAAAATGGGCACAGAAGGTGTACAGACCCAGGAACACAGCACAGGGATGGTGGGACCCCCCCCCCCCCCATAAAGGGCACAGCAGGTGTATAGACACAGAAAATCAGCGTAAGGATGATGGGAGCCCCTCAAAATGAGCACAGCAGGTGTGCAGACCCAGGAACTCGCCACAGAGATGGTGGGAGACCCTCATAATGGACACAGCAGGTGTAGAGACTTGGTAAATCAACACAGGGAAGGTGGGAACCCCTCATAATGGGCACAGCAGGTGTGCAGACCCCAGGAACACAGCTCAGGGATTGTGGTGTCCTTCATAATGGGCACAGCAGGTGTTCTAACCCAGGAATACAGCTGATTCAGTAGACCACGCTTGCCTTCAAAAACCTAAGACTTAAGGGAAGGTCAGTTATGTACATTTTAAGAAAAACTAAACGGACGACGGATCACTTCCTGTTTGCAATTTCTCTAAGGAGACCCTATGATTTGAGCAGTTTTGAGAGGCTATATAAACTAGTTTTACGTCTGACACTAGAGGACCCCTTGATAACGTCCTATTGGACGAAACGTGTCGGGAGGAGGCACGAGTGCTGACGTCAGGCCACTTTCCGATACCGGGTCGGCAGTGGCACCAATTGTCATTTTTAAAAATTTTTTTTTTTATTTTGGCTTTTAACATACAAATCCAATAAATACTACACTATGAAGACTTCATCTGGCTCCTGATGAGCTTTATTTATTACAGCTAAATCTGGATGGTGCGAGTTGCTGAACAGCCTTCTCCACAACAGACGTCGGATCTACAATGAGTACGTGTTTGCTGCTGTAACAGCAGCCAGCCTTTCCGGTGAGTGTCCATTTCACAGGGGCGCGGTGGATTATTCTGGAGCACTGTACTGATCACCTTTCAAGTCACCACCAATTTTTTGTGCACATCTTTGCACTGAACAATTGTGTTTTCACCAATAAGTTTATATGGCTCAAAATCAGTGAGTCTGATAAAAACTTCACTAAGAAATGAAATACCAGTTTTTGGTGAAGGGAACCATTACATTTATCAAAATATCATATTAATTAATGGGGCTTCCACATATTTACCTTCTTTCTGTTTGATATTTGATCAATTGCAATTTATTCACCGTCTATATGTCAGGGGAGGGTGGTCAGCTGTCAGAAACAAATCTGGAGGAGATGCATCTAAGACATTTTGTTTTTAATTTGAAAGCATCTAAGGAATTTCATGTATATATCTTTGTTGGTTTGCAAATCAATTCAATCATTCCTAGCCGTCATCATTCCCACTGGGCAACTTCTGAGAAGAAGTTATTAATGTCACGCAGAGGGTCTGCTGTTTTCAGTCAATCTCAGCAGACTGGTAGACATCTGAGTCAGGAAGGATCAGTAGGGCACAGTCAGTGTACACCACTACAAAGAAGGAGGTAGAAGCTGCTTATGGACAAAACAAACATGGCTGCCCCATGCATATATCCTATACTTATTGCCTGCTCTTCTCATCCCATATTTATTATTAAAAGGCATTGCAGAAAAGAAAACTTCCTATGTTCACTGGGGATTCTGCATGTGTCTGGGAGTGCTCATCTCATAGAGCAGACTGACCAACTGCTAATACATATAATGCTTCTAATGCCCGGTACACACGATCAGAAAATCGTACGAAAAATACTGCTTTTGAAGCGATCATACGATAATCTGATCGTTAGTACAGAGCTTTCGAGAGCCGATCAGGACAGTTCATCCGATATTATTTGATCGGACATTCACCAATTTTTTTTCCGGATGATGCCAGATCGTACGATTTTTGTTTAATCAGTACGGCTGTCGTTCGAAAATACAATACAAATGCATTACAACACATGATATCACTTCCAAATTTTTATTCTGTTGTACGCAAATTTTCATGACTTTAGTAAACTCATCAGATTCGATTTGAGATTAACATGCAAAAAAAACCAAACGAACGATCATTCGTCCGTTAATCTCATCGTGTGTACTGAGCATTAGGCCTCATGCACACATATGCACGCCCTGAGGCTTCTGATCCTTCTTAGTGAGTTGACACTACCTGAGGAACTTGTCAAGTTAGCAAATGATCATACTGTCCATTCAGATTGGGTCTCGGGAGATATGGCCTTTGCATATACCCTGTTTCTCCGTAAATAAACCCTACCTCGAAAATAAGACCTAGCGTGTTTTTTGGGGATGGCTGCAATATAAGCCCTACCCTGAAAATAAGCCCTAGTTAAAGTCCTTGTAAAAACATGTAATCTGTTTTGTAAAAAGATTATATAATGTGCAGTGTGTTGCATTGTGTAACTTTATTGTGGAAAATATCATATTTACAGCGCTGCTGGGCGCTCACGTGACCCGCCGTGGATCTTCTCCTCTCCTCCCGGCTGATGTCAGCGGCCCCTCCCTCTGCAGTGCTCGGAGCGGAGCTGGTATCAGCAGGGATTTCGGCCCCTCCCTCTGCAGTGCTCGGAGCGGAGCTGGTATCAGCAGGGATTTCGGCCCCTCCCTCTGCAGTGCTCGGAGCGGAGCTGGTATCAGCAGGGATTTCGGCCCCTCCCTCTGCAGTGCTCGGAGCGGGTCTGGTATCAGCAGGGATTTCGGCCCCTCCCTCTGCAGTGCTTGGAGCGGGGCTGGTATCAGCAGGGATTTCGGCCCCTCCCTCTGCAGTGCTTGGAGCGGGGCTGGTATCAGCAGGGATTTCGGCCCCTCCCTCTGCAGTATTCAGAGCGGGGCTGGTATCAGCGGGGATTTCGGCCCCTCCCTCTGCAGTGCTCGGAGCGGGTCTGGTATCAGCAGGGATTTCGGCCCCTCCCTCTGCAGTGCTCGGAGCGGAGCTGGTATCAGCGGGGAATTTCGGCCCCTCCCTCTGCAGTGCTTGGAGCGGGGCTGGTATCAGCAGGGATTTCGGCCCCTCCCTCTGCAGTATTCAGAGCGGGGCTGGTATCAGCGGGGATTTCGGCCCCTCCCTCTGCAGTGCTCGGAGCGGAGCTGGTATCAGCAGGGATTTCGGCCCCTCCCTCTGCAGTGCTCAGAGCGGGTCTGGTATCAGCAGGGATTTCGGCCCCTCCCTCTGCAGTGCTCGGAGCGGAGCTGGTATCAGCGGGGAATTTCGGCTCCTCCCTCTGCAGTGCTTGGAGCGGGGCTGGTATCAGCAGGGATTTCAGCCCCTCCCTCTGCAGTATTCAGAGCGGGGCTGGTATCAGCGGGGATTTCGGCCCCTCCCTCTGCAGTATTCGGAGCGGGGAAGAAGAGCTCCGGCGAGTCACGTGAGCGCCCAGCATCGCTGTAAATAAGGTATTTTCCACAAGAAGGCACACTGCACATTATATCATCTTTTTACAGAACGGATTACATAATTTCACAAGGACTTTAACCAAGGTTTTGGGATTACAGAATTCCATAATGCTGACTCCTGAGCTGACAAGGGAAGAGGGGAAGAGCAGACAGGGGACAGAGGAATCTTTTTAAAAACATTTTATTGTTTTATTCCAGGTTTTTTAGAACAGAGAGGGGTAAATGATAAAAGCACAAGCACTGTGCTGTCTATCATGCTTTAAAGGATCAGGATATTTATTCTTTTTTTCCAGAAGATGCCACGATAAATAAGACATCCTCTGAAAATAAGCCCTAGTGTGTTTTTCGTAGCCAAAATTATTATAAGACCCGGTCTTATTTTTCGGTGTTTCGTAGTAACTAATGAGACAGAACAGTTCTAGTGTGTCCAAATGTCCAGCTAAAGCAGAGTGGCAGAAATGCATATTAGTGTATCCCAAATAACTGCGGCTAAAAACTATTTCGCCTTTACTTAACTGTGGTCCCTTCCACCGGCTCCTATGTCACTTCTGTGTCCTTCAGTGGTGGGGAAGGGGCGGGGGGAGAAACCAAAGTGGGCATCTGGTGACCCAGGAGTCCAGCTCTCCTTGAAGTGTTGGATGCTAAGGATTCTGCTGGAGACAGTAGATCTTGAAAAAAAGTGACTTGTCACCCATTGGAGAGGTAAGTATTAAGAGTCCTCCTTGCATTGAGCTTTTATTAGATGTTTCAAGCAACAGAGTCCCATTAAAACCATAAACTGTGTTAACCCCTTCAGATCCGCGCTATAGCCGAATGACGGCTGCAGCGCGGATCTGCTTTGCTGGGAGGCTGTCAATAGATGTCCTCCCCTTTACGCGCTCCCCGTGCGCCTCCTGCAGGGCGCGCGCGGCATATGCTGTGATCACCGAGTCAATGAGACTCGGGTGATCGGAGTAAGGGGTCGATCCCGGCCCCTTACCACGTGATCAGCTGTGAGCCAATGACAGCTTAGCCAGTGATGTAAACAGAGGATCGGTAATTGTTTTTTTTTTTCCTCACACTGATAGCGTGAGGAGAAAAAATAAAAGCCGATCACCGGCTTCCATTGAAGGGACATCGGTCCCGACGAGGAAGAGGCGAAGCTGCCTCATATGTGCCCACCAGTACCGCCTGCCAGTGCCACGAATCAGTGCCCACAGTGCCACGAATCAGTGCCCACCAGTACATAAGTGCCAGCAATCAGTGCCACCTATCAATGCCCACCAGTGGTGGCAATCAGTGCCTCATCAGTGCCACCTAGCAGTGCTGCCTATCAGTGTCACCTACCAGTGCTGATCAATGCCCATCACTGCCACCCATCAGTGCCCATCACTGCAACCCATCAATGTCCATCTGTTCCAGCTATCAGTACCACCTATTAGTGCCCTTCAGTGCCACCTATCAATGCCCTTCAGTGCCACCCATCAGTGCCACACATCAGTGCCACCTCTCAGTGCCCACCAATGCCACCTATCAATGCCCATCAGTGCCACCTCGTTAGTGCCCACCAGTGCCACCTATTAGTGCCCATCAGTGCCGCCTTATCAGTGCCCATCAGTGCTGCCTTATCAGTGCCCATCAGTGCCGCCTTATCAGTGCCCATCAATGCAGCCTATCGGTGCCCATCAGTGCAGCCTCTTTCACATACATCAATGAAGGAGAAAAATTACCTGTTTGCAAAATTTATGAACAAAATATAAAACAGTTTAGTATTTTTTTTTTTTATTTCAGTCTTTTTAAATTTTTTTAACAAAAATAAAAAACCCAGAGGTGATCAAATACCACCAAAAGAAAGCTATATTTGTGGGGAAAAAATGATAAAAATTTAATTTGTGTACAGTGTTGTATGACCGCGCAATTATCATTCAAAGCGTGACAGCGCTAAAAGCTGAAAATTGGCCTGGGCAGGAGGGGGGTTTAGGTGCCCAGTAAGCAAGTGGTTAATAGAATGATTTTCATGATGCATGGCATTCCTATTCACCAAAAACCAAAGATCACTGGGAAATGTTAGTCTATAAGATAAGAAGGCTATATAAAAAGTCCATAGTGCTTGGGTATATAACCAATGCACCAAAATATGTATTCGGGATTGTAAAACCTTTTCCTGCAAAGTCTCTATCTCCGCTGAAATCAATTCTCTCCTCATTAGTTCTCAGAAGTCTGACGATGTGAACGATGAACTTACTGTTCAATGAACAATACAGCACTGGGGCTGAAAGCTCAGCGGGAAGTAAAATTAGATTGGAGTCTCTGGGTTTGAATAATATACCTGTCATAATTCGGCGCGGTCCTCCGGAGTGTTATCTGACTCCAGGCACAGAGGAGAGCAAAGACCGCTTATCGGGAATGTACTCATATACTCATGTATGTACTCATATACTCATGTATGTACTCATGTACTCGTTTACATCGGCTCACCGTTGCTCAGTCTCTCCTGTGAACGATCGGCAGGTCGCGGCGGCCATCGCGGCAGCCGGACCTGCTGATTGGCTTCCGCTGTGTCCAATCACAGCGGCGTGCCCCCTAAACCGCGTGCAGGAAATCACGTACAGGTACGTGATGTGGCGCACCCAGGCCGCCCTGCCGCAGTAAATGTTCGCGGGGCGGTCCGGAAGCGGTTAATGAAGGTACTTTGCTTCTACTCATTGAGGAAAGCTGAATGCTGTGGACTTAGTACACACGAGGGAGAGGAGGTGAGATAATGGAAGATGGCTTACAAAGTTATGTTCTGGTGTTCTGTGTCTAAATGGCAGCTACAGAATATCTGCTCCTGTGTATGGTGTTTCCGCACTGAAGGATTCTACCTGTATGTCAATGTGATGTCAGATTTCACCGCCATCTCTCAGATGCTACAGTAAAGTGCAGAAAATGTATTCAATGTGTGGACTTTCTTTTATTCTCAAATATTCAGGCTAGGGATATCATGACTGCTGAGGCGCAATGGGCCCAGGTACAAATTAAATGTAACATAAATGTAGGGCTGCAACTAATGATTATTTTCATAATCGATTAGTTGGCCGATTATTTTTTCGAATTATTCAAAAAAAATAATTAAAAAAAACATAATATGCAATTTTTTTTCATTTATTTAAAATAATGATGAAAAAAACGGAGTGTTACACAGGTATACATAGGTCATATAGGTCATAGGTCATATACAGGTATCCGATCATGATGGGGTTTATAGTACAAGAAACCTCCCCCAGGAACACCAATGATGGGGCACTATTCCCCCCCCAGGAACACCAATGATGGAGCACTATTCCCCCCCAGGAACACCAATGATGGGGCACTATTCCCCCCCAGGAACACCAATGATGGGGCACTTCTCACCTCTTCTCACGGCTGCTTCTCACCTCTCTCAGGCAGCAGCGGGCGGGGCTGAGGGGGGAGCTGACGTCAGCGAGGAGGAGAGAGGCGGATGTGCCTGGTCACATGAGCGCCGTTGTGTCAGGAGAATGTTGCTTCCAGGAGCTTCAGCCGTGTTCCTGCGCGCATGCGCATTCGCGACCTGGCAATCCGCCGCACGCACATGCGCATTGGCGCACGCCCTACGTGACCCTTGGGGCTGGCCTATAAAAGTGACTCTGGCGCACAAACAAATTGCTGGTTTGTCTTCAGCTTCCTGTGATACTCTCTGTTCCTGTTGCTTGATACTTGATTACCTGTTGTGACCCGGATTGACCTCGACACTTCTGTTCTTCTCCTGGACCTGACCCTTGGCTTGTTATATCGGATTCCGCTCCTCTCCTGAGTTTGACCCTCTGCCTGTGACTCGGATCTGCCTACTGTCTCCTTGCCCTAGAACCTCTGCTTTTGTCCTGGACTTTCCTTGTGTCTTCCTGACACCTCACCTCAGCTCTTATAGTAATACAGCTGCTGTGTGTTTGACCCTCAGCCTGGTTCTGGACTCTCTTGTAACCGCTCCGGCAAATTATCTCATCTGCCAGTCTCTGCACAGCTACTCATCCCTGCAAGGACTACACGCAAGTTACCCCCTGCCTTCTGGGTAGCCTGTGCCTCTTTGTGCCATCCACTGTCTCACCTCCAGGGGGCGGACTGTGCTTAGTCGCAAGGGTGAACCGCTCTCGGCATTTCGGCCTCGGTAAGTACATCTCTGATACGCTGTATTCTCATGAGAATACGGAGGCGCCGCCGCCTTGTACATAGGATTCACTGGGACAGTCCCCGGAGGCGGGACTGGTGGCAGGGAGGAAGGAGGAGTTAGACTAACTAATCAATAATGAAAATAGTTGAGAACGATTTTCATTATAAATTATTATTGATTTTATCGATTAATCATTGCAGCCCTACGTAAATGTATAGAAAACCTTCACCCTTGCACCCTCACCCTATTAAATAAACACACTTACAACCATTAGGTTGGAAAGGGCAAGGCCACAGCTTTATTAAACATGTGAACACTTTTAAACCGGTGCCAGTCACAGTTGTACTGTGAGCACGCAATTCCAAAAGGGGGCCTGTTCTTACCATAAGTGCTGGACAGGCCGCCTACTTCCAATTTCCATCAAGGGCATAGCCCATTACAGCAACATTTATGCTGGCGAGGTCAAGAAACCACAGCAAGCTGTGACATACCATAGAAAAAAGGGACGGGAGTGTGGGCAGCTCTTCCAACCACTTTCCTCAAAGACCCAGAATTCCCTGGGGCAATACTTTCCTGAGCACAGGCCCATCCCATCCCCCATAGTACAACTAATCTTTGAAGACCACTCGGCCACCTTGTCCTGCACCTGGCCATGCCCCCATCAGTCAAGGCTCTCTTTCCCTAAGGGGGCTCAAGAGGCCTTCATGAGCAGGCCTATGGCCAGGAGTTTGGTACAATAAGGAGAAGGTCTCCATCTACCAGCAGGAGGATAGCTGGGCCATCCAAGAAAAATCGGGGCAGAGACTTACACAATTTGACGACAACACACAGCCAACCACAAGTCCCCTTAGCAGGCCTCTACGTCACTACTGCAAAACCTGCATTTGACTCTTCACAACGTGTTGAATATGAAACATTCTTTAGTAAATTTGGATCTACAGCTTATACCATTGGCATGGGATAGGTAAGTATTTGTTGCTTTCTTTGCAATGATACTAACATTTAGTTCTTTAACAGAACAGTTAATCTGTTAATTGGCTGAATGATCAGACAGAGAGTAACCGTCACCTGCAGTTTATACAACAGGTGTGAAAATGTAAGGAAAAAAAAAAACTGGTTCAGGTGGCTAAAACAAAACATGCATGCACTGCAGAATAATGAAAGCTGCACAAACATGGACTCTTCAAAGCAATTTCTACATGATTCAATCAGGGTAACATGTGGCTGCATAGCATAGTCTCTCTATAAGACAATAAAAGTAGGGAACCTAGCTGAGAATTACTACCATAGTAAAAGAGTTCAGAACACAAACAGCTACTTTGCGAGTATCCTCATTAAAGTGGTTGTAAAATCAGAAGGTTTTTTTTTTATCTTAATGCATTCTATGCATTAAGATAAAAAAACCTTCTGTGTGTAGCTTCCCCCCTCAGCATCCCTAATACTTACCTGAACCCATCTCGATCCAGCGATGTTGCAGGAGTGTCTTGGCTGCCCTCCTTATTGTCCATTGGCTCCCGCTGCTGTCAATCAAAGTCAGTGAGCCAATGAGGAGAGAGAGAGGGGAGGGGCCAAACCGGAATGGACACACAGAGCAGTGGTTCGGGTGCCCCCATAGCAAGCTGCTTGCTGTGGGGGCACTCTGCAGGAGGGAGGGGCCAGAAGTGTTGGTGGGGGACCCGAGAAGAGGAGGATCTGGGCTGCTCTGTACACAGAGCAGGTAAGTATAACATGCTTGTTATTTTTAACTACTTAATGACCAGCCGCCGCAGTTGTACTGCAGCAATGTGGCTGCTTCCCGCAAATCGCCGTCATTGTACGTCGGCTCGTACACAGCGATTTGTGGGCGCTCGTGTGCCCACTGGCCAGCGGGGGAGCCAATCAGCGGGTGGGGCGAACTCGATGTCTGCGGCCACCTGCGATCATTCCCCACAGTGAAAGAAAGGGGATCTGCCTGTGTAAACAAGGCAAATCTCTGTTCTGACGGGGGAGATCATACAGGTCTTGTCTTTCTGCTATGCAGGAAGATGGATCTGTGTGTTTCAGTCACACAGTCCCCCATACAGTTAGTAAACACACTGAGGGAACATATTTAACCCCTTGATCACCCCTGATGTTAACCCCTTTCTTGCCAGTGTCATTAGTACAATAGCAGTGCTTATTTTTAGCACTGATCACTGTAATAATGTGTCAAAAAAAGTGTCAAAAAATGTCAGTTAGCTGTCCGATCTGTCCGCTGCAATGTCGCAGTCCCGCTAAAAATCACTGATCGCTGCCATTACTAGTAAAAAATAAATAAATAATAAAAATGCTATAAATCTATCCCCTAGTTTGTAGACGCTATAACTTTTGCGCAAACCAATCAATATACGCTTATTGTGATTTTTTTTTATTAAAAATATGTAGAAGAATATATATCAGCCTAAACTGATGAAGAAATTTGTTTTTTTACTTAATTTTTTGGGATATTTATTATAGCAAAAAGTAAAAAATATTGTTTTTTTTTTCAAAATTGTCCCTTTTTTTGTTTATAGCGCAAAAAATAAAAACTGCAGAGGTGATCAAATACCACCAAAAGAAAGCTCTATATGTGTGGAAAAAAAGAACATAAATTTTGTTTGGGTAGAGTGTCGCACGACTGCGCAATTGTCAGTTAAAATGACGCAGCGCCGTATCGCAAAAAATGGCCTGGTCTTAAAAGTGATTGTAAAGCTACGTTTTTTTTTTGTCATACTTACCTCCACTGTGCAGTTTGTTTTGCACAGAGTGGCCCCAATCCTCGACTTCTGGGGTCCCCCAGCGGCACTGGTAGCTCCTCCTCGCATCGTATAACCCCCTAGGAGAAGCACTCTCCCGGGGGGTTACCTTGCAGCCAAGCTCCCGAATCCAGCATTTGCGTCCATAGACGCAGAATGCCGGACTCTGTCTGCCCCCCGGTGCCCGCATCATTGGATTTGATTGAGGGCAGCGTGAGCCAATGGCTGCGCTTATACTAATTTATCCAATCAAGAGCCGAGACAACGGGCAGAGGGGAAGAGCGCGTCTCCGGCGTGGGAATTACGGGGCTCAGGTGAGTAAAACGGGGGGCTGGGGGGTCATTGACAGAAGTTTTTTCACCTTAATGCATAGGATGCATTAAGGTGAAAAAACACGAGGGTTTGCAATACCTTTAAGGGGGGAAATCTTCCGGTCCTTAAGTGGTTAAATAAAAAAAATGAGACTTTAGTATCACTTTAACATCCTTTTTAGTGAAGTCCAGGGTAGATCTGGTAGTCCAGGAAAACAACTGGCGGGATCCAAGCCCCAAGGACACAGAGGGGCACACCACTGGAGATGTAGTACTCTGGTAGCATTTGGGGAGGGGCTTCCCACAGTACCTGTGTATTTTGGATAAGCTGTGAGCTATTACACATCTGTCCAGCAGCTTACATGCTGGTTCTGACAGTGGAGGGCCACTCACCTGGCTGCAGATCATTCACCAAGATACCTCTGCTGGAGTTTCTGTGGGCTACTGATGGAGGGAAGTTGAAGAATTTATACTCCCTGGATGTGTCCAGGAACCTAGAGAATTGTGGGGGGTGATCTCAAAAGGCCCTGCATCTGAGCATAATGCTCATGCAGCCACAGTACTTTTTTAATAGTGACAGAGTCACTTTAAGATATAAAGAGAAGCCCGTAGCAAAAGACGCAGGAATAGGCGCAGGGCTGGCATGACAGGGTAGCAGAGCCAGCTTACCAATTAAGGGTTAACTGGGTGTTTTTAGTTGGTTAGTGTAGAGGGGGTGGCAGGAATAGTATACAGCATAGTTAGGGAGAAGCCAGTGTCTGGTGGTCAGTCGGAGGTCATCGGACGAAGAAACCGCTCCCACCCTCCCGCCCTGTTGTTTGTATTATATTTGGAATGTTTGGCATTTATTGTTGTAAGTCATAGAGGTTGAGATCTTTGGAGGCCTTCTAAATTAAGACCAGTATGGCATAGTGGGGAACCATCTTGGTATGGGATCCTCGGGAAGATGCCAGTTAACCGAGGTTTAACTGGGCATTTGGATATGGGCATCAGTGTTGGAAGTTGAAGAGTTGGTATTGTCCCCGAGTCGGCATACTGCGACTGGGGACCTGGTGTGTCACGCTGATACTATATAAATTTACGGTCTTTAGAGTGCCTTCAAAGATCTACAACATGGTTACGATTGATCTGAAAAAGTATTGTTCGTAAATAATATGTTCATGGTTTATTGTTAATTAAATGGCCGGTATGGCCAAGTTTACTCCAAAAGGGTGCCGTCTGGTTATTTAAGATGGTCAACATAATAGTAGGGTAGGTGCAAAGGTATCAGGCTAGCTTGCATCTGTCTTACCATAGTCATCATGACCTGAGCAATGAATGATCTGTTCATTGATCCCATCTATGGACAGGATTATGAATTAGTGCATAGCTAAAGGAGTGTTGGGGAAAGGGGGGGGGGGGATTTGAAAAATGCCAGAATAAATCTGTTACATTTACAATGGGCTAAACAAAGAGAAGCAGAGGACTGCCACGGAGACCCAATAATTGAAAATTCTTTATTTTGAAATCACAGAAGCTCTGTAAAGGGTAAGTGATAGAACAGTTTCCTCTATAATGATAGATTCTTTATGAATTGTGATAGACCCGTCTCCGGTTCTGGGTGATGCCTGAGTAATATGTGATGACAGGGGAGACAGCGTCTCCTTCTCACCGTCTCTGACACCTCAGAACATTCACGCTCCAATTTTTTATGGCATCAATTTGTTCTACATTATGTAAGAGTCGGAAATAGCAAGCTGCTCCAATCAGGCCTTTATAGATTGGTCATTCAACTTCAGGGACAACAAAGTGACCCTTCTACATAGAGGGATTTATAAAAACTATATTACACCCCAAAAACAAAGTGTTTGTATCTGGCTCTATCTCCCGTAATTGGATATTTTTGTTTATTTATTTTTTCCTTTTTTGTGCTGCACTTCCTCCTTTCTTCCCTAGGCGAGAATTATGTTGCGATCAGTGCCGGACTTACCATTGGGCTTGACTGGGCTCAAAACCATGGGCCCCGACCAATAGGGGGCGCTGCGGGCCCCAGCCGAGTGTACTCGGCTATACTTGGCTAGTTCCGCTCACAGTCACGCCTAGTCCTGCCCTATGATGGACAAAACACAGGGACTGGGCGTGCCTGTGAGCGGAGCTAGCCAAAGTATAGCCGAGTACTCTCGGCTATGCATGTATATCAGCGGCGCTTGGCTCCGCTCACAGTCACGCCCAGTCCTGCCATTGGACCTGTGTTATGTCCATCAAAGGGCAGGACTGGCATAGTTGCCAACTGTCCCAGATTTCCCGGAACATTCCCGGGATTTAGACTCCATTCCCGAATTTGTGGTGTCCTGGGAAATGTCCCGAGAAATCTGGTTCTTCACGGATTTTCTCCGCCACCGCCGCCGCTAGAAGTCCGCGGCCGGTGGAGCCATTTTAAAGAAGATCAGGAAGACGGCTGGGGGGGCTAGACGGAGCTCCTGCGTCGCCGCCCACCCTCCGCCCCGCTCCGCTCTGATGTAAGGGGGGCTCCACTGGGGACACCTGATGTGAGGGGGCTCCACTGGGGACACCTGATGTGAGGGGGGCTCCACTGGGGACAACTGATGTGAGGGGGGGCTCCGCCGGGGACACCTGCTGTGAGGGGGGTTCCGCCGGGGACAACTGATGTGAGGGGCGCTCCGCCGGGGACAACTGATGTGAGGGGGGGCTCTGCCAGGGACACCTGATGTGAGGGGGGGGCTCCACCGGGGACACCTGGTGTGAGGGGGGGCTCCGCCGGGGACTCCTGGTGTGAGGGGGGGCTCCGCCGGGGACTCCTGGTGTGAGGGGGGGCTCCGCTGGGGACTCCTGGTGTGAGGGGGGGCTCCGCCGGGGACTCCTGGTGTGAGGGGGGGCTCCGCCGGGGACTCCTGGTGTGAGGGGGGGCTCCGCCGGGGACTCCTAGTGTGAGGGGGGGGCTCCGCTGGGGACTCCTAGTGTGAGGGGGGCTCCGCTGGGGACTCCTGGTGTGAGGGGGGGCTCCGCCGGGGACTCCTGGTGTGAGGGGGGGCTCCGCCGGGGACTCCTAGTGTGAGGGGGGGGGCTCCGCTGGGGACTCCTAGTGTGAGGGGGGCTCCGCTGGGGACTCCTGGTGTGAGGGGGGGCTCCGCTGGGGGCATCTGATGTAAGGGGGGCTCCGCTGGGGGCACCTGATGCAAGGACGGACTCTGCTGGGACACTTGATGCAAGGACGGACTCTGCTGGAACACCTGTTGCAAGGACGGACTCTGCTGGGACATTTGACGCAAGGACGGACGGCTGGTGGCAGGCGACGTGGCTAGTGACACGTTCAGGGATCCCACTGATTCTGCATTATGGTGAGTTGAATGATTTCATTTTATATTACAATGAAATAACAGAAATAATGCACTTCAATCATTCTGACACCATAACAACCATGGTGCCGGGATGATTGAAGTGCTAACACCAGTTGTTTGGAGTATCTTTATCTGCTGATTGTTAAACTTTCTAGAATACACATATTTTTATTGTGTAGGATCTGGGGCTGCTGTCCCGTCATTTCCCTCTCCCCCTTTCCCCCTTTCCCTCTCCATCCCTCATTCATCTCAGACTCTAACCACACCCTCTTGAGCCACGCCCATTTAAGCCACACCCACTATTTCACGTAAACCACGCCCATGCTTCGCGCGCCGCACTTGTATATTTCTCCTAAACCACGCCTACAAACGAATGCCCCGCCCCCTAATTATTGTACGGCTCTGCCTACAGCCACAAAAGTGTCCCACATTTTTTTTTTACAATGTTGGCAACTATGGACTGGGCGGGACTGCGAGAGGAGCCGAGAAAAGCCGACAGGAGCCGAGATACACAGGACCGGCTCTGTGTATCTCGGCGGCGCCATATTTAAACTGCAGTGACACTGACATGTCACTGCGGTTAAACTGCAGCCTGGGCAAGGCTGCAAATGACACTGATAAGGCTGCCTTGATGAGCATTTAAATGTAAGTTTTTTTCCTTAAATAGTTTTTTCCTTAAAATTCCTTAAACTCTTATCTTGAGGTTTGCTGATTGGTTATTGGCAGTTACGTAGTGCCTCATTTACTGCCGTTGAGAAAACCTGTCTGCATTAGACAGTGATGTAATTGTGGACAAACGGTATCAGAGTGGCGAGCTTAAAAGAAAACTAAAGGTTTAAAGTAATGTATAGAAGGGTAGGGCCCGAAAGTGACTCAAGCCCAGGGGCCCCCACCACTCTAATGCCCTGTACACACGGTCGGACATTGATCGGACATTCCGACAACAAAATCCATGGATTTTTCCCGACGGATGTTGGCTCGAACTTGTCTTGCGTACACACGGTCACACAGTTGTCGGAAAATCTGATCGTTCTGAACGCAGTGACGTAAAACATGTATGTCGGGACTATAAACGGGGCAGTAGCCAATAGCTTTCGTCTCTTAATTTATTCTGAGCATGCGTGGCACTTTGTGCGTCGGATTTGTGTACACACGATTGTAATTTCCAACAACGGATTTTGTTGTCGGAAAATTTTATAGCCTGCTCTCAAACTTTGTGTGTCGGAAATTCCTATGGAAAATGTGTGATGGAGCCTACACACGGTAGGAATTTCCGACAACAAGGTTCCTATCACACATTTTCCGTCAGAAAATCCGACCGTGTGTACAGGGCATAAGTCCTATCCCTGCAATTGTAATTCATTTGTCCGGCGTCCTGAAAGGGGTCGGGCACATGGATAGGGAGGGCTGCGGCGGTGTTGGGGGGGGGGGGTTGGGGCGCCTGCCACTGCCATGGGCATCACAAGTTCCTAAGTAAACATCAGTAAATTTTGACGCTTGTGTACCTATTGCTGCAGGGGAGGTGGGCAGAGATGTAATAGGTCTGCCGGAGCTGCCATATTGACATATTGTCATTTGTGACATCACTGCAAAAGCATTCTGTGTACATTCTCTTCTACAACACGCTCCTTTGTAGTAATCTGTAGAAGGATTAGAAGCTTAGATCACCTGAGCTCAACCCTAGATACCACTGTCAGTACCTCTGTGCCTCTCTATTCATTGCAGGCAGATCATGGCTGGTGGGAGTGTCTGACCTGAGAGCAGTACTGAGGCGGAGTACTGGGATGTTTTCATTAAGATGTGTACAGCACCCTGCTCTGTAGTGATGGGAAGTCCGGATCTTTTAATTGAATCGGTTCATTTCGAACTACTCACTGAAATGAACCGATTCAATGAATCGATTCTTCGGTTCTTCGGTTCACTTGCTGAGTCTACTGACAAGCAAGTGAACCAAATCTCTGACTCGACCTTAAATGATTAGAATCAAAAGAATGATTCTTCACAGAAGGTTGGCAGGTCCTGGGGAGGTTTACTTGTATTTAGTTTGCTGCTCAGAGCACAAGCACAATACTATTGTGTCAGACCGTCAGAGCAACCAGCGTCATCAATTTTGGTGTCGCACAAAAAGCTGTGTAGATGAAAAGCGGGTTTTTGTGCGTGTGAACCTCATTCTGATGGGCCAACTTCACAGTTAATATTGCTAGCCATCAGATTTTTCCGTAATCTTTACAGTGCATGCACAGGAAAAATGATCGGATTTTACTACCACGGGTGGGCGAAGTACCCACGGTAGTAAAATCCAATCGTTAGGCTCCTTTCACACTTGTGCCATTTGAAAGTCGTGCAATTTTTGCCACGATTTTTACCGTGACTTTGATGCGACTTGAAGAATTACCTATGTAATCTTGAGGTCTCTGCCTCAAGTCGCATCAAAATAGGACCAAAGTAATGCAGTGACTACTTTGAAGTCGCTGTGAGTTGAAGACGCACAGATATGAACGGTACTCATTGGAAATCATGGGGTACCACTTGTCATGCGACTTTGTAGTCCCAAGTCGCAGGACAAGTCACACAAGTGTGAAAGGGGCCTCATTATGCACTGTAAAGACTACGGACAAATCTGATGGCTAGCAATCTTAACTGTGAAGTTGGCTCATCAGAATGCAGTTCACATGCACAAAAACCCGCTTTTCGTTTACACAGCTGTTTGTGCACCATGTAAGTGGCAATATTGGCTACTCCTATAGATTGCTTGATCTGACAGAACACCTGCTACCCAGGTTACTGAGCACAATCCTATACTGATATGATCATATAACAGACCCAAGATGCAATAAAGAGAACCTGTCACTTCAACAAACTATCATATAGAGACTTGTTATCTTGACTTTGTCCTCTCTGTCTTTAAAGCAGTCTGTAGTGTAGTGCTGCTACCTGATCATTGATTTAGTGTATTGTTCTACTGGTGGCGACTCATGGTTCTTTCAGTGTACTATGTTCTAACAACTCCTATGATTCTTTAACTCTGGTAACTTGTATGATTCTTTAACTCGGTGTACTGTGTACTCTTGACCCTTGTTTTAAGTTTGTATCCAGTTCCTGAGTGTCACTGTGCCTTGAGCATGCTGATTGGTTGCAGGGAGGGGCCAAGCTCTCTCACTCTAGGATCATATTACCAGGCCTGCTCTGCTCTCCTATACTATGTATTGAGTGCATAGTGAACTGTTTCAAACGGATCTGTTCACTCAGATGAATCGATTCATCCAGTTCACTGAAAAGAATCAATTCAAAAGAACGATTCGTTCATGAACTGGACATCACTACTGCTCTGTACTGCTATCAAGAGGCCTCAGCCCTGATGAAAACAGTGGGCTGCCCCTTAGGGGGAATTGGACAGATAGAAAAATGCCTTGATGTCCGTCAGGAGGAGTGGGTGTTCATAGACAGACTGTATGTGCATGCAGACTGCCCTAGGTAATGCCCACATGTAATGCTGAGCCTCTATGACTGAAAGAACTGAAATCCAGTGAATGAAAGGGGCGGGCCATGGACAGTCAGGCTGGGGAGGAAAGGGCTAAATCAGTGGTCTCTAAACTGTGGCCAGATGCAGCCCTTTACTAGTCTTTATCCCTGCCCTTTGGGCACTATTCCTCCCAATGATATGAGGCACTATTCCTCCCACTGACACCAACAGTGGGGCACTATTCCTCCCACTGACACCAACAGTGGGGCACTATTCCTCCCCCCTCATACCAATGATGGGGCACTATTCCTCCCCCTAATACCAATGATGGGGAACTATTCCTTCCCCTAATACCAATGATGGGGCACTATTCCTCCCCCTAATACCAATGATGGGGAACTATTCCTCCCCCTAATACCAATGATGGGGAACTATTCCTTCCCCTAATACCAATGATGGGGCACTATTCCTCCCCCTAATACCAATGATGGGGAACTATTCCTCCCCCTAATACCAATGATGGGGCACTATTCCTCCCCCTAATACCAATGATGGGGAACTATTCCTTCCCCTAATACCAATGATGGGGCACTATTCCTCCCCCTAATACCAATGATGGGGCACTATTCCTTCCCCTAATACCAATGATGGGGAACTATTCCTCCCCCTAATACCAATGATGGGGAACTATTCCTCCCCCTAATACCAATGATGGGGCACTATTCCTCCCCCTAATACCAATGATGGGGCACTATTCCTTCCCCTAATACCAATGATGGGGAACTATTCCTCCCCCTAATACCAATGATGGGGAACTATTCCTCCCCCTAATACCAATGATGGGGCACTATTCCTTCCCCTAATACCAATGATGGGGAACTATTCCTCCCCCTAATACCAATGATGGGGCACTATTCCTTCCCCTAATACCAATGATGGGGAACTATTCCTCCCCCTAATACCAATGATAGGGAACTATTCCTCCCACTAATACCAAAGATGGGGCACAATTCATCCCACTAATACCAATGATGGGGGGCTATTCACTACACTGATACCAAAAATGGGGCACTATTTCTCCCACTAATACCAATGATGGGGGGGCTATTATATAGTTACATAGTTAGTAAGGTTGAATAAAGATACCAGTCCATCCAGTTCAACCTGAGTGAGTGTGGGTGTGTGTCTACAATTATCCCTATTTATTTAAGGTACCCATATAGTGCCGTCAATTTATGAAGCGCTCCACACATACATCGCACACTCACATCAGTCCCTACCCTCAAGGAGCTCACAATCTAAGGTCCCTAACTCACATTCATATACTAGGGCCAATTTTGGACAGAAGCCAATTGACCTACCAGCATGTCTTTGGAGTGTGGGAGGAACCCGGAGTACCTGGAGGAAACCCACACAGGCACAGGGAGAACATGCAAACTCCAGGCAGGTAGTGTCGTGGTTGGGATTCAAACCAGCGATCCTTTTTACTGCTAGGCAAGAGTGCTACCCACTACACCACTGTGCTGCCCCAATTCACTCCACTGATACCAATAATGGGGCGCTATTCCTCCCACTAATACCAATGATGGGGCCCTATTCATTCCACTGATACCGATAATGGGGCACTATTCCTCCCACTAATACAATGATCAGGGCACTATTCCTCCCACTGATACCAATGATGGGGCACTATTCCTCCCACTAATACCAACAATGGGGTACTATTCATTCCACTGATACCAATGATGGGGCACTATTCCTCTCACTAATACCAATGATGGGGCACTATTCCTCCCACTAATACCAACAATGGGGTACTATTCATTCCACTGATACCAATGATGGGGCACTATTCCTCTCACTAATACCAATGATGGGGCTCTATTCACTCCACTGACACCAATAGTTTGGCACTATTCCTTCCACTAATACCAATGATAGGGTGCTAATCACTCCACTGATACCAATGAGGAGGCACTATTCCTCCCACTAATACCAATAATGGGGCACTATTCCTCCCACTAATACAATGATCAGGGCACTATTGCTCTCACTGATACCGATAATGGGGCACTATTCCTCCCACTAATACCAATGATGGGGCACTATTCATTCCACTGATACCGATAATGGGGCACTATTCCTCCCACTAATACAATGATCAGGGCACTATTCCTCCCACTGATACCAATGATGGGGCACTATTCCTCCCTCTAATACCAATGATGGGGTGCTATTCACTCCACTGATACCAATGATGGGGCACTATTACTTCCACTAATAACAATGATGGGGTGCTATTCACTCCACTGATACCAATAATGGGGCACTATTCCTCCCACTGATACCAATGATGGGGCACTATTCCTCCCACTGATACCAATAATGGGGCACTACTCCTCATCCTACTAATCATCAACCCAGAGACCATGTTTATTCTCATGTATGCTGGGCCCAAGACCTTTTCTACCCCCACTGGACACAATCCGGCCCCCTTAAAGTATGATGGTTATTAAACTGGCCCTTTGTTTGAAAAGTTTGGAGACCCCTGGGCTAGATGATGCTAGACAGGGTCCCCCCTTCGATCAGAGGTACCATCAGAGTCCCCTCTTTAACAAAGGTCCCCATCAGAGTCATCTCTTACATCAGGGTCCTCATCAGAGTCCCATCTTACATTAAAGTCCCCATCAGAGCCTTCTTTATATCTGATTCCCCATCAGAAGTGGCATCACAGGGGCAAGCATGGGACTGACTTTTAGGATGCTGGAGGTCCTAGAAACCAACGATACAATGACACTGCAGCCAGTGGAATCTGGGCTGGATACTGGGATGGTGGGAGTTAGGCTGGCCTGAAGTAAGACCTATGACATATACAAGAGGCCACTGATCCGAATTGCGGGTCAGATAACATTTTGCAGCTAGCCAGATTTTGCCCACCCACCATAGTTTGGAGTCCCCTGGTCTATGCTATGTAAATATGTAATTTTATATGTTTTTGTTTCCCTTTAAGTCAAGTTTATCTGGCGTTAGATATTTTTCTTTTTTTTTTTTTCTTTTGGTTTTCTACTATTCATCACCCAGGGACACACGATCTGCAACAATTGATTAGGGGAGAGATTTGATCCGGGTTCTCCATATGAGACATTTGCCTTGACTTCTTCAGTCCTTCTGGCAGTGTAAATAAGATTGACTAGTGACCTCAATTGAGATCCCACTTCAGGGACTGACCCCATGTAATTGCACTGAAGTGTATCCAGCATGCTTGTAGAGCTTCTTGTAAACTTTAATTCCCTGGTAATTCCCACGCTGAGCGGCATGAGTCATGGACTAAAGGCTAACAATCCATTCCTGGAACTACAGACAGCGCCTGGAGATTACTTGCATACAACCACTGTGCTGGAGCAAAGGTCACCAGACAGGGCTATCCGTTCCAGCATGGGCTTCTGAGAGGCTCAGGGGGGACTTACGCCCAATAATGTGAATTTATCATAAGACTTCAATACAAAATAAAATGCACATGGAGCCAGAAATGAAACTTCCCTTTAGTCTAATTTATACATTGCAAGGATTACAGCAAACTTTCCTAATTCTTACCAGCTTCTACTCTGCAAATGTTCAGTATCTGACACTCTCATAAGATACATGTGCACATCCCCTCCAATGTACTGACAGCCAGCAAAACTCATGCAGGGGAGAATTTACGATGAGAGCTTCAGTGTTTCTCCTTCCCGGTGCAGCCATAGTATGCTGGAAGAACGGTCTAGTTCGGTGGTTGTCAGCTGACAAGGTAAAAGGGGTCCCTGATGTCACCAAGGGGCTGCTGCACATAATATTCAGTACATGTAATGCTACAAAGGACTCTCAGAGACTGTGGATGTAATGCTTACAGGAGAATGTCAGAGACTGCAGATATACAGAACTACAGAGGATGGTCAGAAACCGCAGACATAGTGCAGGAGATGGTCAGAGACTATAAACATACTTCAGGAGATGGTCAGAGACTGCAGACATAGTACAGGAGATGGTCAGAGACTGCAGACATAGTACAGGAGATGGTCAGAGACTGCAGACATACTACAGGAGATGGTCAGAGACTACAAACATACTACAGGAGATGGTCAAAGACTACAAACATACTACAGGAGATGGTCAGAGACTGCAGACATACTACAGGAAATGGTCAGAGACTGCAGACATACTACAGGAGATGGTCAGAGACTGCAGACATAGTACAGGAGATGGTCAGGGACTGCAGACACAGTACAGGAGATGGACAGAAACTGGAGACATAGTACAGGAGAAGGTCAGAGACTGCAGACATACTACAGGAGATGGTCAGAGACTGCAGACATAGTACAGAAGATGGTCAGAGACTGCAGACATAGTACAGGAGATGGTCAGAGACTGCAGACATAGTACAGAAGATGGTCAGAGACTGCAGACATAGTACAGAAGATGGTCAGAGACTGCAGACATTGTACAGGAGATGGTCAGAGACTGCAGACATGGTACAGGAGATGGTCAGAGACTGCAGACATGGTACAGGAGATGGTCAGAGACTGCAGACATGGTACAGGAGATGGTCAGACACTGCAGACATGGTACAGGAGATGGTCAGACACTGCAGACATGGTACAGGAGATGGTCAGAGACTGCAGACATTGTACAGGAGATGGTCAGAGACTGCAGACATGGTACAGGAGATGGTCAGACACTGCAGACATGGTACAGGAGATGGTCAGAGACTGCAGACATGGTACAGGAGATGGTCAGAGACTGCAGACATGGTACAGGAGATGGTCAGAGACTGCAGACATGGTACAGGAGATGGTCAGAGACTGCAGATATGGTACAGGAGATGGTCAGAGACTGCAGACATGGTACAGGAGATGGTTAGACACTGCAGACATGGTACAGGAGATGGTCAGACACTGCAGACATGGTACAGGAGATGGTCAGAGACTGCAGACATGGTACAGGAGATGGTCAGACACTGCAGACATGGTACAGGAGATGGTCAGAGACTGCAGACATGGTACAGGAGATGATTAGAGACTGGGGACATGGTACAGGAGATGGTCAGAGACTGTAGATATACTACAGAAGATGGTCATAGACTGCAGGCATTGTACAGGATATGGACAGAGACTGCAGACATACTGCAGAAGATGATCAGTGACTGCAGACATAATACTGGAGAAGGTCAGAGACTGCAGACATACTACCAAAAGATGGTCAGAAACTGCAGAAATACTGCAGAAGATGGTCAGAGACTGCTTACATACTAGAGGATGATGGTCAGAGACTGCATACATACTAGAGGAGATGGTCAGAGACTGCAGACACACTAGAGGAGAGGGTCAGAGACTGCAGACATACTACAGGAGATGGTCAGAGACTGCAGACATACTACAGGAGATGGTCAGAGACTGCAGACACACTACAGGAGATAGTCAGAGACTGTAGACACACACAAGGAGAATGTCACAGACTAATGACATGCTACAGGAGATCATCAGAGACTGCTGACATACTGCAGGTCTGATTGGAGACTTGCTGTAGGAGCAGTCGGAGACATGTTGAATGAGACTGCTAAATATCACTACTATTATTGGCCTTTATAAATCAATGATGTGACTTCTGACTGCTGGGGTATAGGGTGGGCACGGCATGTACAAAAACAAAGCACATGGCCATCAGGCTACCGATTGGGAACCAGGAGGACAAACTAAAGAAATATATTGATAATAATGATGACCTATTGTTATGATGTGACTATTTTACATATATATGTACTGTATATAGTGATTTAGCATTCATTCACGCTTACAAATAAAGCTGTTTACGATTACCTGCAGGAGACTCAGTGGGGTTCCCTATGATTAGCTGCAAGCGGGCAGCCCCAGTGAAAGCAATTGGATTTGCCTTCGTTCGCTCATTAACCTCAGTAACCTGTGAATGATCGACCCTGGAAACAGATAGTCTAGTCATGCAAAGGGCCAAGAAAATCTGTGGGTCAGGCTTCCATTGCTTTTAATAGATCTTCCCACCCGCAGCAAATCACAGGGAACCCCACTGAGTCTCCTGCGGGTAATTGCAAACAGCTTCAGTCACAAGTGTGAATGGGGCCTAATGGATTGGTTATACGCTGGGATAATTCTGAGCTGCCTTTTATGTTTTGTCATATCATGATCAGCACTGCAACCCAGAGGACAGCTCCCGGCCTACACGCACATCCTATTTGTATACAAGCCGCTGTTTACCAGGCACAGCCCGGAGCCGTCATGTTAAAAACAAATAAATATTTGTGAGGAGACCTCGCCATGGAACTCCCTGGGTGCTACCAAGTGGGACTCTCACATGTGTAGAATAAAATTCAGCAGCGTGATAGCAAACAAAGAAAACTGGGACAAATGAACGGGGGAAACTTGGCAGTGAAATAAACCTAAATCAACTAGCCAAAGTAGACCTATAAGATGTCAAAAGTGACTAAGCTAGCTTTAGAGTCGGTGGAGGCACCTTGATGTTATTCCACAACTACGTCTGTATGCCTCGGGAGTGACTGGAACATAAGAATGCCATTTATGCAGAGTTAAGCATGTCCATTCTTGAACAAAGGCCCGTCATTCAGCGATTTTTACGGTACTGTCTCTGCCAGGACTTCCAGAACTTCCACTCTATCTTGCCAGGATTTCCAATGGTACTTACAGAATCCCTGCCAGGACTTCCAATGGTACCTGAAGAATTTCTCCCAGGACTTCCAATGGTATTGACATAATCTCTGTCAGAACTACCAATAGTACTTGCAGAATCCCCTGCTAGGACTTCCAATAGTATTCACAGAATCCCTGCCAGGGCTCCCAATGGTTCTTGCAGAATCCCTGCCCAGACTTCCAATGGTAGTTGCAGCATCCCTGCCAGGACTTCCAATGGTACTTGTAGAATCCCTTCCAGGACTTCCAATGGTATTGGCAAAGTTTCTGCCAGGACTTTCAGGGGTACTCGCATAATCCCCTGCCTGGACTTCCAACGGTACTTGCATAATCCCTGCCAGAACTTCAAAAGGTACTTGCACATTCCCCTGCCAGAACTTCCAATGGTACTTGCAGAATCCCATGCCAGGACTTCCAATAGTATTTGCAAAATCCCTGGCAGGACTTCCAATGTTACTTGCAGAATCCCTGTCAGGACTTCCAATGGTCCTTGCAGTATCCCTGTCAGGACTTCCAACGGTCCTCGCAGTATCCCTGCCAGGACTTTTAATGGTTCTCGCAAAATCCACTGCAAGGACTTCCAATTGTACTCACATAATTCCCTTACTAAGACTTCCAATGGTACTCACAGAATCCCTGCCAAGACTTCCAATGGTACTTGCAGCATCCCTGCCAGGACTTCCAATGTTACTCACAGCATCTCTTCCAGAACTTCCAATGGTACTTGCAGCATCCCTGCCAGGATGCCCAATGGTACTCACAGAAACCCTGCCCGGACTTCGGCTCTCTGCTCTGCCCCCCCCCCCTGCACTTACTGGTGCGCTGGGCTGTTGAGGGGGTGAGAGAGGCTGTCTCAGGCTCTCACGGCTTGCTGAGAGGCTGAACCGTGTGACGGTCCAGGGTTGTGGGCGGATCACGACCATATTGTCGCAATCTTTCCCTGCCTGGACCGGCTCTGTGACGTCAGCCGACAGTGGGTTTCAGCCTGCTGTCTGCTGAAAATGTGTCACAGGAATGCAGAACGAACTGCACTCCAGTGAGCCACAGGAGAAGTAAGGCAAAACAAGCTTTGGCTGTACTTCACGTTTAAGCTTCAGTGTTTGAAGTGTCTAGTACTGTGTGTTATGCCACGTACGCACGAGCAGACTTTTAGACGGACTAGGTTCGGCGGACCGGACTCCGTCGGACAATTCGATCGTGTGTGGGCTCCAGCGGACTATTTTTCACAAAAGTCAGATGGACCTAGAAATAAAACACGTTTCAAATCTTTCCGATGGACTCGAGTCCGGTCGAAAAATCCGCTCGTCTGTATTCTAGTCCGATGGACAAAAACCGACGCTAGGGCAGATATTGGCTACTGGCTATGAACTTCCTTATTTTAGTCCAGTCGTAGAAACAGTCTGTAAAATTCTTCTACTCAATTCTGGCACATAGAGTGTGGTGGATATGTGTCCCTGCTGGTGGTGTCTCCTAATGTGGTCTCACAGGACCCTCACCTTCAAATTGTAGTAAACAGGCATTCAGTGATTATAGGTTTCTGATGTAGAAGTTGTCACTGGAATCCTCGCTTTCTTTGTTATTATTCCTCCATCGTTCTTTCTATATATTTCTGATCTAGTTCTCTCAGCAGTGGAGGAGATAAAACAAATAGGGGTGGGGGGAGAAAAGAAGGCTCCACTAGTGTAATAAAGTTTAAAATCGGAGGGGGGGTATTTATTTTAAGTAATTCTCTTACATTTAATACATTAAAAACATGCAGAGTAATGAAAAAAAGGTCTGGCGTTCTCAGCGCCCTCTCACTTGTGCTTCAAAACGTGTGTACCGCTCCAGCCAATCCCTACGCATTACGACACCGTCACGTGTCTTCATCTGGGGAACCGGATTGGCTGTTGTGTGTTAGCTTAAATACTATAGGACCAGAAATTCTTAAGCCGCCATCTTACTTGTGGTTTGTGTTGGTTTGTTATTGCGGCCATTTTTCTTGAGTCTAGGGAAATTAGATATCCTCCATTTTGTTGAGGATGTATGTTGTTATTCCTCTATATTGTGTACGTCAATGCGGGCGGCCATTTTTTTGGTGGCAACTTACTTTAATAACATGGCATATTTTAGCTGCAATATATCGCAAGAGATGTTATATTACGGGGATTTATAATAAATTCCAATAAGATAGATTGTGATAATGATTTAAACAGCTCATGAATATTGGGAATACGTATATAAACACAGATATATATTACGGCGTCCCTGGATTCAATAATTCAGTAATACGTCATAGGTATAGTTTGAAATTAGTTAATTTTACAATGTATTCTTATATGTGAATGCAGCAGGCATGAGAGTGCTCTGACAATCCACCCAATGGATCAATAATTCATTCTATACACATGGTTATATAATTATAGGAAAATAGATTGTTAAAAAACAATTGTAATAGAATATAATAATAAAAATTTTAATAGTAAAAAATATTAATAAACCTTCTAATAACTAATAAAGGACATAATATAATATATATTATAATTGCATTATGGACTAGTTATAAGATCATTAGTATTGAAATACTGGGATGGAAATGCCAAATTTAATCTAAAATACATGTACATTAAAAAATAGCAATTCCATATTCAATCCTATGGAAAGGGGCATGGACATATTTATTAAGGATAAAAATGTAAAAATTATTTAAAAAGCAGTTCAAATCGAACTCTACGTTCAGGCCCCCAGGTACAAGGGTTCGTAAAGTATGAATCCATTAACAAAATGGAGGATATCTAATTTCCCTAGACTCAAGAAAAATGGCCGCAATAACAAACCAACACAAACCACAAGTAAGATGGCGGCTTAAGAATTTCCGGTCCTATAGTATTTAAGCTAACACACAACAGCCAATCCGGTTCCCCAGATGAAGACACGTGACAGTGTCGTAACGCTTAGGGAGTGGCCGGAGTGGTACACACGTTTTGAAGCACAAGTGAGAGGGCGCTGAGAACGCCAGACCTTTTTTTCATTACTCTGCCTGTTTTTAATGTATTAAATGTAAGAGCATTACTTAAAATAAATACCCCCCCCTCCGATTTTAAACTTTATTACGCTAGTGGAGCCTTCTTTTCTCCCCCTCCCCTATTTGTTTTATCTCCTCCACTGCTGAGAGAACTAGATCGGAAATATATAGAAAGAACGATGGAGGAATAATAACAAAGAAAGCGAGGATTCCAGTGACAACTTCTACATCAGAAACCTATAATCACTGAATGCCTGTTTACTACAATTTGAAGGTGAGGGTCCTGTGAGACCACATTAGGAGACAACACCAGCAGGGACACATATCCACCACACTCTATGTGCCAGAATTGAATAGAAGAATTTTACAGACTGTTTCTATGTTGCTACCCATCTATCTCCTCTAAGAACTTTCATTCTTAGTATTTGCACTTTAATTGAGCACTGAAGTGGACTTTCTTGCACTATTACTTTTGATACTATGTTTGATGTTTTATGGTAATATTTATTGCATTGTTTGCACATATCACCCATCACTAATTAATAATGGCTGCAGGAATTAATGTTTTTTATTCACGGTAATTTTTGGATATAAATATATATCACCATAATTATAAGATAGTGACCATAGCTATATGCTGCAATACAGAGACATTTGATCCTTGCAGCAGTAGCCCCATTGACCACTACCCTAATTGCCACAATTTTGTTCGCTTTTTTCACTGATTTTACACGTTGATTTACAATTCACTAATACTGCGCAAAATTTATTTGATTATTTACTATACTAAGTGTTGGTGTGAACACCCTCATTTTGCTGCAATATTGCCACCAATCTGCTATGTGATTTAATTTCACTTTAAAATAGCCTAGTTATTACTGTTATTTGTATTTTATCATCCGACGAGCGCGAAGGACACTTTTGTTTTAATTTGTCAAGACCCATTGCCTGGAACGGAATACTTTTTGCTTGTTGACTGTCTTGGCTAATACCAGGACCTGACTTGTCTCCAGCCTGCCATTTACCTTGACGCCTGCCTGGACCTGATTATTCTGCTGCCTGCCGCAGGAATCTCCAGCACTAGGCTTTCTGACCCATCTCCACAGTCAGGAGCTCTGGTGAAGACCAACTGTCACTTAGATCCTCACCTAGGGTGAGCCTGTGCCACTTGCCAGAGGATACCTTAACAGTGGTCCAAAGCCAGAACCCTAATTGCCAGTGGAGGTTCTCATACTGAGCTATTAGATGATAGGAAGGTGGCTTCAGAGAGCTTCACACAGATTACTCATGAAAAAAAGAAAACATCCTTGACATCCCTCAAGAGGTGTCTTCCACAATCCCCATCTCCTGAAGGTATGAATGCTCCTCCACATGGATGTTAGAGATACCCTCTTTCACACAGTGACAGAATTGTAGACTGTCTGCTTCTCCTGCTCTTTCCTTCAGATTTTCCTTCTTTTTGATATGAACCTAACCTGGTAACAAGAATGCTCTGCCTTGAGATACCTGCAAATGTCTGTATTGGTCTTCAAATGGATCCCTGTATCCACGTGGAGCCCCCCATAGATCCAACACCCAGCCTTTATATCGGACCCAGACTTCTACCCAAGTCAAACTGAAACCCCACACTCTCCTAGCAAGAACCACTGTGGTAAAACAACAGAACTTCAGTGGGCTGTAGAGACTTCAGCATTTGACACTTTAATGATTGATTGCAAAATTTAACACTGGAAAGATTTACAGTGCTGTGAAAAAGTATTTGCCTCCTTCATGATTTTTTATTTTTTGCATATTTTTCACACATAAGTGATTCGGGTCATCAAACAAATGTTAATATTGCACAAAGATAACCCGAGTAAATACAAAATGCAGTATTAAATTATGATTTCATTTATTAACCACTTCAATACCAGATACTTATACACCTTCCTGCCCAAGCCAATTTTCAGCTTTCTGCGCTGTTGTAATTTGAATGACAATTGCGCGGTCATGCTACACTGTACGCAAACAATTTTTTTATTATTTTGTTCCCACAAATAGAGCTTTCTTTTGGTGGTATTTGATCACCTTTGCGATTTTTATTGAACAAATAAAAAAAAACTGAAAATTTTGAAAAAAATCAAGTTTTTCTTTGTTTCTGTTAAAATGATTTGTAAATAAGTAAGTTTTCTCCTTCAATGACAGGCATTGATATGGCTGCACTGATGGGCACTGATAAGGTGGCACTGATGGGCACCGATGAGATGGCATCAATGAGGGGGCACTGATGAGGTGGCACTGATGCTAGGCACTGATAGGTGGCACTGATGGGCACTGATAGGTGGCACCGGTATGCGGCATTGATGGGCACTCATAGGCGGCACTGATGGGCATTCAAAGGTGGCACTGATGGGTACTTATGGGTGGCACTGATGGGTGGCACAGATGGGCACTGGTCACTGATAGGTTGGCACTGATGGGCACTGAGAGGTGGCACTGAAGGACACTGATGGGTGGCATTGCTGGGTATCACTTGTCTGATCTGCTGCCTAATGTTGCCAGTCAGTGCCCATTTGCGGGCACTGATTGGCATATGTTTGGCATATTTTTGTATATGTGGATGGCCATGGGGTACGTACCTGGCCATCCACATGTTGGGGGCTTCACTGGGGGTCCTTATGGCTTCCCTGGTGGTCCAGTGTAGGCATCCGAGGGGGGCTGCGCTGATAAACAATCAGCGCAGACCCCCCCTGTCAGGAGAGCCGCCGATCAGCTCTCCTCTACTCGCATCATATGACGCCCAGTCAGGATAACTGAACCACTGCCCGGCCGTCATTCTGCTATAGGCCGGGCGGGATGTGGTTAAGGGAAAAAAGCTGTCCAAACCTGCCTGGCCCTATGTAAAAAAGAAATTGCCCCCCCCCCCTACTAAATCATGAATGAACTGTGATTACCACATTTTTTTGGAAAGCTAAGTTAAATTTCACTTGCCACACCCAGGCCTGATTACTGCCAGACCTGTTGAATCCAGAATTCACTTAAATAGAAGCTGTCTGACAAAGTAAAGCATGCTAAAATATCTCAAAAAGCAACACATTATCCCACGATCTAAAGAAATTCAAGAACAGATGAGAAACAAATTAACTGACATGTATCAATCTGGAAAGGGTTACAAAGCCTTTGTGACTCCAGCAAACCATGGTGAGAGGAATTATCCACAAATGGAGAAAACTGGGAACAGTGATGAACCTTTTCAGGAGTGGCTGGTCTACCAAAATTACTTCAAGAACACAAGGATGACTCATCTAGGAGGTCATAAAAGATCCCAGAACAACATCTAAAGAACTGCAGGCCTCACTTGCCTCAGGTAAGATCAGTGTTGATGATTCAACAATAAGAAAGAGACTGGGCAAAAATGGCATCCATGGGAGAGTTCCAAGGCCAAAGCCACTGCTGGCCAAAAAGAACACAAAGGCTCGTCTCACATTGCTGCTTCAGGGCCTGGATGACTTGCTGTTATTGATTAAACCATGAATTCTGTTCTCTAGCAGAAAATCTTAAAGGAGAATGTCCAGTCGTCAGTTCATGACCTCAAGCTTAAGCACACTTGGGTTATGCAGCAGTACAATGATCTGAAACACCCCAGCAAGTCACCTCTGAATGGCTAAAAAAAAAAAAAATAGGGTTTTGAAGTGGCCCAGTCAAACTCCGGATTCAAATCTGATTGAGATGCTGTACCATGACCTTAACCAGGCCGTTCATGCTTGAAAACCCTCCAATGTGGCTGAATTAAAACAATTCTGCAAAGAAGAGCAGGCCAAAATTCATCCACAGCAATGTGAAGGACTCGCTGCCCATTAACTCAAGCACATGATTGCAGTTGTTCCTGCCAAGGGTGGCACAACCAGTTATTATAGATAGGAGACAATTACTTTTTCATATAGGACCAGGCAGGTTTGAACAGCTTTTTCCCTTAATAAATTAAATCATTAGTTAGAAACTGCAAATTGTATTTACTTGGGTTATTTTTGTGTAGTATTAAAATTTGTTTGATGATCTGAATCATTTAAGTGTGACAAATATGCAAAAAAATAAAAATAAAATCAGGAAGGGGGCAAATACTTTTTCAAATCACTGTAAGGTCTTAATCATGTACAGCCTACATTACAGCCAGGACATAGGCCACCCGAGGCCAGGCCTGAGTTCACCCCCCCAAAACTAGAGGGCCACTTTTAAAGGCCTCTGACAGCCTAACACTCCATCTCCATCTTCCACCCTAACTCCACTGCCCCGAGTTGGGCTGACCCTGAGTATTTGAGAGGGGGCCTGCCCCCTGCCATTCCCTGTTGGGGATTGGTCAGGGCCCTCAGAATACTCCAGGCAGCTCCTCCTCCCCTTCACACCCATCCTTCTAGACTCTTCTGCTAGTTTCCAGAAGTAGGAGGAGGTATCTGAGATGCTGCCTGAGAGTCATACAAGCCTCCCTGAGTCACTCAACCCTGACCCAGAAAAACACACAGGTTTGGCTGCCAGTCAAGCCTGAATTTACTTACACTAACAACAAAAACCTTACTCTAGCACTTTAGCAATGCTAGGGGTGCTACATATGGACACATGTTCTTAAAGCCACCACAAGGCGCAGTACTGAAATGTTTAAGACCAAGTGGACCTTTCTGTAACTTTATATGTCACATGAAATCATTCTTTCAAAGCTTTGCCTTTTATCATTAAAAAGCCGTCCTTGACTCCATGTCCAGTGACTTTCCTTAGGCTGAGTTGATGTCATCAGTCTGCTACAGGCAGGAGGAAGCATTTCCTTAGTCTCCTCTCCCCTACTAACCCGACTGTGAAATTGTAATGTTGTCGCAATTCATATGGTTGTGCCATCCCTGAGCCAGCAATCAGGCAATTCAGTCCAGTAAGCAGCTGCTGACCCTGGATGTTAAACAAAGCAGAGAAAAAGGCGCTTCTAAGTGCAGTAATAAAACACTTTAATGACAAGGAAGGGTTAAAAACACATACAAGATGTAAGTGAAAAACAGGGATATCAATGGATCCATAACATCCAGCGGGATGCCTCCTGGGAGGGCGGTGCTGTCAGGACCAGCATGGAATCCAGACAACCCAGAAGTGATGTCAGAGTGGGCAGTACATGTTTCTGAGCATAAATAAACAAAAAAGTGTAGCGCTAAAGTATATGCTGTGGAAAAAAAGGGGGGAGGTCAATCCACATTTGAAGTGGCACGTAACCCCATCCAGGCCAAAACCAAATAGGTGTGTAAACAAACAATATCACCACCTAAATAAAAAGGTGCAATGCTCTTTCTTTTAGGAAAGATGCAGATATACATAAAAATGAAAATAAAGTGAAATATATCAACAAATAATAACCTCAAAAGTCCACATTTTTGATAATGAGGAAATATAAAAAATGTCCACAATAATGGTGGGGAAGTGTAAATCCCAAGTGAATAATAAAAGCTTAATAATTTAGTCCATATATTGCATAGTGCAGTTGAAACAAATGGAAGCCAAGGCAGATATCCTCACAATAAAGAGACTCCAAATCAAAGTGAAAGGTAGAATACTCTTACCAACTTCGGTGGACTCACAAGCCGTGGGCGGTGAGTCAAAAGAGCTTGTACTGTCTCACGATGAATGACAGTGTAAAGATGGGTTGTGCACCAGAAGGTATCCTCCTTGGATGGGGGGCCCGGAACCTGTCCTGAAGGTCTGCACGATCACCGTTTTTGTCAGCATACATGGACCATATAGAAAAAAACAACAACAAGGAGCCTCCACATAGTGTAATTCCAAAAATTTGTACCCAGCCACCCACACCACGCTTATTTTTCTTCAATTTTACCTGAATCGATTCTATTACTTTTAAACCAAATTTTTATGGATTGTTTTTGATGATCTTGAATGATCTAATAAATGCCAATTGAGAAGCAATTTTTTGGATTCACACTATGTGGAGGCTCCTTGTTGTTGTTTTTTTCTATATGGTCCATGTATGCTGACAAAAACGGTGATCGTGCAGACCTTCAGGACAGGTTCCGGGCCCCCCATCCAAGGAGGATACCTTCCGGCGCACAACCCATCTTTACACTGTCATTCATCGTGAGACAGTACAAGCTCTTTTGACTCACCGCCCACGACTTGTGAGTCCACCGAAGTTGGTAAGAGTATTCTACCTTTCACTTTGATTTGGAGTCTCTTTATTGTGAGGATATCTGCCTTGGGTTCCATTTGTTTCAACTGCACTATGCAATATATGGACTAAATTATTAAGCTTTTATTATTCACTTGGGATTTACACTTGCCCACCATTATTGTGGACATTTTTTATATTTCCTCATTATCAAAAATGTGGACTTTTGAGATTATTATTTGTTGATATATTTCACTTTATTTTCATTTTTATGTATATCTGCATCTTTCCTAAAAGAAAGAGCATTGCACCTTTTTATTTAGGTGGTGATATTGTTTGTTTACACACCTATTTGGTTTTGGCCTGGATGGGGTTACGTGCCACTTCAAATGTGGATTGACCTCCCCCTGCTCTAAAACCCCCTTTTTTTCCACAGCATATACTTTAGCGCTACACTTTTTTGTTTATTTATTCTACACAGTCCTAGTCGTTCTGTAGTGTTGGCTGCTGCTTTGATTTATTAGATTGGCGCGGTATTTTACCTATCCATATGTTTCTGAGCATGTATACTGTGACGTCACTTCCGGTTGCCTAGACTCCATGCTGGTCCTGACAGCATGGCCCTCCATCTTGGATCAGAGAGACAGTATTTACCATCGCTGGTTGGCTGGAACTTCCACCTGCAGCTGTCCTTACTCACAGGAGGCATCCCGTTGGACACCATGGATCCATTGATTTGCCTGCTTTTCACTTCCATCTTGTAAGTGTTTTTAATCCTTCCTTGTCATTAAAGTGTTTTATTACTGCACTTAGAAGCGCCTTCTTCTCTGCTTTGTTTTTCCTATAGAGTGTGCTTCCCTCTTCTGAAGTTCTGCTGTGGTGCAATAATCACATCTCAAGAGCCGGTCATGTACTGTTTGTTAAAATCTCCTTGTTATCCAGAGCACAATATTCTCCACACTCCTTGACCCTGGATGATGCCTGAACAAACATGGTGCCCTCCCTCTGAAGAGTAAAGTCAGTGAAGGCATTGCCAGGGGAGCACTGTGATCTCTGAGAGAAGTAATAAATACCTACACATGTTACAATGACACATTAATAAGCATGCACAGATTTAACACACAATAATATCTAATACCAGCTCCACTAACTGCTCAGCTTTGTGTTTCTTCAGATGTATTTGACAATAAAATGATGACTTTGGTAGTGCAAGCTGCTAGATAATCTTCAACTAGGTAGCGGCATGGTTAATTGTTATCAGAGTGGTACAGTCTCGCAGATTCTGGCCCAGCACACAAAGCAGCCCCACTGAGCGCATACACTACCTTGGATGGCTGTTGGGAAAATAATGAGCATCCTTCGCTGACATAAGCCATAACATTCCCAGCAATCATTTACTCCTGACTCCGCACAATGTGATCAGCGCTCGCAAACCTCCTTTTCATGTCCCATTCTGAATTATGCCATCGGTGACCGAGAACTGGGTATCAGGCGCAATTCTGCATTCTATATAATGTGTTTTTTACAAGCAACTGGGCAGCCGGCGGCAAGAAAATGCAATCAGCATAATAGATTTTCATCTGTTCCACTTTGATCTTTTCTAAAGAGTATGTTGTTCGGCTCAGCCGTTTCTGGTCACCCTGGGGGGCTTTAAGCCCAACTCCAGCTTCATAAATACATTTAAAAAAATCATTCCTTAGCTTCGGTAAAATAAAAAAAAAAGCCATGTCTGCAATATCCAGCTCCTCTCCATTTGCATCAGGAATGTGTGCATTGCCATGATCCACATTACATGTGTTGTATTGCCTCCAGTGGCGGCTGGTACTCAAAAATTTTTTTGGGGGGGGTGCAAAAAAATGTTGAAAGAAATCATCAGTTGCAGCCACTGTGCCATCAAACGCTGCCACTGTGCACTAAAATGCTGCCACTGTGCCCATCAAGCGCTGCCACTGTGCCCATCAAGCGCTGCCACTGTGCCAAACGCTGCCACTGTGCCATCAAACGCTGCCACTGTGCCCTCAAACGTTGCCACTGTGTACAAATGAAACGCTGCCATTGTGCCCATCAAACGATGCCACTGTGCCAAACGCTGCCACTGTGCCATCAAATGCTGCCACTGTGCCCTCAAACGCTGCCACTGTGCCCTCAAATGTTGCCACTGTGCCCATCAAACGCTGCCACTGTGCCCTCAAACGCTGCCACTGTGCCCATCAAATGCTGCCACTGTGCCAAACGCTGCCACTGTGCCATCAAATGCTGCCACTGCGCCATCGATTGCAGTCACTGTGCCCATAAAACGCTGCCACTGTGCCAAACACTGCCACTGTGCCCAAACGCTACCACTATGCCATCAAATGCTGCCACTGTGCCCATTAAACGCTGCCACTGTGCCCATTAAACACTGCCACTGTGCCATCAATCGCTGCCAGTGTGCCCATCTTATGCTATCAGTGTGCCCATCAAATGCTGTCAGTGTGCCCATCATATGCTGCCAGTGTGCCCATCTCATCAAATGCTGCCAGTGTCACTCCCCCCCCCAGATGGATCACGGGACACATCGCTCACACCCCCCAGCGCGGATAGATCGCGGGACACCCCACTCACACACACACCCCCGCGGCACTTGCCGGGTGCCTCTTCTCCGGCGTCTCCTCTCCAGTCAGCTTCCTCCGCCCTGTCCCACTTCCGCCAAAGCGCTGAGCATCCAATAGGGATGCCTGGCGCTTTGGCCAATCAGGAAACAGGTCACACTGACCTGCCTCCAGATTGGTGGGGAGGCAATGCGGTGTGAAAATAGCGAATAGTCATTCGCTATGGTCACAAAATTGGGTGGGATCAGGGCGCACTCTCTGCACCCCGAGCCCACCCTTTTTTGAAGACTATTAGAGCCTCTGGCTCTAATGAGGTGCTTCAAAAAATACACCCCCTCCTGCCCCTGCCATAGGAATCCAAGCGTCCTGAAGGGGGCCAGACGCATGGATAGGGGGGCGGCAGCAGGGATGGGGGGGCGGCGCCCGTGCATCCAAAATCCACGGGCCGCCACTGAATTTGCCTCTCACTTTGAATAACGTCCAAGCGTGCTACAACACAACATGGTGTGTCCAATGTTTGGGTCATTTGGGTATGTTGGCAGCCCATTATTTTCAATGCATGTACCATTGTAATGCACCCTTGGGGTATTTGGCTGTAAATTCGTAATGGGCCCTTATGGTCCTTGCCATAAATTCGTAATGGGCCCTTATGGTCCTTGGCTGTAAATTCATAATGGGCCCTTATGGTCCTTGGCTGTAAATTCATAATGGGCCCTTATGGTCCTTGGCTGTATATTTCGTAATGGGCCCTTATGGTCCTTGGCTGTAAATTTTGTAAATCGTTTTCCAGTTGTAGAGAAGACGAATGTTTGATTGAGTGCATCCTAGTGAAATGTTTTGCCACTTAATGTTTATCCTTTAAATTCTTTTGTATTCATAATACTTCTATATTGTTGCCTTGACTATAAAACCCTAAAAAGGTATCAGTGCCATGATAACACAGCCAGGCGATGCATTTGGCAATAACTGAAGGTAGCGCACACAGCTGTGAGGGTCAATGTTACAGATCAAGGCTAGCTGTATGCAATTTATAAACATTATAGCATAAATAAATACGCTGGATCCATGGTTACATGGCAGCCAAAGCCAGTTATTTTTATACTTGTTTTTCCTATAATCAGTTGGTAAAATTAGTGTATAGCAAGTACACAGTGCAGCTGATGAGTTGCTGGTTTAACTCCTTCATAGTTACATAGTTAGTCAGGTTGAAAAAAGACACAAGTCCATCTAGTTCAACCAAAAAAATAAAATAAATACAATCCCATCTACACAATCCTTCACCCACGGTTGATCCAGAGGAAAGCTAAAAACCCCAGCAAAGCATGATCCAATTTGTTACAGCGGGGGAAAAAATTCCTTCCTGATCCCCCGAGAGGCAATCGGATTTTCCCTGGATCAACTTTACCTATAAATGTTAGTATCCAGTTATATTATGTACATTTAGGAAAGAATCCAGACCTTTTTTAAAGCAATCTACCAACCTGGCCAGAACCACCTCTGGAGGGAGTCTATTCGACATTTTCACAGATCTTATGCACGCGATCGTAATTTCCGATGGGAAATGTTCGATGTGAGCTTGTTGTTGGAAAGTCCGACCATGTATATTCTCCATCGAACATTTGCGGTCATAACTTCCGCACACAAATGTTTGAGAGCAGGTTCTCAAATTTTCCGACAACTTGTGTGTACACAAGTCCGTCGCACAAAAGCTCACGCATGCTCGGAATCAAGCAGAAGGAGCCGCACTGGCTATTGAACTTCCTTTTTACCGGCTCATCGTACCTCTTATACGTCGCCCCATTCTTACGTTCGAAATTTCCAACAACATTTGTGTGACCTTGTGCATGCAAGACAAGTTTAAGCCAACATCCTTCGGAAAGAAATCCACAGTTTTATTGTCGGAAATTCCGATCGTGTGTACGCGGCATTACTGTGAAGAAACCTTTCCATATTTGGAGATTAAATCTTTTTATCTCTAGATTTAAAGAGCGCCCCCTTGTCCTCTGTGATGACCTTAAAGTGAATAACTCAACACCAAGTTCACTATATGGACCCCTTATATATTTGTACATGCTGATCATATCCCCCCTTAATCTCCTCTTCTCAAGAGAAAATAAGTTCACTTCTTCAAATCTTTCCTCATAGCTGAGATCCTCCACGCCTCTTATCAGTTTGGTTGCCCTTCTCTATACTTTCTCCAGTTCCCCGATATCCTTTTTTGAGAACTCGTGCCCAAAACTGAACTGCATATTCCAGATGAGGTCTTACTAATGATTTGAACAGGGGCAAAATGATATCTCTCTCTAGAGTCCATACCTCTCTTAGTACAAGAAAGGACTTTGCTCGCTTTGGAAACCGCAGCTTGGCATTGCATGCTATTATTGAGCTTGTGATCTACCAAAACCCCTAGATCCTTCTCCACCATTGATTCTCCCTTCACTTCTATAAACTGTAGATCAATGCAATGACAAGAAAATGTGGGACTTTAAATGAGGCCCATGAAACCATGTGTCTCTATCCCTATGTATATGTAAAGAGGGGGGAAGGATTTGTGGGACTTTAAATGAGGTGCATCACTAACAGTGGATAGTTGATATCGTGAACCTGATATAGTTCAGTAAGTATAGTAACAAGTCCTATTTGCAATCTCGGAACACCCAATAAAAGGACAGTATACGACCGGTCTAAACTACGTGGCATGTTCACCAATGCCAGGAGCCTGGCGGACAAGATGGGTGAACTAGAGATACTGTTGAACAAGGAGGATTTCGATTTTGTGGGAATTTCAGAGACCTGGTTCAACAGCTCTCATGATTGGCTGGCAACCATTCAAAGTTATACCCTTTATTGCAGGGATAGAGAGGGTAAAAAAGGGGGAGGGGTATTTCTATATATCAAGAATAACGTACAAGTGAATGTGAGAGATGACATCACTGAGGGAGCTAGGGAGGAGGTAGAATCCTTATGGGTAGAGCTCCAAAGGGATGAAGCTAAGAGGAAAATAATACTGGGAGTATGCTATAGGCCCCCTAACCTGAGGGAGGAGGGGGAGACGGACCTTCTATCACAATTTGGATTAGCAGCAAGGATGGGAAATGTTATCATAATGAGGGATTTTAATTATCCAGACATAGACTGGGCGGAGGGAACCACGCATTTATCTAAGGCTCACCAGTTCCTAAATGTCTTCTAGGACAATTTCATGGGTCAGATGGTAGATGCACCAACTAGAAACAAGACGTTACTAGATCTACTGATTACCAACAATACAGACCTGATCACGGGTGTGGAAATACGGGGCAATTTAGGAAAAAGTGATCACAGGTGAATTGGCTTTAGTATAAATCACACAAATAGGAAACACAAGGGGAACACAAAGACACTGAATTTCAAAAGAGCCAACTTCCCTAAACTACGAACCTTGCTAGAAGATATAAATTGGGCCAAAATCTTAGAAACAAAGAACACGGAGGAGAGATGGGTTTTGCTTTGGGAAATACATTTAAAAGAGTGAACAAAAGTCCTGAATGGCTTAACTCTAATGTAAAAATGCATATAAATGGAAAGGACAAAGGCCTTCAAAAAATACAAGGCTGAGGGATCATCATCAGCATTCAAAATCTACAAAGAATGCAACAAGATATGTAAGGGTCAGGGCGTGGCCTGACCTCGGGAGAAGATGGCAGCTTAAATCTTCTGCTCCCGCTGACAGAGAGGATCTTCTAGCTAAAACGGAGGTTATTTGCCCGCCTTAACGCGAAAAAACCATGGGAACTTCATCCCGCAGCTCCTCCGCATCCAGATCAAGGTCCCCTCGCGACTTGACTGGTAGGAATAGCCACATTATACCAGAAATGTTCCGCTCACAGTCTGGCAACATGGCGCCCACACGAGGCCTACCTCAGACAACAGGCCTACCGGAGGAAAATGGAGCAGTGATTCTAACGCCGAACTCCCAACCCAGCCTCCAAGACCTACACTCCGTAGCGCAGGATATAAAAAACACCCTCACGGCAGCTCTAACAGCGGCAATCACGGATCTCAAGATCGACATTCAAGCGATTGCAGGCAGAGTCCAGGAAGTGGAGAAGACGACCACGACCCACTCTACAGTGCTCCGCCGTACATGCCAGGCCCTGGATACACACACCCTACAACTGCGAGATATGAATCGACACTTGGAGGATTTGGACAATCGCGGCAGGCGCCACAATTTGCGGGTGAGAGGCCTGCCGGAATCGATTGAGGCTGACAGGCTCCAAGCAGAGATATCCAGCTTCTTTAACAGTCTCCTGGATAAACCACCAACCACCCCCATAGGTATGGAACGCATACACCGCGCCCTACGCCCACGGGGGAGAGAAGCTGACCCGCCTAGGGATGTGATTTGTCATATTATTGACTACCATCTGAAGGAAGAACTGCTTCGTAAGGCCCGTTTGGCTACAAAGCTCTCACACAATGGCGCCGACATACGCATTTTTCAAGATCTCTCCACAATAACACTACAGCGCCGGAGAGAACTGCGCCCCCTGCTGGAAGTACTTCGTTCCAAGGACATCGCATATAGGTGGAAATTTCCCTTCGGGTTGTCAGCATCCTACCAGGGCCGCACTGCACTGCTCAGAGTGCCGGAAGATTTACGCTATTTCTGCGAAACCCTTGACATACCGTTCACGGATGTCCCCGAATGGTATGCGGAATTCCGCCCTCCGGCCTCCAGAAGACTCCCGCCTGACAGTGAACCAATGGACACTCAGCCGCACCGCTACAGACGGCAGCGATCCCCATCCGAAACAGGACAACGACTCCATGGACCTGGTACTACCAGGGGCCCCAGCCCGCTAGACACACCGCAGACCAGACGAGCACGCCGGGACCGCTGATCAACGAAGATGGATCGCATGACACACGGAGTCTCTATTCGCTATCTGTCTTTTGTCTCACGGGTTACAGTGAGTTCCGTTCCAGTTTGTTTTTTTTTTTTTTGTTTTTTTTTTCTTTTCTCCTTCTCTGGTTTATGTTACGTTTTGACCGCGCCAGCCGCTAACCGCCAAGCCCCCTGCAGTCCTAACTGTCGGCTCAAGACCTAACCAATCCGCTCGAAACGTCACCCTATGAGTGAGAACACTGAAACCACAGGGACTGCTGATGTAGAGAAGAATCAGGAACCCCGGATCAACACTATCTTCAACATAGGAAGAAACCAAGATCACACAAGATATGACATTTTAGATCACACGGCTTTGGTCACTCTCGCCAGCTATGTGCTCACAGTCACAGTATCCTTTCCGCCTCTGATCCCTTACTCACACGCACTTTGATCGGAGAGTGAGGGAGAACGGGTAGCTCTAAGAGCCAACTGAAACGTAAAAGCTCTCGTGCTAACACTAACCTTTTAATGTCTTACGCTAACCATTAATGCTTAATATCTCTAGTCTGGAATTGAATGGACAAGAATGGAGGGGGTGATGGTTCGCGGGAATGATATAAATGATCTCCTACATGATATTGCCAAATTTACACAATATAAGACCGATGCTTCATACACGAATTTATGTGCAATTTAATACAAGTTTGATCAGATTAATCTGGGATATTGCCCGATGCGTGGCACACGGTTATCTTGAACATTGATTACACTACCACTCCTCGGTCAAACATTACCCCGGCTACACCACTTGCAGCATGCAGGTGGGGGAGATTCGGTTCCCGCAAGTCATCACCTCCTATGCGGTATGGATGATACTTAGAATGTATGATGTGAAAGGCTTAGGTTTTGGTACCAACTTTTAAAAGCGATGAGCACATAATTGGTAGATCAGCATGCACATAAATTTATCCTATGCTCATGGGTGGAGGGGAGGGCCCCGGAGGCATCATGCTACCTACAACACACACTAATATACTGCTCTGTTCAAGTAATGAAGCAGGTTGCGCCAATCTAGACTAACCCTGGTTGCATTAAAACGTGACAAACAGGGTTCTTATTAACTTGGAAAATATCTCCACTAAACGCCAATCTACACAGATGGTTGAGGGGCTTGGTGACCTCGGCGTCCCATCTCATCATACCCAGCATAGGGTATGCTCAATGACGCATGCACTATTGACCTGTGGCGTGGGGGCATGGTGTCTCTACGGGCCCCTACTCTATTCATGGCCACGTAAGATTTGAAACTCCACCCAGTATATAGAGGTTACGGAAGGTACTACACATCTAGACGTATCCTAGACATGACTGAGGGAAGGCCCATGTTCCCTCTTGATTAGAATTCCCGGTCTCCTACCCTCCAGCTGGTGACACAGCAGCTAGCCGCGACTTGTCATGGAAGACACGCACATCTCACTGCTACCGGTTAAACCAAAACATAGAGCTTAAACATACACGCCCAACATCGGGGGCAGTAGCCAACGCAATACACAATTGTTGGATCAAGGATGATAGCATGATAGGTTGGAGTCTCCACGGTTATGAGCCGTATTTGACTTTAATCCAGCACCGATGGTCATTTTTAAGAAGTGTTTATGATTCCTGCCGATTTATGATAATCAAAACCTTAGTAACACTTACGAAACATACACTAGATTATTCTTGCCTAGACGGTACCCTGAATAGAGACTATCACGGACCAGGGACATAAGAATCAAAACCTCAGACGACACTCTTCCTCAGACATACAGGTAATTCCTCACAAATGTTTGGCACGCCTTTGTAACTAAACGAGCACCTCGGCGCCCATTAGTTATTACTCCTCATATATATTCATACATTACCCAGGTTCCCCTCTCCACTAGTTTACCATAATTTTACACCTCCCACATAGGCTTGTTCCACCTCCCTGTCAAGCGGGTAGCCTCTCCTATTCGAAAACACACCCCTTCATTCCGACGTCAGTCGCTCCTCACTTCAGTGGCGCCCATAAGCACTTAAGCTGATATATATCTCAGATCTCATTACACGCCACAGACTCACTCCGGTTCTACCTAACCTTAGGTAGTTTGTCCCTACGGACCAGCGAGCAGGATCTCGCTGATCACCGGAAACGACCACACCCATAAACGAAGTCACCCGACTGTTCACTCCCACTTACGCACTGCACTCTAACATAATAGTATTGTATCCTCAGATCCCCATACATCTTCTAAACACCCGGATAATTTTCGAAACCCCCTCCAGAGCCACAAATTCTCTGACACCTCTGTCTAATCCCCTCTACAACTCTTTTCTCGTCCCCCTCCGACAGAGACGCTCAGGTATAAGGACTCTTCACGCTATCCTTACTCAGCTCATCCACAGTTCAAACCCGCCAGCAATATGCAGCACACACCATCACCCAACAACAAATCAATCAAAATAATATCTCTAAATGCAAGGGGACTTAACATCCCTGAAAAACGCTCTCAGTTGCTACTTTCCATGCATAAAAATAAAGCGGACATTGTCTTTCTCCAGGAGACACACTTTAGAACAAGCTCCATCCCCAAACTCTCCAACTATCGATTCCCAACTTCCATACACGCATCTAACAACTCTACAAAATCGAAAGGAGTCTCCCTCTTATTTGCTAAAAACTGCCCGTTTCACGTTACAGACACATGCATAGACTCAGAAGCGCGATATCTTTTTGTCAAGGGCACACTACACGGCAAAAGAATAACCCTAGCTAACATATATGCACCCAACACGAAACAAGTACCCTTCTTCAGGTCCACCTTAAGAAAACTCACTTTGTTCCAAGACGGCATTCTCATATTAGGAGGAGACTTCAACGTCCCGCTAAATCCACTACACGATACTTCAACCGGTTCATCCAGCTTACCATATAGCGCACTACGCGCAATTAAATCACAATTGACAGAATTATCACTTCACGACTCCTGGCGCACTCTCCACCCGAACGAGAAGGATTTCACTTTTTTCTCGACTCCACACAACAGATACTCCCGATTAGATTACCTATTTATTTCACAAAGAGACCTGCCAATGATAACGACGACCACCATAGACCCCATGTATCTCTCCGACCATCACCCTATTTCCATGATGCTAGCTTTCTCACACACTCAGCCCAGACACCATATTTGGCGTCTGGACCCCTCGCTTCTCACGGACACAGCAACCATGACAGCCATACAACAACGCCTCCTGCTTTACTTTAAAGAAAATGACTCCCCGGAAATCTCCCCTATGATGAGATGGGAAGCGCATAAAAGCACCATTCGAGGAGAATTAATTGCGCTTTCAGCAAAACGTAGGAAGGACAGACAGACACACATAAATACCTTGACCTCACGAATACAAGCCTTAGAAGCAGCACACAAATCATCCATGGCAGTGACGTCTCTCCCGGAATTGCTCCAAGCTAGATCCGAGCTTTTAGAAGCTCTTAACAAACAAACAAAACGCAATTATATACTTTCCCAAAAAATATTCTATGAGTATGGCAACAAATCTGGCAAAATCTTGGCCAGAGCTCTACATGCCAAAAAAGCAAACACAACAATCCACTCAATAACGGATCCTACCGGGAATAGACTAGTTTCCAATGATCAAATAGCCGGACAATTTGTTAATTATTACTCCCAGCTTTACAACCTGCATCCCCACGACACACAGAAGGTTGACAACCACAGACGAAAAGCCATCCAGGACTTTCTCTCAAATTACTGCCCTCAACACATACCTATTGATGAAGCAAACAATCTAGAAAGACCCATAACCCCAGCTGAACTGGATGTGGTTTTAAAACAATTGAAACCTGGGAAGAGCCCTGGCCCAGATGGTTTAACGACCGGATATTACCAAACCTACATTGACATACTCAAACCACATTTCCTGCAGGCATTTAATTCCGTCTCCTCAGGTAATCCCCCACCTAGAGACCTACTTGCGGCACATGTATCGGTGATACCTAAACCCAACAAAGATGCGTCTATGGTAGCGAACTATCGACCTATATCCTTATTGAATGTCGATCTAAAAATATACGCCAAGATACTAGCCAATCGTCTCTTACCTCTCCTACCCAACCTTATCTCATTGGACCAGGTTGGTTTTATACCGGGCAGAGAGGCTAGAGACAACACTATTAAGGCCATCAACATACACAAATGGTTAACTTCACAACAACAGCAAGGATTCTTCTTGTCACTTGACGCGGAGAAGGCATTCGACAGGGTTGCGTGGGATTATATGGAGGAGGTACTCAAAAAGATCGGTATACGAGAACGTATGCTACAATTTATATTAGCCCTCTACGCCTCCCCCACCGCACAGGTCCGTGTTAATGGACACCTGTCGAATGCCTTCTCCATGTCAAACGGGACACGTCAGGGATGCCCGCTTTCCCCGTTGATATTCATCCTTACCCTAGAACCACTCCTTCAACGCCTCAGAGCCAACTCGGATATCAAAGGAGTATCCATATCAGGGACTACATACAAGCTATCCGCATTCGCAGACGACATCCTTCTGTTTCTGACTGAACCCCACATTTCTCTACCTAACTTACTTAAAGACCTTAATACATTCAATCTCCTGACCAACCTACAAATTAACTTTAAAAAATCAGAAGCCCTGAACGTTTCTTTACAAACAGTGACCCTTGAAACATGTCAGTCTAATTTCCCCTTCAAGTGGACTCGTGAGGCGATCACCTACCTCGGGATACGTATACCAACACGCCTTTCTGACCTGTATATTAAAAACTACTTACCAATCCTCCAACAAATTCAAAAAGATCTTAAGTCCTGGTCAACGGGACTCTTTTCCTGGTTTGGGAGAACAGCAATACTTAAAATGAACATCCTCCCAAGAGTATTATATGTCATGCAAACAGTCCCTATACGATTACCAAAAGCCTTTTACGCTTCATACCGCAGGGCTTGCAACGAGTTTATTTGGGGAACAAACCGCCCCAGGCTTAGCTTCGAAAGACTGTCCCTGCCCAAGTTAAAAGGAGGATTGGCCCTCCCAGACATTGCAAAATACCACCAAGCATGCCAACTGTCCAGAATAGTTGACTGGTCTGTCCACTCCCACACTAAAGCCTGGACGCAAATTGAAAATGAATTCTCATTGACCCCCGTTAAATCACTACCCTGGACGCCCACAAGACGGATTCCCCAGACATGCTCACAACATCCTTTAATTTCCTCCACACTTCAATCATTCAAATCAATGTGCCAAAAACACCACATTTCATCCAACCCAAGCCCCTTAACACCAATCCGAAATAATGCAGACTTTCCACCGGGTTTACACTCCACATTTCTCAAGGGATACTGGCCCCAAGACGACATACGCGCAAAACACTTCTTCTCAGGAAATACCTTCCAAGCAATCACAAACCTACCCGCACACGTGTCTGGAAAACCCTTCCCGTCTTGGATATATAACCAAATCAGACACTTTCTTGCCCACCCCCCCAAAAATACGGATTACTCTAGACAGCTCACTCCCTTTGAAGTGCTATGCTCCCAGACAGAACCGCAGAGACATGTAATCTCAGAATTATATGCTCTCCTTTTCTCGGAACACACACCTAAATCCAACATAGCCACACGTGCCTGGGAAAAAGACTTAGACTTAGATCTTTCAGACCAAGAATGGGAAAACATCTACTCCTATATACACAAAGGTACGATTAATGTGTCAGCACAAGAAAACGGATTTAAGATCTTTTCTAGGTGGTACAAAACCCCCCTTAAACTACACAAAATGTCCCCCTCCATACCTCCGACGTGCTGGAGATGCTCAGAGGCAGAGGGTTCCATGGTCCATTTATGGTGGTCATGCCCACTTATTCAACCCTTCTGGAAAGAAGTCCAACGTATCACTACTAACATAACCACCTATCCAATTGAATATTCCCCTGCCCAAATGTTATTGCACCACTCCTCTATATCGAAAAAAGACTACCATCGCTCACTAGCACTACATATGTTAAATGCAGCCAAAATGTGCATCCCACCTCTCTGGAAATCTACTAAACCCCCGACTATTCCAGACTGGCTCAAGCGTATATCTAAAATAGCCGAAATGGAGGAACTGATCCACCAAGCCAAAGATACGTCCCCCAAATTCAGAACTATTTGGTCTTGCTGGCAACATTTCCAAACGACACCTGAATATAAGGATCTCCTGTCCTAAGAACTTACAACAATGCCTGGGACTCTGTCGGAGGAGGACTCCTAACACTCCTTTTCACTACACTTAAGACCTTCTCTTTCTTTTCATATCTTACATACACATACACTCTCCCTCCCATTGTATAGTTCACCCTACTTCATGTCTTCATGCTTAAAGCTTAGGACCCTTCTTACAGACCACCGAGTCACATTGCATACCATTACCTTACCCAAACCCTTCCTCACCTACTTCATACTCTGCTCCTCCCAACCTCCCTACCCCATCATGACAGGACTAATACCCCTGCTTCCCCAACTAAGATTAGGATTGCTTGTGGTCCGATGACCGCAATCCTATCACAAGCCAACAACCCAGAGGCAGATTACACGACAAAGCAATTCTGCACACGAAGAGGTATCCAGGAAGCTACTCTACAAACTGACAATTTGATAGTAATAAGGAGCGGACCCATGATTATATTCACACACGCTTGACAGATCTAAGCCGTTATCAATGCCCTTCTTAAGCTTCCGTTCTTAAGATAAGAGATAACTTACGTCCCACTCGATGGATCCAATTACACATTGCCCAAGTTCATCATTCGAATAATAAGAGGATATCTCTTGGTCCCCAATAGAACACATTTTCATAGATATGCCTCTGGGCACAGACCCGCATGTCTCTTTGTTTATAACTGATGTTTGGTTGTTCATTGTTTTATCATACATAAAAATGTATTATGTATCGTTCTTTCTGTATTTGCTCACAAAGCTGAATTGGATGTATTGTATTGAATGAGATGTTTTCTGTATCACATCTTTTACAACATCACAATCTTATGTATATGCCTGATGTTATGATGCTGTATAACTTGACTTTTCAAAGACAATAAACATGATTCTGCAAAAAAAAAAAAAGATATGTAAGGGTCCAATTAGGGTGGGTAAGACAGAACACGAAAGACACATAGCGGAGGAGAGCAAAAAAATACCAAAAAATTCTTTAAGTATATAAACAGTAAAAAAGGGAGGACAGACCATATTGGCCCCATAAAGAATGGGGAAGGATGGGGACAAAGGATGGGGAGATGGCAAAGTTATTGAATTTATTCTTCTCTTCAGTCTTCACGAGGGAATCGGGGGGCTTCAGTAACCAAAACTGCAGTGTTTGTTCTCATGACACATCACAGGAAGCACCCTCATGGGTAACAGAGGACAGAATTAAAAATAGACTTGGGAAGCTTAACATTAATAAATCACCAGAACCAGATGGCTTGTACCCGAGGGTACTTAGGGAACTCAGTCAAGTAATTGCCAGACTATTGTTCTTAATTTTTACTGACAGTCTGCTGACTGGAATGGTACCAGCTGATTGGAGAAAAGCCAATGTAGCACCAGTATTTTTAAAAAAGCCAAAATACATCCCTGGGAATTACAGACCAGTTAGCCTAACATCAATAGTATACAAGCTCTTGGAGGGGATGATAAGGGACTATATACAAGATTTTAGTAATGAAAGTAATGTATCATTAGCAGTAATCAGCATGGATTCATGAAGAATCATTCTTGCTAAACCAATCTATTAGCCTACTATGAGGAGGTGAGCTGCCATCTAGATAAAGGAAGGCCCATAGATGTGGTGTATCTGGATTTTGCAAAAGCATTTGACACAGTTCCCCATAAACGTTTACTGTACAAAGTAAGGTCCGTTGGCATGGACCATAGGGTGAGTTCCCCATAAACGTTTACTGTATAAAGTAAGGTCTGTTGGCATGGACCATAGGGTGAGTACATGGATTGAAAACTGGCTACAAGGGCGAGTTCAGAGGGTGGTGATAAATGGTACTCGGAATGGTCAAGGGTGGGTAGTGGGGTCCCCCCGGGTTCTGTGCTGGGACCAATCCTGTTTAATTTGTTCATAAACGACCTGGAGGATGGGGTAAACAGCTCAATCTCTGTATTTGCGGACGATACTAAGCTAAGCAGGGCAATAACTTCTCCGCAGGATGTGGAAACCTTGCAAGAATATCTGAACAAATTAATGGGGTGGGCAACTACATGGCAAATGAGGTTTAATGTAGAAAATTGTAAAATAATGCATTTTGGTGGCAAAAATATGAATGCAATCTACTGACTAGGGGGGGTGAACCTCTGGGGGAATCTAGGATGGAAAAGGATCTGGGGGTCCTAGTAGATGATAGGCTCAGCAATAGCATGCAATGCCAAGCTGCTGCTAACAAAGCAAACAGAATATTGGCATGCATTAAAAAGGAGATTAACTCCAGAGATAAAGCGATAATTCTCCTACTCTACAAGACACTGGTCTGGCCTCACCTAGAGTATGCTGTCCAGTTCTGGGCACCAGTCCTCAGGAATGATGTACTGGAAATGGAGTGAGTACAAAGAAGGGCAACAAAGCTAATAAAGGGCCTGGAGGATATTAGAAAGGTTTCAAGCACTGAACTTATTCTCTCTGGAGAAGAGACGCTTGAGAAGGGATATGATTTCAATTTACAAATACCATACTGGTGACCCCACAATAGGGATAAAACTTTTGGGGGGAAGAGAGTTTAATAAGACACGTGGCCACTCACTAAAATGAGAAGAAAAGAGGTTTAACCTTAAACTACGTAGAGGGTTCTTTATTTTAAGAGCGGCAAGGATGTGGAATTCCCTTCCACAGGCGGTGGTTTCAGCGGGGGGCATCAATAGTTTCAAAAAACTATTAGCACCTGAATGACCGCAACACACAGGGATATACAATGTAATACTGACATATAATCACACACATAGGTTGGACTTGATGGACTTTCTTCAACCTCACCTACTATGTAACAATGTAACTATGTATACAAAAAAAATAAATTGTGTCTACGTGTTTGCCAGCCCATTGAAATAAAAAGACTGCCCTAGACGAGCAATGCAGAAAAGTAGGTGTGCTTAGACGCACCCTTATGGTGTTACCAGCCCTTACTCCAAAAAAAATGTATTTCTTTGTTTCTGTTGGAGATTTTTTCCCCTTAACTTCATGTCTGGTGAAACTGAAACCAGCAGAACAGGAAGTAAAGGAAAATCGTTCTAATGCAGACTGGATAGCGGTAAATCCAACCTAAAGAAAGTCTTGGCTACTCAGAAACTTTAACTGTTTTGCTGTAAAAAATGTTGTTTACAGAGTTCAAAAGCTGAAGGTCAGAAGAGCATTTCCATTAGTTGTTCAATTAGCTCAGTCTGCTTGAGAACAATTTTTTTGATATACAGGAAGGAAACTCTACAAAAGTGTATATGAAGCAGTCATCATTATAAGGAAAGAAAAGGACAGCAGCCTGGATGTAGATGTAACCGCAGTGACCCCCTGTTCATACTTCGCTGGGAAATTACATAAAATGTGACTGCCGTATTAAAAATGTTCCAATGTGTAAGAAAATATGCACTCGCTGTTCCCCAGCCCAGCTCATTAGATAACAGTGTAATGACTTTACTGTCCTCGCCAAGAGAAATGAAGGGCATAATACCGCCACAGATCAAACAATGACCCCAACACAGCAGATAAAACAAATATGTGAAGGAAAAACGCCTTATAAGCCCTGGCAGAGATTGTATTATTACCAGGACAATGGTACGGGGGAGCCAAATCCTTCATATCACACTACATTAATACAGAGAATTAAAGAGGTCTGGAATCTTTATAAATGTTTTTTTCTTTAACCACTTGCCGACCAGGCCATAGCCGAATGATGGCTACAGCGCGACCAGCTAATTCTGGGAGGTCGTACAATGGCGTCCTCCCGGGAAAAGCTTCTCGCACGCCCCCTGGGGCGCACATCCAGCAGTGTCCATGACCGTTGGGTTCTCGGAACTCGGCGCGTCACGGATAGGGGTAAAGGGCCAATCCCAGCAGCCCTTTACCACGTGATCGCTCCGTCCAATGATGGAGCGATCACTGTCAACAAACCGGCATCATGTCCAGCTCTTCTCCAGGGAGAAGCTGCAGCGTGAGGCTGCTTGAGTTTTTTTTTTCTATATTCCAAGTGCCCAGCACTTCCCCAGCAGTGCCACATCAATGCCACATCTGTGCCCAAGCAGTGCCATATCCTGCTGTGCCTGGACTGCACCGCTCAACTGCTAATTTTGTCTAGGGGTGTGGAGAAAGCTTATACTCACCCAATCCTTAATTTCACTGGAAAACTGTGCTCCCCCACGGTCCAGTGGTGCACAGTTCCTGGTCTATGAAGTCTGCTCTGGGCCACTGGAGCATTGGGGACGCCGGACTGGTCTTGTGCTGGGAGGATCAGAGGATTAGGTAGGTGAATCTCCTTTCTCCTCTCCCCTAGACAAAAACAAGCACTTAACCCATGCAGTGTGAGCCCAGCCCCACTGCATGGGAATTTTTTTTTTTGACTGGAGTTGGGCTTTAACACCTGCACCTGTGCCAATCTGTGTCCTTACATTCCTGTTGGCAGTTCTAGGGAAGCTGGACTGGAGGAGCAACACCCCTGAAGAGGGGTCATCAACTTGGTCTCCACAAGGTACATAACAGCTATCTACACAAGTCCTTGTGGACTCCTTGGATAGTGTTTCACAGCAACTATAAATACAGACTTGTGAGTTCGATGTGTAGATCTGTCGTTGATCCAACCCATGTGAGACCTGTTTGTGCTCTGCAGTGTGTTCATATAGAACCTTTGGTTCTTTTTTACATCTACTTGGCCAAATCCTATGCAGACCTGTGCCTGATCTAGCCTATGGGAAACCTGTCGATGATTGGCAGTGTGTTTACAGAAAATCTTAGAAAACTCTCTTTTACATGCACTCTAACTCATCTACTTGGCCACTTCCTGTGCAGACCTAGCCCCATTCCAACCCATGGGAGACCTGTCGATGGTCTGCAGTGTGTTTACATAGAACCTTAGAAAGCTCTCTTATACATCTATTCTTATCCATCTATTTGGCCAATGGCCACATCCTGTGCAGACATGTCCCTGATCCAACCCACTGGAGCCCTGTAAATGGTCGGTAGTGTGCTGACATAGAACTTTGGGAAGCTCTTTTATACATCTACTTGGTCACATCCTGTACATACATAAAACACAACAATCTTTTATACCTTTTGAATATCGTTCATGATACAATAGAGTGTGGTCTCAGCATATTTTTAATCTAACACATACCAATATTTAATTGTGTCAGCACAATGATGTCTTGCAGTTGCAATGTTTACTTATTAGCTCTACCACCATGGTTAATAGATATTGATCTACTCCTAAGACATACAATAAAGAAACATCAAAGAAAAGCCATCTAAGCAAAGATCATCAACTCAGTCCCCACCAGGTAGGTACTGCCCATCTACATGAGCTCTTATTGAATACATGGCTGGTATTCTGCAGCAAAAAAAAAAAAAAAATACAGACTTGTAAGTGATTGTGCAGATCTGTCATTGATCCAACTCATAGGGGACCTGTTTATGGTCTGCAGTGTTTACACAGAGCCTAGCTCTCTATACATCTACTTGGCCACATCCTGTACATATATAAAACACAAGAAGATTTTATCCTCTTGGGTATTGTCATCTATTGTTCAAGATACAATAGAGTGTGGTCTCAGCATGTTTTTAATGTGCCACATTCCAGTATTTACTTGTGTCAGCACAATGTTGTCTTACTGCATTAAAGTTTACTGATGATCTCCACCACCGTGGTTTATTGACATTGATCTTCTCCATACTAAGAGATTTACAAGCCATACTATGGAGAGGCGTCAATGAAAAGCCACCTAAGCACACCTTTAGGTTATATATATCCTTGAGTGTTTTTGAAAAAATGTAGGACCTAGTCTGTGCAAACCTGGTTGCAAATACTATACAGTTCTATTAATTTTCAAAATGTACTCACTACGCTTTGACAGGCACATAATAGTTAAACTAGGAAGCCTATTTATAATGATCACCTACAATTATCGCTTTTTTGTTAAGCTATAATTTGCCGGATTTTCTTCTTACACAAGCTGTACTTCCTCTATGACAATCAGAAAATTCTGATGCTTCTTCAAATGCACAAAGGATACCTGTGGCATCTGCAAAAGCACAAAGTAGTTTGAAAGCTAAGTGCCAGATAAAAACATAAATGTTTCCTAAACGCCACACACTGTTCTTATAGAGACATGGTCATCTTGACATGTCGATGTAGGATGACAATATCCATATAAATGCCCCCCCCCAAACTCTTATAAATACTTTGGCATCTTCCTACTGTTCCTGCCTCCATTGCAACCAACACTAAAATCCCTAGTGTTCGCTGGGGTCAGATGCTAAGTGAGCAGTGACATCATGTCTATGGTGAGTCAAACGACTGGCTGCTAGGCTCCAGCATTGTCACTGGGTAGGAAATCACATGCTTCCCCATTACCGGAGACACTGTCTTCAATGTGGGCAGGAGCTGTGGGGAGTGCTGGTAAGTGACTATTAAGAATTCCAGGGACACTGTCAGTTTGCCCCCCAGCCACACGACTCAGATTCAGCTATAATATATGATTCATATGTAGACAAACCCAGGTTTTCACCACCTGGCCTGCACAAGGACTGAAGTAGTGTACATCAACTAGGGATCTGACATTCTCTGAAATTGTTCAGACTTTGGGCCCGACCATTGAGAATAACCAACGGCTTGGTCATGTACCAATGACTTCAGAAGACACTCTAGCAGCCTTGTTGAACCTTTATACCCAGGAAGAACCCTTACAGATAATTTCTAGGTCTTGGGAAATCTCTACTAAAACCAATTCACTGGTGGTAAGTGGGGAAAAATTCCTCTTACTTTGGGGATCAGAGGGAAGAATGCCATTCTGACGGTGGTGGTCAGACTCATGCAGCCTCTGGCGCAACCCTAGGGTTCCACAGAACCCTTGTTGAGAATGGCTGCTCTAGAGTGTAAGGGCTAGTTTACACTTGCTTCAAAACATGACAGGCTTTGTTAAAGCTCTCCGAACGCCAGTCAAAGCCCCATCACTAAATAAAATGGTTAGCTTACAATCCTGTTTACACCCTGCTTTTGCTTTGCTTCGCTTCGGGTTTGGTTCAAAAATTATACCCCATGTCCCTTTAGTGGTGCTTCAAAGCATCTTCGAAGCCTCCATAGAAGTCAATGGCAAAGCTCGCTTGATGCACCTGCAGCTTTTGAGAGGCTTTAATTCAACTTTAGCTTTGCTTTGTTTTGGAGAAAATGCAGGTATGAGATATCCCCACACACACAGGGCATCTGCCAAGCTTCAACAAAGCTTCAAAAAAGCATCATCGAAGCACCACTGAAGCATCACTGAAGCTTCTTCAGAGCACCACCGAAGCATCATTGAGGCTTCATCAAAGCACCAGCAAAGCATCAAAAACACATAAAAGCATGTTGAAGCGGTGGGCGCTTTAATGTGTGTTAAAGCCGAAGCAAGTGTAAATGAGCCCTTAGGTTCCATACATACGGATCTAGCCTGGGTATGTTGGGCAGCGATATATTGGATTTGTCTGCTTTTACGTTCTGACCTTCAATTGAAAAATGTAATGAAGGGGGGGGGTCATACATTTAATCTCAATTAGAGCTATAGCCAAAGCTCCTTTTTCTCATTTAAAGCCCTATTGCAGAAATTTCCTCCATGTCCTGTTCCAGAGACATGGAATAAAGTGAGTGTAAATCTTTACAAAGTAAGGGGAATCTCCTCTTAGATAAGTGTCCCTATAGGTAAAATGTCTCCTTACCAATTTCCCACTGTATCCAAAACTGAAAAAAGGCTATGGCTAAAGGTGACTTTTGAATGCTAAAGCAAACAGCCAAAAGTTCTGGACAAAATAAAATACAAGGCAAAAAGGACAAACCCACTCATCTTTAGAAAATAATAATCCAAAATCATATGCATGTTATAGATCAGCCTTTCTCAACCCTTTTACCATAGGAAACCCTTTCAATAATATTCAGATTCTGTGGACCCCATGCTAAAAAAAAATTATATACAAATTGTGGTATGTAAGCCACACCATATTGGTGGTTAATGAAAGGTGGTCCCCTTACACTAGTGATCAGTGGAAAGAATGTTCCTTGGATTGATGGTCAGTCAGAAGTGAGAAGAATGCCCTCCTCCAGGGGCAGCTAACATGATCATTGGTGCCAGCAGTTTCTTTACTAACAAAAGAGAGGACGAGCTCCACTGGTCCTATGCTGTCAGCTCTGCCAAGTGGGATTGGTGACAGAACTATGCAGGCAAAATCAGGTGGGAGTTTATTCTACCACTGCTCAAGGAACCCCTAGCAATCTCTGGAACATTCCTATTTGAGAAAGGCTGATGTAGATAATTAATAATCTTCAAGATAATATCTACATGCATAGCACAAAATCCTGCAAAGAAATACTTAGACACAACAGGTTTTTTTTTCTGGCGAAAGTATCTGGGCACTGTATGATCTCAGCTCAGAATAGAAAAGGGTTCATTTTGTGTTATGGAAGACTTCACGTTTTTGAGTTAGGGTAAGATTTCGGGAGCTATTTATAAAGGATGCAATGGGGAATTTTCCCAGTAAATCCTTTATTGAGAGTCAGTCATCCTGAATTCCACAGTTACATTCACTCTATTTACAATAGGATGAATGATCACCTGGCAAATGCAGCATCTGTTGAACATCCTTCAAATCTCCCCTATAGAGTACATATGAAAATAGATATAGGTTGTCAATAGTTAACTCTTTTTCTAATATAAAACATTACATAAAAAAGTGTCCTCTTCCCTCTCCTCTCCTCCCCTCCCAGAGCTAAGCAGCCAAACATGCCAAGCATGTGGGATGATATCCTCATAGCAAGGGACCCTGCTATGTTAACACCAGTTCGTATGTCCTTCATAATTGGATGGGTATGCTTTAAAAGTAGTTGCCCAATAGATATGAGTGCCTTCCACAAAACACAGCTGCCTGAAGCTCCAGCAAGTGGCAGGGAAGGGGGCCTTATCTACTCAAGAGGGCAAGTAGATGGTTGCCCCTTCATGTTGAACTGGTTTTAGGGACCCCTCGACCATTAATCACTATGAATGCAGATAAGAAGGTTAAACATAAATACACACCCCATGCATATTTTAAAAACCCATATTAATCTAGTTTAAACTAAAGCTTCCAGCAATCTCCGAAGATATCCCATGACACCCGATCTAGCAGTGGTAGGTCAGGGGAAGAAAGAATAGGGTCCCCCCTTCCTTAATGATCAAAATCCATTTGAGCACAACGGAAGTTCCTGCCACTGTCATGGTAAGCACCCACCTCTGTGGAAGGAGTACCCTGCGACATCACTGCCCATCTTGGACTAATACCAAATATGTGTATTTTCCAGCACTTTCCATAGACACATAGGAAGCAAATATCCCAAGTGTCGAACATCCAGCAAAACCCAACAATGGAGCAAAACGCATTGGAGGGCATGGCCTGGACAGAGCTTGGCCTGAGGTTGCTTTTGCTATAGACATTATTAGGTTTTCCTGGATGTGCGGCACTTGAGATCTTTTCTTATTACATGTTTACACATTGAAACAAGCTCTTCCCGAGGTTAAACTCTTTAGCGTGAGTCACCGGACTTGGACAGATAAGGGGCCTGGAGCGCCACCCCTAATCTATGATTTTAGACAATTGTTGCATGTTCAGTAGAAAATGTAATGATTCAACAGCTAAAATCAGGCAAACATTAGTAAAAATAAGTCAATGTCATATCAATGCTCAGGGGAGATAACATTCATCCTTTTGTTACAGAAGATGAATGTTACAATCAAGACCTTTTCCTATTGAAGAATAGATATTGATGGATCTCTGGAAATGTAATGACAATTAGTGTATCTTGAGCAATTTTTAACACTAATTTGACATGATACTGTAAATGTTCACCAAAGAATTCTGGGCAAATTTTGGATCAATAACAGGTAAAATCATTGATAAATATACCCCTTAGACTGAACCCACATCTTTGCATTTTTGATGGATGTGTTTTTCATTGAAATCAATGGAAATTTATTACAATGCATGCATGTCCCAACTCTGGTGGCCTCTCATCAAGATCATACAGAGCCAAGGTCTCAAATCTATAGAACAATGTACCAGTCATTAGCCCTTAGAAGTTAGGACCCCGAGCTCTGTAGGTACCATATATGACCATTTACACTTCAGCATATGCAATGCCCACTCCATAACTTCTATCATAACTTTACAGATTCATATTGATTACTTTGGGCAACACAGATAAAACATTAATTTATATTACATTTCCATTAAACTTTCCCTTTCCACATTTGCTAAATTTGTATAGATAGCGTGTCAGGACAAGTCTGATCATTGGAGGAGAGCAGGCTGAGTTCCCAGCATAGCTAGAGAACTGACCACACTGTGCTCTCATGCCTAGTGTGGTCAGTTTTTAATAGGAAAGCAGAGGGACTGGCAGGAACACCAGGGTTTTCACAAGGAAACAATACAAACAGAACAGGATTGTTTTTCATACAGTACAAGGTACAGCAGGCACATATCGGGAATGTGAAATGTTACAAACTCTTTAGGATTTATTACATGACACACAGGGGAAGATCTAACTAAGGATAATAAATAATTAACACATGCATAGTATTTCCGATCAGGTATCCCATTGTTTGCTCAATTTGATAGTGGGAGGAGCTGTGACAACAGTAATGGAGAACAACATCAGCCTTTAGGTACAGGAAATCTAAACTGGCAAACACAGCTGCACAGAACATATTACCAGTACTTTTTGAACAAACAAGAAACAAGATTAGTATACAGTATCTCACAAAAGTGAGTACACCCCTCACATTTTTGTAAATATTTTATTAGATCTTTTCATGTGACAACACTGAAGAAATGACATTTTGTTACAATGTAAAGTAGTGAGTGTACAGCTTGTATAACAGTGTAAATTTGCTGTCCCCTCAAAATAACTCAACACACAGCCATTAATGTCTAAACCGCTGGCAAGAAAAGTGAGTACACCCCTAAGTGAAAATGTCCAAATTGGGCCCAATTAGCCATTTTTCCTCCCCGGTGTCATGTGACTCATTAATGTTACAAGGTCTCATTTGTGAACGGGGAGCAGGTGTGTTAATTTGGTGTTATCGTTCTCACTCTCTCATACTGGTCACTGGAAGTTCAACATGGCACCTCATGGCAAAGAACTCTCTGAGGATCTGAAAAAAAGAATTGTTGCTCTACATAACGATGGCCTAGGCCAGGGATATGCAATTAGTGGACCTCCAGCCGTTGCAAAACTACAAGTCCCATCATGCCTCTGCCTCTGGGGGTCATGCTTGTGGCTGTCAGAGTCTTGCTATGCCTCATGGGACTTGTAGTTCTGCAACATCTGGAGGTCCGCTAATTGCATATCTCTGGCCTAGGCTATAAGAAGATTGCCAAGACCCTGAAACTGAGCTGCAGCACGGTGGCCAAGACCATACAGCGGTTTAACAGGACAGGTTCCACTCAGAACAGGCCTCGCCATGGTCGACCAACGAAGTTGAGTGCACGTGCTCAGCGTCATATCCAGAGGTTGTCTTTGGGAAATAGACATATGAGTGCTGCCAGTATTGCTGCAGAGGTTGAAGGGGTGGGTGCTCAGTCTGTCAGTGCTCAGACCATACGCCACACACTGCATCAAATTGGTCTGCATGGCTGTCGTCTCAGAAGGAAACCTCTTCTAAAGATGATGCACAACAGTTTGCTGAAGACAAGCAGACTAAGGACATGGATTACTGGAACCATGTCCTGTGGTCTGATAAGACCAAGATAAACTTATTTGGTTCAGATGGTGTCAAGCGTGTGTGGCAGCAACCGGATAAGGAGTACAAAGACAAGTGTGTCTTGCCTACATTCAAGCATGGTGGTGGGAGTGTCATGGTCTGGGGCTGCATGAGTGCTGCCGGCACTGGGGAGCTACAGTTCATTGAGGGAACCATGAATGCCAACATGTACTGTGACATACTGAAGCAGAGCATGATCCCCTTGACTCAGAGACTGGGTCGCAGGGCAGAATTCCAACATGATAATGACCCCAAACACACCTTCAAGATGATCACTGCTTTGCTAAAGAAGCTGAGGGTAAAGGTGATGGACTGGCCAAGCATGTCTCCAGACCTAAACCCTATTGAGCATCTGTGGGGCATCCTCAAATGGAAGGTGGAGGAGCACAAGGTCCCTAACATCCACCAGCTCTGTGAGGTTGTCATGGAGGAGTGGAAGAGGACTCCAGTGGCAACCTGTGAAGCTCTGGGGAACTCCATGCCCAAGAGGGTTAAGGCAGTGCTGGAAAATAATGGTGGCCACACAAAATATTGACACTTTGGGCCCAATTCGAACATTTTCACTTAGGGGTGTACTCACTTTTGTTGCCAGCGGTTTAGACATCAATAGCTGTGTGTTGAGGGGATAGCAAATTTACACTGTAATACAAGCTGTACACTCACTACTGTCACATGAAAATATATAATAAAATATTTACAAAAATGTGAGGGGTGTACTCACTTTTGTGAGATACTGTATATATTTTTTTAAAGTGTTTTCCTCTTTTTATCTTTATTTTTTCTTTTTCTTTTTAATAATTTCTTCCTGGCAGAAGCTGTCCCCACTATTTGAAAACTAGGTAATTCTCCCATCTTCCCTATGAAAGTATCATCCAGTAGACATTGCAAATGCTGTAATTGAGTGTATTGATTGGCTGGGAATGCAATCAAGAGATACTTTGCAGTTATTATTGAAGAATATAATCTCATACCTCATCAAACCTGGCCTCATCCTCACAGTTCTCCAGCACACGGGTGTAAAACGAGAGGCCTGAAACATAAGAGGAGACGTTTTATCAGAGCGTGAGAAGTCTAATGAGATAACATGGTTATTAGGTAACACCACTTAGCCTGTTATGGGTTCAGATCTGGAACAAACTGGACAACCCATATTTTGGGTCTCAAGTTCACACTACACCAAACCTCTTCGAGAGTTGTGGCTAAAGACCCCCAGTAGACATTAGATGACATCCTCCAATTTGTATTTTTTTTCACCTGGACCAGGAGATCATCTAATATCTATGGAAGTCTCATAAAATTTAAGCCCAACTCTACAAGTGTTAAATGCTCGTTTAGGTCTAGGGGACTTCTTAAATTAGATTTACTTACCTGATCCTCCACTCCTCCATGCTGCTATACCGATTCCTGCAGTGTCTTCTCCCCCATGCTCCAGTAGTCTAAGGCTCTGACATCATCAAGACCAATGGCTTGCATTGGACATGATGACACCAAGAGAGTAGGGGAGAACCCCCTACCGAGGAGCAGAGGGTCTGGTAAGTAAAAGTACTGTTATTCCCCTTTGGACTAAACAAGCAGTAACCCTTACAGTGCGGGTGTAGCCCTACCGCTAGGGATAGTTTCCAAGTTTCCCTCAGTTGGGCTTTAAATATCTATCCAATGTCAAACGTTATACCATACATGATAAACTATTCACTGCATTTGTAAAAACAGTACCTTTATTGCCCACATAAAACACATAAAAACATTTGCTAAAGCCCAATTTATGTCCATGTCCTTTATAATATTCTTCAGTGATGGCTAACCTTTCATATAAATTATATACCGCACCCTATAAATTCTCAGCATGAAGGATATTTTTCAATGTTCATTGGTAAACTGTAAATACTGGAGACCTCAAAGGGTTTTCATACTGTGAAAACTTTCCAATAATAATTCTACATTATATATACACATAGCTCCCAACTGTCCCTGATTTCGAGGGAATGTCCCTGATTTGGAACAATGTCCCTCTGTCCCTCTTTCCTCCTCATTTGTCCCTCATTTTGATCTGATCTATATAGTTGTATAGAAAATGCACTTTATCTTTCAAAAAGCGGTGCTAGACCTTTCATCTGAGTTCTCCTTTAAGGGGGTGTGGAAAGAAGTGTGTCCTATGCCTGCATACTTTTGCTGATAGGTGTCCCTCATTCCTATCTCAAAACATTGGGAGGTATGTATACATTTATCTGTAATGAATAAGATGTAAAGCAGCAAGCTTCATTCATAAGTGTTCTCCTTAGCGCACGGGAGTTTGAACATCTCTTCCAGAATAAGCACAATCCTAAAGTTCCAATATAAAGTCCACCGGGACTCTTAGTTCCTTTATATATATGAGCATTGTTTGTATATGGAATAATAAACCCACAAAGATCAATATAACAGAGTTGTCACCCCCAATGTAATGAAATATGGTATAATATTACATTTGGTCCCAGCAAATGACTGTTCACATTTATTCATTAGGCTCCACAGGTACTGTAAACTTCAGTGTTGAGGTTATGAAACACAAAAACACCCGAACTGCTTGCCAGCCAGGCCGATTCTGACATTTATTTTCTACATGTAGAAATCATCATTTTTTGCTAGAAAATTACTTGGAACCCCCAAACATTATTTCATTTTTTAAAGCAGAGGCCCTAGAGAATAAAATGGTGTGTGTTGCAATTTTTTTTTATGTCACTTGGTATTTGTGCAGCAGTTTTTCAATTTTTGGAGGGAAAAAATACATTTTAATCAAATTTAGTGCACACAAACACAATATAATAACCATTTTTTGTAAAACATAAAAGATGGTGGTACACGATGAGTAAATATATACCTAACATGTCACGCTTTAAAATTGTATACGTTTGTGGAAGGGTGCCAAACTACAGTATCTTAAAATCTCTATAGTGAATGTTTTAAAAGCCTTTACAGGTTACCATTTTAGAGTTACACAGGAGGTCTGGTGCTAGAATTATTGCTCTCACTCTGATGTTCGTGGTGATACCGCACATGTGTTGTGTGAACACCATTTACATATGCGTGGGAAACCTACGTATGCGTTTGACTTTGCACGCAAGCATGAAGGGAAATTTACATTTTTTGAATTGTATTATTTATATTATTTAAAAATAATTTTTACACTCTATCTTTATTTATTTATTTCTTAGCACTTTTATTGCAGTCACAAACAATGGACAACAACATCCCTTGTGATAGCATGGACAGTGACAGGTACTCTTTACTGAGACTCTATTAGACTCCAGATCTCTCCTCTGCCCTTAAAAGCATCTGAATAAACAGAAATCGGTTTGATCAGATTCTTTCACAAGCCAATAATGGCCTGTTATCATCTGAGCGAAACCAGAAGTGACAAAAAGCTTGTCGCTTCTAGTTTCTTATGCCATAAAGATGATCAGGGAAGTTCCGTACCTTGGTTATTTTAATGGTAAGCAGACAGAACCACCAGCTTCAGTCCCAGGCTCCCTGGAGGGATGGGAAAGCCCGTAATGGCACTGGAAGGTAATGGTAACCCTCTTCTGCCATCTCTAAAAGCGATCCAATGGCTATTTAGCTGCTAGGATCAGTTTTATATTAAAGACCATCATCAGCCAGAAATGTTGATACCAGGATGATGCCTGCAGCCCGGTATAACCACCAAAACTCTAGGACAGCAGCATATGATGTCCTACGGGTAGGAAGTGGATAATTACCTAAGCTTCCTGAAGACGTCCAGATGTGATGAAACACGTAGGGTGGGATTCTAGGTGATTTAGGTCATTTTCTCCTGCTTGCTGGAATGCATGCTGGCTCCAGGGCATAGGGGAGCAGCAGCACTCTTTAACAAATCAAGCAGACTTGTAATTCCAGAGGTGCTGGAGGGGCACCGTAGTATGTGAGTGCATTTTATAATTTTGTGTTTTTAACAATTTTAACTAAAGTGGTAAATGATGAGATCCCTATGGTCTGTGTCTCCCAGAGAGGTCTGTGGTGGCTAAGTGGGGGAGAAAGAGGCTTGGTGGATTTAAAGAGCTGGCTTTACAGAACCATATAAGAGGAGGAAAGTATATGAGCACTTTAAATGGGCACTCCAGAGCACATATGACAAAATTCAGAAATGGTAAAGATTTGACATGGAGCATACATGGACACTTGTTTGGAGGACTTTATTGTACATATTTGAGTTTGTTTCAGCTCTAGCACATTGTGGCGCTGTATTACTTTAACTACAGTACTTGAGCTCCGGAAGGTTTTACCCCCTTCATGACCAGGCTATTTTTTGCTATTCGGCACTGCGCTACTTTAACTGACAATTGTGAGGTCATGCAACATGGTATGCAAATTAAATTTATATCATTTTTTTTTCAGACAAATAGCGCTTCCTTTTGGGGGTATTTGATCACCATAGGGTGTTTTATTTTTTTTTTATATAGGGTGTTTTATTTTTATTATATAAAGCAAAAAAATGCCAACTTTTTAAAAAAAATATATATTTTACTTTCTGCAAAAAAAAAAAAATGAAAAAATCTAATTTCTTCTTAAATTTTGGCCAAATGTATTCTGCTACATGCCTTCGGTAAGAAAAAACATTCCCAACAAGTGTACATTATTTGGTTTGCGTGAAAGTTATAGTGTCTACAAACTATGGTATATATACTGGAATTTTTTTTTTTTTTTTAATATATATTAGTAATGGCAGTGATCAGCGACTTATAGTTGAACTGTGATAGTGTGGCAGGCAATCTGACACTAGCTGGGGGGGTACACTAACTGACACTGACATCAATAGTAACACTAAGGCCTCATGCACACTGAACATTTTTACAGCTGCTGTTTTTGGCTTCAGACTTTTTTTTCTACAGTCAATAAACTCCTCAGCATGTTATCCTTAGTTTCCATGCACACATAGGCTGTTATCAGCAGTTTTTGGCAGGGGTGTTTTCTGTCTGGAAAAAAAAAAAGCAGAACTAGTGGGTTTTGAGAAGAGTTTCAGCTGTAAAACTGCTCTAACTCTGAAAAAAGCTGAAAAAACCTTAAAAACGCTAAAAATACTGAAAAACTTGGCTATTCGGCGCTTATCAGCATATTTGAGCCTTAAAGTGGAGTTCCACCCACTTTTACAACTCTTCAGCATCCCTCACTAAACTGTGCACTGTAAACAAATTGGATATTTTTTTTTTTTTCTCAGCACCTACTGTATATCTGCTGTGTTCATTTTTCACTTCCTCCTCTATGGCCGCGGCCCATCGCATCATTTCCTGTTTGCAAAGCCTTCTGGGAAGGGGCGGCAACTTCCTCTGAAACTGCCATTGCTATGGAAACCTGACCTGAAACCTTACACTGATTGTGCTGCACTGAGCATGTGCGAGATCTGCAAGAATGAGATCCAGGAAGAAATACAGTCTGGCTTCAGATGCCCACACTTAAGATGACCACGGCCTGCTTTAAGTTTATAAAATAACAAACTACTGCTATAAACTAACAAAACAGACCTTCATTTACAGACTAACCTTACTAGAATACATTAAGCTTGTATATTATAGGGGTATTTTTATTTAAAAAGTATAATTTCGGCCGGAACACCACTTTAAGCTTTTGTGGGAGTATAATTTATTAAAAAGAGCTAAAAAATGCTACAGCTAAAAAACACTACTGCAAAAACACTGAAAAACTCATTCTACAGCTACAGCTTTCTACAGCTAACGCTACTGGCTTTTTTTATAATGCCCAGTGTGCATGAGACCTAATACAGTGATCAGTGTGATAGGGTTGAAATAATGACTTAGAGTTCCACTTTAATTGTTTCTGTTTTTTCTTACCTGTGTACGTATCAATTGTTCTATTTAAATTGTTTGTGCTCCTTTCTTACCTGTGTACGTATCAATTGTTCTATCAATCTGTATCTAGATGGAATTTGGAACTGCTGAATAATCATTACATGTTCGCTGATGAGAAACTCTTTGTACCTTAACCTCATTTGGTAATGCCGATAAGATTATTGCTTTTGGAACTGCCTATAAAAGAAGTAAAGGGAGCAGTCCTTTTGTGGGGATGCTCAGAACTGTGATACAGACATACCTGACTCCGTGTCATCTTTCTTATAGAAGCAATAATTTGGCAAAGCAATATAAACTATAAGCAACTTGTTTAAAAGTTGCACCTAACATTTTGGCGCCCGAAACAGGGACTCACCGATGATACTACAAGAGGTGGACAAACGCGGCTGACGGAACAAAAAGACAGGCATTCCGGGAACCACAGATCAAAAAAAAACCTGCGCAGGTAAGAAAAAGCTTTATTTTTCTTATATTCTGTGCTCCCCTGATTTGTGCCTATCCGTTCTGTCAGTTACGGTTCTCCTGGTTTTAAAACACCAGCCTCTGTAGTGGTGAGTCTAGAATTACTGCATATTTTAGTTTAGATTGCTGGAATTATTTGTTTGTTTTGTTATCTGTGTTTGTCTTGTCTGTCTTGTTGAGAAAGTGAATGAGCCTTGTCAAGGATGGTATGAGTTAGAAGGGGATTGCCGAACTAAGCAACGGAATGCGCCTTACCTCACACGATTGGGAACCTAAGGGCTTGTGAGCTTGGGGGTCTGACGCTTATGCTTAACCTCACATCTAACTCATAAACCATAGACGGGTTGAGAGTATAAGCCCTGTCTGCTCCATAAAGCAGGGATAAGAGTGTATGAGAGGGATTCCCAGATACGGGGAGGGAATAAGGTCTCAACAAAGTCCCGAGATCTAGTCGGATACCTGGCCACTTAAAGGAATGCTTGTATATGTTGTAGCCGCATTTTTGTATATGTTGTAGCCGCATTCTGGTTTGTTATTGGGCTAGCATATAAAGTAATTATTTATTTTTGGGCTAGCATATAAAGTAATTCGGTTTCAGAAATCTCATTCCGGAGAGGTTTCTAGAATTCTAGCACCCTAGGAGGAAGGCAACGAGGAACTAGTGTAACTTAGCTGGTTTGCTATTGGGCTAGCATATAAAGTAATTATTCATTCTTGTATATGTTGTAGCCGCTTTATATTGTACACTAAGTGTCCCACACGCTACCTAGGCAGGACTGTTAGAATGGGCCAGAGGAACACAAAACCCCGTCAGGGAATTGTGGCGCACTATACGGTGCCACAGATAATTAAGAACATTTATGGGAAAACCGAAGCACAGGACTTAAAGGATGTCCTTCGTAAATTTAAGGTGAAAGGAGCAGCGGGCTTAGACCCGGATGTATGGAGTGAAATAAAAAGGGACAGACAAGGAGAGGTGTTAGAGAAGCAATGGATGCGTCAGGTTCAATGCTTAATTAAGGTCTCAAATAGAGCGAAAGAAGAGGGGTGGAAGTATAATCCAGATTGTGATGGTTGGGATATGAAAGATAGAAGAACAAAAAATGTCGAGGCTCCCAGCTCAGCCATCCCACCCCCATACACTGACATAGAACGTAAACCACACAAGATATATCCTGTACTTAAGGGTAGAGAATGGGTTTTTCAGGTTTGTGGAGTACAAGAATTTCATTCAGAAACTGTAGCCCCCGTACGCACTGATACATGCATTATAGTAAAGCCAGCTGCTTTTTGTAGATTTGTGACACAGTTAATGAATACACATGAAGCGACCTGGCAGGATGGGGAGGATCTATGCAGACACAAAATGACTCTGACCCTGTTTAACCAGTTTATGACAGAAATAGGTCCACACAGACCTGCAGGACAAGTTGATGGGGATGGCAATTTAGAGACAGGACATGTCAGACATATAGACTCAAGGGCCCCTTTTATTGCTAGATTAGAAGCTTTTTGTCAGGCAAAACTACAGGAGAGGGGGTCCATATCACCCATGAAGCAAATGCCAGGACAGACTGTATCGGAATTTTACTTATCTATGGAAAGTATGATGGCAGATGAGGGATTGGACTTGGCCCTGCCAGTCACAATCCGAGCCTTCAATAGACAATTTATGGAGGGATTAATTCCACAGATAAGTGAGAGACTGAAAGCCTGCACACCAGAGTGGAGGGCAACTAGAGATAGAGGGACGTTGTTACAAAAAGCGCAAGGCATAGAGGCGGACTTAGCAGAAACCAAAGGGAGGAAATCTCATGCTATCAACGCACTCGGGGGTCCCCAAGAGCAAGGTAGAGGTTCCTTTTGCAAACCCCGTACCTGTCACTACTGTAACAAGATTGGTCACATCAGACGCAACTGTAAGAAAAGAATAAGGGATGAAGGAGAGGAAGGTGTTGATTCTCCAGTTAATCAGAGAAGGAACCAGCCCAGGGACAACAAAAATAGTCATATCAGGCAGCAGGGAGATGGTCCACGAGCATGACTCACCCCGGTTTTAGAAAAATCCAAAACAACAATGCTTAAGACAAATATAACGGTCGGTAATAAGAAAATCTCTTGTTTAGTCGATACAGGAGCTTCACGCTCGTTACTTTCTGACTCTGAACTACTCCCTGGCCAAAAATCACCTGACACTTTACTAATAACTGGATATGATGGCATTTTAGCCGACGCCCCGCTTACAAAACCTCTGAAAGTTAAAGTAGGAAACCACATGTTCCTTTCACGCTTTCTGGTATCCAGAGGAGCCTCCACTAATTTGTTAGGAGCTGACATTTTGCAGAAAATAGGAGCTAACATTACCTATCACCCAGATGGCACTGTCACCTTAGCTATAGGGGATAATCAAGAACACATGGAGATGTGTAACCTGATACAATACCTAGAGGAGGAATCGGAATTGTCCGGCACACCTCCTTCAGACTTAGATCAGATTTTGTCGTCCCTTCCAGGAGAACTATGGGAAAAACATCCAGCTGATGTTGGACTTTTGCCCATACCTCCGGTTACCCTACAGCTGATTCCAGGAGCAGTGCTTCCCCAACAAAAGCAGTATCCACTTAGTGCACCCCAAGAGACGGCCATAGAAATGCAGGTCCAATCCTTAAAAAGTGGAGTTCTAAAAGAGGTAAAATCACCCGCAAACACTCCCTTGTACCCGGTTAAAAAGAAATCAGTAGCCGGTAGTCCGGTTAAGTATAGAATGGTCCAAGACCTTAGAGCGGTCAACAAAATACTAGCCCCGATGACACCTTTAGTACCCAATCCACATACATTACTGTCACAAATACCATCAACCAGTATGTACTTTACGGTTATAGATTTAGCGAATGCTTTCTTTTCCGTCCCGCTTGCTGAAGAATGCCAACTTTGGTTTGCATTTTCAATAAAAAATCGGCAACTAACCTGGACACGCCTACCTCAGGGTATGGCGCATTCACCTACCTTGTATTCGCAAGCATTGCAAACGGTGTTGGGAGAATGGGTACCACCAGATTCCTGTGTATTGTTACAATATGTGGATGATTTATTGTTATGCTGCCCTGACAAAGAAACTTGTTTGGCCACCACCCTTAATTTGTTGCGATTTTTGGCAGAAAAAGGTTGCAAGGTTAATAAGAAAAAGTTGCAAGTGTGTCAGGAAAAAGTTATCTTTTTGGGACATTGTATATCACAGGGTACGAGACATCTCACCGAGGAGAGGGTTCAAGTGATAAAGGGAATGTTACCCCCACGGAATTTCAAACAATTGCGTATGTTTTTAGGTATCGTGTCATATTGTAGACAGTGGATACCACATGCTAGCGCTTTGATGCAGCCATTATACGATTGTTTGAAAATTGTACCGTATGTGCTTACAGAAGTAGCTTATGAGTCGTTTATCACTTTGAAAAAGTTGTTGATTTCTGCCCCGGCTATTGGTATACCAGATTACACCAAGATATTTAATCTGTACATTGCTGAGATCACTGGACACGCCACAGGTGTTCTGACACAGGCACATGTAAAACAAAGACCAGTCGCTTACTTTTCAGCAGCATTAGATCCAGTATCTAGAGGTTCACCGTCTTGTGTACGGGCGGTAGCTGCAGTGTCAATTATCATAGATAAGTCATCAGAGATTGTTCTAGACAATCCAGTTGTAGTGCATACCACACATGACATACATGCAATCTTGTCTCAGGTACAGCCCAAACACATTTCAATGGCTAGGCAATTAAGATTACAGTGTACTTTACTCTTACCTCCAAATGTTACTTTTCAGCGCTGTACAACCTTAAATTTGGCCACCTTTTTGCCTCTTCAGTCACCAGATTTGGCAAGGGGGAATGATAGTACTAATAGTACTAGTGAGAAAAGAAATGAGGACACTGACACTCTTTTGTTTAAAGAAGTAGATCAGCACGATTGTTTTCAGCTCATGGAACAGGAGACAATGGGATTCCCACACGTTACAGATACACCAATTTTAAACGCTGAGTACACCTTGTATATAGATGGTAGTAGGTTTGCTGATGACAAGGGTAAATATCACACAGGGTATGCTGTAGTGACTGATACGCAGGTAATTGAAGCACAGGCCTTACCAGCCCACATGTCAGCACAGGAAGCAGAATTAAAAGCTTTAGAACAAGCCCTAGAATACTTAAAAGAACGAGAAGGGAATATTTACACTGACTCTGCCTACGCTTATGGTGTAGCGCACGATTATGGCCACATATGGAGGGCTAGAGGTTATCTGACAGCAGCAGGTACACCTGTAAAACATGGAGAAGGGATTAAGAGAGTCCTGAACAATCTTCAAAAGGTTAAACGAGTAGCCATTATGAAGATAGCGGCACACACGAGCGCAAAAACAATTGAGGCAAAAGGAAATGCATTTGCAGATTTGACTGCAAAACAGGCAGCTCTAGGGGAAGGAAGCCCTGAGACCTTAGCAGCGGTAGAGGTGAGTATCCCAGAACCAACATGGCAGCAGCTGAGTAAATTACAGGAGCAAGCAGGGGAGAGCGAGAAAGATAAGTGGGTCAGGATGGGAGCAGCACCAGACCTTGACAATGTATGGAGGGAAGGAGGCAAAATATGCCTGCCTGCCTCTCTGTACCCAGCAATGGCAGCGGCAGTTCACCTACCCACACACGTCAGTTCCAATTCCATGTATAGGATTGTGAACCAAGGATGGCTCGCCCCTGGATTCAGTAGCACTGCAAGAAACTACTGTGCAGCCTGCCAAATCTGTCTCCTGAATAACCCAGGACAGAGAGTAAAAACCCCACGTAAACACCAGGTCCGGGCCCAATACCCCTTCCAGAGACTGCAGATTGATTACATACAAATGCCTAAGAGCGGCCCTTTTGAATTTGTCCTCGTGTGTATCGATTTATTCTCAGGTTGGCCCGAAAGTTATCCAGTAAAATCGGCTACAGCTAAAGCCACAGCTAAGAAACTGATCACTGAGTTAATACCTAGGTTTGGTCTTCCTGAAACCATAGAATCAGATAGGGGGACACACTTTACAGGAGAAATCATGCAGAATGTGATGACCATGTTAGGGGTTCAACAAAGTTTTCACACCCCTTACCACCCACAGAGTTCAGGATCAGTGGAGAGAGTAAATGGGACAATAAAGTTAAAAATACAAAAAGCCATGCAAGAGTTAAACAAGCCTTGGCCAGAATGCCTGCCTTTGGCTTTGTTCTCTATAAGGTACACTCCAACAGGAAAGACAGGATTATCCCCATATGAGATACTTTTTGGGAATGCACCTAGATTGGGTTTATACTTTCCACAGATTATGCAATTGCAATGTGATAGTTTGACTGCATATGTGATACAATTACAACAACGTCTAACTAAGATCCACAAAAGTGTGTATTCTTCTCTTCCAGACCCTAATTCAATAACAGGTACACATACTCTGCTACCAAGGGATTATGTATATGTGAAGAAATACACCAGAAAGACATTGGAACCCAGGTTTGAAGGTCCTTACCAAGTACTCTTGACCACAGCCACCTCAGTAAAGCTGGAAGGAAAACCTACCTGGATACACGCATCACATTGCAAGAAACAACCCGAGAAAACAACATGATGAAATATCTACTTACATATTTTTTGTTGAAGATTGTTGTTTTACAAATATATGCATGGACTCCTGGTATTAATGTACTTGAAGTAGAGGAAACAACAACTTTCGAATGGGCTATAGATGATCCTAAAGTAGCAAATTATTATTGACAAAGGTAGACTAGTACATCTTTCCTCACAGATACAACAGGATACTGCACCACATTGGTGGGATATATTTAGTGGAATGTCTTCTACAGCAACCAATACCTTTCACTGGTTGTTAAGTCCAATGGTAATTATTATTCTAATATTAATATCACTTACAATCACGAATATATGTGTATACAGGAAAATAAATAGGAAAATTAGGAGAATAGACAGGGTATACTGATAAATGTGTATTGACATCACCCTACTCCTATAAAACTCCTCTTCTTGAATTTTAAGATGTTGGTAATACCTAGGGGGATGGGTTCTACCCCTCTGACAACTCGCGGTCAGGAAAAGGACTCTGGGGAAAAACTGACTAGAACTTATTCATGAGGACCCAGGGGGAAGGAGAGGATGATGTCAAAGGGGGAAATTGATAGGGTTGATAATGACTTAGAGTTCCACTTTAATTGTTTCTGCTTTTTCTTACCTGTGTACGTATCAATTGTTCTATTTAAATTGTTTGTGCTCCTTTCTTACCTGTGTACGTATCAATTGTTCTATTTAAATTGTTTGTGCTCCTTTCTTACCTGTGTACGTATCAATTGTTCTATCAATCTGTATCTAGATGGAATTTGGAACTGCTGAATAATCATTACATGTTCGCTGATGAGAAACTCTTTGTACCTTAACCTCATTTGGTAATGCCGATAAGATTACTGCTTTTGGAACTGCCTATAAAAGAAGTAAAGGGAGCAGTCCTTTTTTGGGGATGCTCAGAACTTTGATACAGACATACCTGACTCTGTGTCTTAATTCCTATATGAAGTAATAATTTGGCAAAGCAATATAAACTATAAGCAACTTATTTAAAAGTTGAACCTAACAAGTGCTAATACTATAGACTATCACTGTACTAATGTCACAGGCTGGGAAGGTGGTTAACATCTAGGGGTGATCAAAGGGCTAACTGTGCGCCTAACTATGTGTAATGTGTGTAATATGTGCTGCTTTTACTAATCGACCTTGTTGTTTTTTCCCTGCTTTTCAGGGAATAAAAAAACAGCAAAATTGCCTGTCAGTGTACAGAGCTCTATGTTTACAACAGCGCGCTCTCTTCTGTGAATGACGGAGCCGATCAGCAAGTCCCAGCGATCATTCATTGGCCGGGACCTGCTGATTGGCTTGTGCGCTGTAACAAATAACAGCACAACCGGGGTGGTGGGCGGGCGCATGCCCCTTACCCAGAAGCGCTGATCTTGTACCAGATACATGGTCCAGTGCACAGCGCCCGCCCTATCGCACTACATGTACCTGGGGTAGTCACTAAGCAGTTAATAACTGTCTGCAGACCGATATTACTGGTTTACACTTATGCTAAATGTTGTAATATACTTATTTATTTATGATATTTTGATGCATTTTACACATTTTTTGCAATAGTATTTGTTTTGTTTACTATGATTGTACATCATTTGCCATTTTTTATATAGTTTATCATCTATAGGGTAGCACTGCTCCACGTTCTTTCTCTTACATGAAACACAAATGTTGTATCTGTAGCGCCCTGGTGTTTAGGCAGGGTTGCTCCTAAATTTACCTGCCAGGTGTAGTTGCCTTGGCCAGTTGTTAGGGATCAATTGAGTTCACCCTAAGTCTGGAATTGCTGCACTTCTCTCTTCTGCCACTAGGTGGCCGGGTACCAAGTGGCATTAGATAGGACAAGGGCAAAGCAAGGACAGATTAGGAGTATATGGGGTATCTCAACCAATGGGCAGGGGTTTTCCTAAATCCCTTGGCCTGCTGGAAAAACCTGTATATTTGGGTGGAGTCAGGTGATCGGGGTTCCTATAGAGGTGGTCCGCCTCTTTACGTAAAGATTCTAGATTTTTGATTGGACCTAAAATATTCCCACATTATCCATCTGTGCTATAAGTCAACATTAAAGTGGAAGTAAACCTTCCTATTGTTTTCAGCCAAGGAAGCTGCCATCTTGGCCTTTGTTTGATCCTCAACTGCCAGGATGCTGCACATGTGATCAGTTATGACACCAGCCATTGGGTGGTTTGACAGTTTGGTTGAGAGCACAACCAATGTGACAGTTAGCCATCCTGGAATGCTGGGAATATAACTGTTTTTGAAACTGTTAAATTGATGGGTTGACCTCCGAAAATGGAGAAAGGTCCCAATGTGTATTTATTGAAATGTAGTGGAGATGCATGCCCAGTGTTTGCTCCATTGCCTTGGCATGGCTAAGGCCTCTTGCACACGGTACTGATATTTGCGCAACTGCTTTTTTGGAAGTAGTTTCAGGCATTTGCTTCCCCTTAATCGTGCATACTCATGCACGTAAATGCGCGTTTTCACATTCGCACACACAATACATTCCTGGGGAAATTCACATTTACGCTCATATGCGCATATTTGCGTGCATTTGCACATATTTGAGCACATTTGCGTGTACCGGTGCAAAATACTAACCAGGAAAGCAGGTTTTTCTATTTTTTTTTTTCTCAAGAATACACAGCGTGAGTGTGTGCCAATACATTGTAAACAATGCTGATGCACAGCTGAATCTGGGAGGTGGAAGGAAGCTCTGCAATCTCACGCTGTTTGTGTTCTCTTATAACTTGGAGATCTGCATACTCTTTGTACTACAACACTTCTGATTGGCTCTGTGTGCTGCTCCATCCTCCCCAAACCTGAGCACTGCTATAGAGATGATTGCAAGAGGCTGATAACAGCTGTCGAATTTCCATCTGGGATCACCTTCCCTCTTGCGTCCATCGGTGTTCGTGGCTTACAAGATACTGTCTGGCTGGACATCACGGGAGATCTTCCCTATGCTTTTTTGACAAACTGCTATATGGTATGTGCGTCCTACTGATCCGGTAAGGGTACCCATCCTTCCTTATTGAATATCCATACGCCTTCTGGTGTTCACCTCTGCTTTGAAATTTGAGGAGATATCCCTTCACTGTTACTTCATGAGGACTTTCACATTTTGCTGTTTCATATTTCACATATGGACATTTGATTATTTTTTTCATTTTTTTCTTATGCCCTGTACACACGATAGGGTTTTCCGATGGAAAATGTGTGATAGGACCTTGTTGTCGGAAATTCCGACCGTGTGTAGGCTCCATCACACATTTTCCATCGGAATTTCCGACACACAAAGTTTGAGAGCAGGCTATAAAGTTTTCCGACAACAAAATCCGTTGTCGGAAATTCCGATCGTGTGTACACAAATCCGACGCACAAAGTGCCACGCATGCTCAGAATAAATTAAGAAACGAAAGCTATTGGCTACTGCCCCGTTTATAGTCCCGACGTACGTGTTTTACGCCACCGTGTTCAGAACGATCGGATTTTCCGACAACTTTGTGTGACCGTGTGTATGCAAGACAAGTTTGAGCCAACATCCGTCGGAAAAAATCCTAGGATTTTGTTGTCGGAATGTCCGATCAATGTGCGACCGTGTGTACGGGGCATAAGACTTTTTGCACTTGAATGTGTGTTTGTCTTATTTTTACATGTTTACCATTGCATGTTTTTCTAGCGCTACACTTTTTTATTTGTATTTCTTAGTGGACTTGGTTTGTTTGTGTGTCAGCTGCTTTTTGTCTTTACATATATTTTTGGTTTAGCGCAGCATTTCCACTTTTTACACAGAAATAAAAGTCTGACGGGGCTCCAATACTTCCCCTATTTTCTGCAAATTAAGAAAAACATTTTGGCTGGACAGAAAAAGTAACAGAACGTATATTAAGGTTTGTGCAGCAACGCAACAGAAGCACAGATGTGAATGGGGCCCTCTCGGAGATGACATCTTGGCACTGGTAGATTCAATTTTGGTGCAGATAGATTGAATCTAGGTGCTATTAGATGTGATTTTCGCACTGATAGAAGAGATCTTTGCACTGGTTGGTATGATCTTGCCATTGGTTGATCTTGACAGTAGTTAATGAGATCTTAGCATTGGCTGATGAGATCTTAGCACTAGTCAGTGAAATCTCAGCACTGTTTGATGAGACCTCGGCACTGATGGATGAGATATCAGCAATGGTGGATTGTAGCTTGGAACTGGCTTATGAGATCTCAGCACTGATTGATAAGATCTTGGCACTTGTGGATGAGATCTTGGCATCGGGTAATAAAATACTGGCACTGGTGGATGAGATCTCAGCACTGATTGATAAGATCTTGGCACTTGTGGATGAGATCTTGGCATCGGGTAATGAAATCCTGGCACTGGTGGATGAGATCTCTGCACTGCTTGATTATATCTTGGTACTGTTTGATGAGACCTCAGCATTGGTTGATAAAAGCTTGGCACTGGTGGATGAGATCTCTGCATTGGTTAATGAGATCTTGGGACTGGTGGGTGAGATCTTAGTACTGTTGGATGAGAGCTCAGCACATACTAAAGCAGACACTAAAAATATCCTAAATGGGATTTTAACCATTCCCTGTTTCACACAATTAATGAAAAAGTTTTGGCTTGTATGTTAACTCTTTTTGTTCCTTTAAAAGGTTCTGAAAGCTGGGGTCAGAGAGGATCAGCAACCATGTGACCACTGTGATTGGTTGTCACAGTGGTCACATGATCGGGAGCCATTTCTGCCAGCTATGAACGCTCTCAGCAATTGGTTGCTCAGTGAAGTATATTTACGGCATGTTGGCAGTAAAACACATACCTACAGTATGTGTTATGTGGGCAGCAACAGGTTAACCTTAAGGGTCCTTTCACAGGGCAACTTCCACCAGAGCGCCCCCATCTCTCTCCCTTTCTGCATCTCCATTTTGAAGCATCCTGGCTGCTGCTCCAGTTGGAACGATCCCGGTCATCACAGCATCATCCACCTCCACCAGACCACCCTCACATCTCTCTAGGACCGGTCAGCCACCTCCACCAGACCACCCTCACATCTCTCTAGGAGCGGTCATCCACCTCCACCAGACCACCCTCACATCTCTCTAGGACCGGTCAGCCACCTCCACCAGACCACTCTCACATCTCTCTAGGAGCGGTCATCCACCTCCACTAGAGCGCACTCACATCTCTTTAGGACCGGTCATCCACCTCCACCAGAGCGCCCTCACATCTCTCTAGGACCGGTCAGCCACCTCCACCAGAGCACCCTTACATCTCTCTAGGACCGGTCATCCACCTCCACCACAGTGCCCTCACATCTCTCTAGGACCGGTCATCCACCTCCACCAGAGCACCCTCACATCTCTCTAGGACTGGTCATCCACCTCCACCAGAGCGCCCTCACATCTCTCTAGGACCGGTCAGCCACCTCCACCAGAGCGCCCTCACATCTCTCTAGGACCGGTCATCCACCTCTACCAGAGTGCCCTCACATCTCTCTAGGACCGGTCATCCACCTCCACCAGAGCGCCCTCACATCTCTCTAGGACCGGTCATCCACCTCCACCTGAGCGCCCTCACATTTCTCTAGGGCCGGTCATCCACCTCCACCAGAGCGCCCTCCCATCTCTCTAGGACCGGTCATCCACCTCCACCAGAGCGCCCTCACATCTCTCTAGGACCGGTCATCCACCTCTACCAGAGTGCCCTCACATCTCTCTAGGACCGGTCATCCACCTCCACCAGAGCGCCCTCACATTTCTCTAGGGCCGGTCATCCACCTCCACCAGAGCGCCCTCCCATCTCTCTAGGACCGGTCATCCACCTCCACCAGAGCGCCCTCACATCTCTCTAGGACCGGTCATCCACCTCCACCAGAGCACCCTCACATCTCTCTAGGACTGGTCATCCACCTCCACCACAGCGCCCTCACATCTCTCTAGGACCGGTCATCCACCTCCACCAGAGCGCCCTCACATTTCTCTAGGGCCGGTCATCCACCTCCACCAGAGCGCCCTCACATCTCTCTAGGACCGGTCAGCCACCTCCACCAGAGCGCCCTCACATCTCTCTAGGGCCGGTCAGCCACCTCCACTAGAGTGCCCTCACATCTCTCTAGGACCGGTCATCCACCTCCATCAGAGCACCCTCACATCTCTCTACGACCGGTCATCCACCTCCACCAGAGCGCCCCCACATCTCTTTAGGGCCGGTCATCCACCTCCACCAGAGCGCCCTCACATCTCTCTGGGACCGGTCATCCACCTCCACCAGAGCGCCCTCACATCTCTCTAGGGCCGGTCATCCACCTCCACAAGAGCACCCTCATCTCTCTCTCTTTCACACAGCAACGGTGGCCTGCTGTTTTTCCTGTGCGTCAATGCGTGCTGCATTGCGATTGCACGCGTTACCATGCATTGCTTGCTCTACTTTTTTTTCTGTGGCAAACCAGCGCATATCAGTGCAATGCACCAGTGTAAACTGCTCCCATTTACATACATTATTTTTACAGGTGGTCCTAGCCTTGGCATACATTAAAAAAATGTACCAACACATTTGGTGTGAATGGACCCTAAATGTAAAGCTTTGGAATTACAGATTTCATTTAAAAAATGAGTAAATGCACACTGATCATTAGATCAGGTTCTACAAAAGTACTACAAAAGTTGGACTAGCCTTCAATTCAAGATTGAAACAACTTCAGGATTTATTAAAGTCAGCCTGTACCATGGAATAAATAAATGTCTATATTGTAGGCTGTATCTGTGCAGCAGCAGATGTGTAGTTGTCTTATGCCGCGTACACACGGTCGGACTTTTCGTCTACAAAAGTCCAACGGACGCTGACGGACTAAAGCTGGCTGGTAATCCGATCGTGTGTGGGCTTCTCCGGACTTTCAACGGACTTTTTTAGCCTCAAATCCGACGGACTTTAGATTTGAAACATGCTTCAAATCTTTACGTCGTAAGTACGACGGACCCCGAAATCCGCTCGTCTGTGTGCTAGTCCGACGGACAAAAACCCATGCTAGGGCAGCTATTGGCTACTGGCTATGAACTTCCTTATTTTAGTCCGGTGTACGTCATCACGTACGAATCCGTCGGACTTTTGTGTGGTCGTGTGTAGGCAAGTCCGTTCGTAAGAAAGTCTGCCGCAAGTCCGCCGAAGGTACGTCGGAAGTCTGTTGGACAGGCTGTCGGACTTTTGTAGACGAAAAGTCCGACCGTGTGTACGCGGCATTAGAGGGGAATAGAGGAAGGACTCCCATGGTATGGAATAACCCCCTTTGTGGATCAGTAATGGATGACATTCTTTTATTGCACAGTAAATGACAATGACACAATGCTTAGTTTACAAAGCTCTCTCCTGACTATAAGCCATGATTGGCCTCACACAAGATCAATGTGACACTTTCGTTGATGCTAAAATTGCAGCTGTTCTTCCCAAGCTGGTGATTCCTGCTTTTATTTGTGGAGAGGATCTGTCCCCATTACCGGCTATGAGATGGAATTACCGTCCTCCAGCTAACATCATCATTCCTCTCTATAACTACTTCTATTATCCGCAGTGTCTCTTCTAGGGGACCCGGCGACATACAGCGACCCCCCGTCTATTTTTATCTTTTTATTTTGCCTGGAGGTTATAAAACACAACAGGGTCCATTCACACCTGCCTATTTTGGTGCACTGCGGCAACACTGCACGTTCGCTAATGTGGGCGGCGTGTGCAGCGGCAGTAACTCACTCAGACAGGTGCAACGGAAAACTTGTATTGAAGTAATGCAATGACAGTTCACAACAACCCGGAGGGATGTACGCCCAACCGGGTACACTCACGGTTTCCAACTATGTAAAGATGACAGGTATCAGCCAGGTTGACAGTGTCTGGAAAGTGGCCTGGCCGTCTTGTGCCAAAGCGGGAAGATGCCCAAAAAGTTGAGACCCTAGGCCCTAGACTCTTCCTTGTCAGGAACCTTTCCCTACCACTACCGCCTTACAGGCGGAGTACCTGTCCCTTCTCTACCAACTCACAAAAAGCGTGCCAAAACCTGGGAGCCAGGCCCTTAAATAGGCTCTGGCTGACCCAAGATCGCTGCCAGAGTCTCATGGGGTGGCAACATCCAATTGGGTGCTTCCACAGTGACCCAGGAAACCATAGAGGAACTGAATTCTTCTTGACTTCCTCTCCAACTGCGATAGAATGCCACCTGCAGGGGAGATGGCACCTGCCTACAAGCACATTCAAATAAATGAGCTGGCAATGCACCAAAATAGAAAAACTTTGGACATGTGCTATTTTATATATATTTTTTTATGCAATGCACCTCAACACATAGTAATGTATTATGTTATGTTGCGGTGCACTGCAATGCATGTGTGTCATTGGGTTAATAAATTGGGGTGCAACACGCTAATTCACTTAATATGTGTTAACGTCCGTTGTGTGCGTTCTGGCCAATGCCTGCATTAGAAAGGGGTTAATGGGCCCTTACAGCAGACCTCCGAGCAAATATAAGAATCATTTTATCCAAATCTGCATTTAAAATAAAAATATTCATTGTCTTTTTTTTTGTACAGCTAGTATAAGTACAGTACCTGCATCTGTTCTGATATTAGCCTCCTGTACAGCATAGAGAGGGGCAGTGATTTTCACAATGCTGTCTGTCTAGCACTATGAGCACACTTATGAAAAGGTGGAGGGGGGAGACCTCTTCAGTTTAATGTTGCTCCTCCATTGTCCTATCAGAGTCTTCGGGGTGAAGAGGTAACCGAGAAGCCGAACTTCAGTAGCAATTTGCTCCTATAGACACCCTTCATGCCAAGACAATGTGCCTTGTACTTCTGCTATATATTACAGAGGGGAAGTAACGGAATAGAAACAAGCTTACAGGTAGGGTTACCACCTGTCTGGGATTCACCCGGACAGTTCAAGCTTTGAATTGTGTGTCCAGGTTTCAGACCTCCTAAACCGGACACAACATTCATAATGGACTCTGGCTCCCCAAGTAACCGAGTACCACAACCGCCAAGTGCATAGGGGTGTGCACAGGACCCATTCCCATACATGGACAGGAGAGGAGAGAGGGCTTGATCTGCTCCTCCTCCTCTCACCCCTACACCTCTGTCTGCCCATGCACACTCCAATCCCCGTAGAACAATTCTACATCGCTCTAAATGTGACATTGCTCTGTCGGTAAACCAGGAAAGTCATCATGATGGTCCCAAACCATTCTGGGCCTTCTCCTGGTGGTGGGTGGTCCCCAGGTGCAGAGAGTGATGCTGACTTCTTCAATAAGTTGCAAATAAAGGGTAATGTGATGGTGCCCCCCTGGGAGGATGGAGGAAAATGCATTAGTAGCCATAACAACGGTTTGGCTTTGAATGCTGCATCCTTCTGATTTACAATAAAGTTATAGCGGCTGTCAAGGTGATGGTTTGGAGGACTTGTATGTGGATATCTTGCAGCTCACGTATGGTTGCCACCTCATCCCTTTAAACCCAAACACATATTAATTACACAGGTTCTGTGGCTGATTAAGGTGGTAATTAAACTCACTTGGTGCCTTATCTGCATTTAATTAGCCTCAGAACCTGTGTAATTCAAAGGTATTCAGGTGTAAAGGGATGAGGTGGCAACTCTAAGCTCACGGCCATGAGGAGCCTGCTCCTACAACCTGGGGAGAGGAGAGATATTGAGCTTGCAGCAGAGTGCAATTCCTTTATTACATAGTTACATAGTTAGGTTGAAAAAAGACACAAGTCCATCCAGTTCAACCAAAAAATAAACAAAAAATACAATCCCATATATGCAATCCTTCACCCACAGTTGATCGAGAGGAAGGCGAAAAATCCCAGCAAAGCATGATCCAATTTGCTACAGCAGGGGAAAAAATTCCTTCCTCATTCCCCGAGAGGCAATGGGATTTTCCCTGGATCAACTTTACCTATAAATGTTAATACCCAGTTATATTATGTACATTTAGGAAAGAATCCAGGCCTTTTTTAAAGCAATCTACTGAGCTGACCAGAACCACCTTTGCAGGGAGTCTATTCCACATTTTCACAGATCTTACTGTGAAGAAACCTTTCCATATTTGGAGATGAAATCGTTTTTCCTCTAGACGTAAAGAGTGCCCCCGTGTCCTCTGTGATGACCTTAAAGTGAATAACTCAACACCAAGTTCACTATATGGACCACTTATGCGTTTGTATATGTTGATCATATCCCCCCTTAATCTCCTCTTCTTAAGAGGGAATAAATTCAGTTCCTCTAATCTTTCCCTCATAGCTGAGCTCCTCCATGCCTCTTATCAGTTTGGTTGCCCTTCTCTGCACTTTCTGCAGTTTTCTGATATTCTTTTTGAGAAATGGTGCCCCAAAAAAAATAGTAATAGTTGGGCACTTCTGATCTGCACCTTTATTCTGGGCCAGTGACTGAAAAAGTACAGAAGCCAAAGAATTGTAATGACAGCTATCCAACCAGCATTCATTAGAGGAAGGTCAACACTGGAAGCCTCCAAATCTCTCTATTGATGGGTTTCATTCACCGGTGTTAAATTTCTTCTATTTGCCCACAAAATTGCTATTAGTTACAGCAGAAAATAGCTTTATATAAGAAAGCTTGTAATATCCACATATAAAAAAAATAATACTATATAGCAAATGCCAACTTGAGCAGTATACAACATGGCAACAGACACAGATACATAGCAGACATAAGTATATCAGAAAAAAAAATGTGCATAGCTTTTCCTCTATCAAAATATTATCTAAAGTATTTCTGTGTGCACAGGGAAAAATCGAATGTTCTCAGGCTATATTTTGGGCAGATCATAGTTACATAGTAGGTGAAGTCAAGCTATCAAACGTATGAATTGGTTGATTATTACACGTTATGGGCCACTAGGTTGAGCTGAGGAGCATACTCATTTTCTACGATTGTCAGCACCATCTACTGGCAATAATTAGGTATTTTCCACATTCACACAGTCAAAGAGCAGAGAATATAGCTAGAAAATATTTGATTTTACCCCATTTGTACAAAACTAATTTCCATAAAGATATGATGACCATCAACTGAATGATTTTTTTACGTACAAATACTTCCTAGTACCTGGGATCTATGAGATAGCACCTATTATAAACTTTGCAATCATATACGCTTTTTATTTGTTTTATACATTTTTATAAGTGCCTATAAGGATACTTTTGGTGTGAAACTTATGTTGGTGATGGTTACAGCAGTTCGGCTACTCTTATGCCGCGTACACACGACCGTTTTTTCCGTCGGAATGAACTCTGAAGGTTTTTCTGACGGAGTTCCGATGAAGTTCCGCTGAAACTGTCTTGCCTACACACGATCACACCAAAGTCCGACCGTCTAGAACGCGGTGACGTACAACACGTACGACGGGACTAGAAAAAGGAAGTTCAATAGCAAGTAGCCAACAGCTGCCGTCTCGTACTTGCTTCAGAGCATGCGTCGTTTTTGGTCCGTCGGAACAGCATACAGACGAGCGGTTTTCCGGATAGGAACTGATTCCGTCGGAAAGATTTTAAACATGTTCTATTTCTAGGTCCGTCAGAATTTTCGAAAAAAAAAGTCAGATGAGGCCCACACGCGATCGGAATGTCTGCTGAAAAGATTCCGTCGGACTTTTCCTGCCGGAAAGTCCGACCGTGTGTACGCGGTATAAGGAAAAGACTGTACAATATGGAATATGGCAAAACACAAATTCTGAAGGAGATTATTTCATCAGTAAACACAGAGATGGTCTTGGGGCTGAATGACAAATAATATTATACAATAACAGGAGGGAGGGGAGAAGTGCCTATGGCCATCACCAATACTAGCGATTCATTAACATTCTCTTGTCTATCAGCATTTCCTGCAGTGAGACTAATGAGGCTGTGGAGAGTCCTGACAGTTAGGGCCCCTATCACACTGGGGCGGCGTCGGCGGTAAAGCGCCGCTATTGTTAGCGGCGCTTTACTGTCGGTATGCGGCCGCTAGCAGGGCGGTTTTACCCCCTGCTGGCGGCCGAGAAAGGGTTAAAACCACCGCAAAGTGCCTCTGCAGAGGCGCTTTGCCGGCGGTATAGCCGCGCCGTCCCATTGATTTCAATGGGCAGGAGCGGTGAAGGAGCGGTATACACTCCGCTCCTTCACCGCTCCGAAGATGCTGCTGGCAGGACTTTTTTTACCATCTTGCTAGCGCACCACTCCAGTGTGAAAGCCCTCGGGGCTTTCACACTGGAATTAAAGCAGCGGCACTTTCGGGTCGGTTTTCAGGCGCTATTATTAGCGCAATAGCGCCTGCAAACCGCCCCAGTGTGAAAGGGCCCTTAAGCTGTCCATATGCGCTTATGTTTTGTTTTGTTTTTTTAATTCAGCCTTCAAGCTGAAGAAATGTTTTTTTCCTAAATAGATCCTAATGCTATCTCTGAAAAACATTAAAATCAACCATACTGATCGAGTAGGAATGGGTACATTCCATCCACACCCCTCGCTGATGCATTTTACACCCTAAAGCTAAATATAAACCTATAGATTTCTTTTGTTCAGCCTATGGACTGAACAAAAGAACTCTAATGCGCGTACACACGATCTCACATTCTGACAACAAAATCCATGGTTTATCTCCGACGGATGTTGGCTCAAACTTGTCTTGCATAAACACAGTCACACAAATCTTGTCGGAAATTCCGAACGTCAAGAACGCGGTGACGTACAACACGTACAACGAGCGGAGAAAAATGAAGTTCAATAGCCAGTGCGGCTCTTCTGCTTGATTCCGAGGGTAGAACTTTGTGCGTCGGAATGGTGTACACCGGTTCACCCTCACTGCCCTAGACTATTATCCGGAGCACAGAGCTTGAGTTACTATTACTAGCAGCATGTTGTATAGTAAGTGGCATCCCCATGAATATCTTCAAGTTTACGGTTTAATGTCTGGTGAGGTTTTTGTACTGGGCGGTGCATGCCTGTGAGTACCAAAGCTGAATCCAGTAAGGGCTTGTTCTTACATGTTGCTGAGGAGCAGTATAAGCAGAAGGATGAGCCACAGTCTTACTGCCCCCAAATACCCATCTGAATAAGTAGATACATCCACTTAAGGCTGTTCACATGCTCTGGCCATGATGCTTTGCTTCACGCCCGTGGCAAAACTTTAATGTTATGTCGCATTTGGCGAGTGGTACCACTGTCGAAAGTGACCCATTCAAGTTGGGGGCCGCACCCCAACTGCATGGAATGCATAAGGTTACAGTGCAGTAGGTTGGCATTTTTAGGGTTATAAGAGGCAACATATCCACCGCTGATCGCTTTTCAGAAGGGCGGCAAGATCTGCTGCATATATGAATGAGCTCTACGACACAATCCAAACTGATTTAGTATGATTTTAATAAAAGCCAAAGGAGTAGCCTCTCGTGGTATCTACAGAACAGAAGCAGGTGAAGAACTGCAAATAAAATAGAATCCATGAAATGAATGTAGCTGACCTAGAGGGGATTATTTTCTCTTTCTCAGTAACATTAGGACATTGAGGACTAGGGGACGGGGATGTGATTGATCATCTGCTCCTTAACCGTATCCTGCTTTTTAGGGACACCTGAGTAGACTGTTGTCACTGTTATGATAATGAGCTCATCGCGAGCCCACACATACTTGTTTGTTTGTGGTTTTTTTTTTTTTTTTTTTGCTTGTTTTTATTCACCTATTTGGTTCTGGGAATTTTGTTGGCAAGAACATTTGTTAGTCCAGGATGGCCTACACCTATTGAGATTGGCCTACACCAATCTCAATATAGAGATTGTTAAAAAAAAAAAAACATTAAAACATTGGAATTTCATTTTTAGGTCTGACAATAAAGTGAAGTCACTTCCAGAGACGCAGGATGTGGAATGTGACGGACGTCAAGTTAATGGATTTAATAAGCTTTAAAGAGTTCTTTGTCAGTTTCTTGCAGGAAGGCGAGGAAGAAGTGGGTTCCTTGATAAGAGAACGTCTCGTTCCCCCACAGTCCTTTGTTAGAAGTCATTGTCTGGTCACCAGCAATCAACAGTGTCCTAATCCGCCCGTCAGGCTGGGACATAGGCAGTGCTGACGGGTTATGACAAAGAACTCGGCTAAGCATTATTGGAACCTAACAGCCTTATCAGAGCAACATGGTCAGGAAACCCAACATTCTCTTTATAATCAGTGCTAGGATTTGATTCCCATGTTCCTAAGCGAAGGCCACAGATTGAATCTTTGGTTCCTTTGTTGTGTTCTCATATCTCCTGGCTCTTCTGGGCATGTATTCTCGTCCATTATTTCATTTGGACACAACTTTGTGCAGGAGGAAGGCAAAATTGTATACACTATATTGCCAAAAGTATTGGGACACCTGCCTTTACACACACACATGAACTATAATGGCATCCCAGTCTTAGTCCATAGGGTTCAATCTTGACTTGGTCCACCCTTTGCAGCTATAACAGGTTCAACTCTTCCGGGAAGGCTGTCCACAAGGTTTAGGAGTTTGTCCATCGGAATGTTTGACCATTCTTCAGAAGCACATTTGTGAGGTCAGGCACTGATGTTGGAGAGAAGGCCTGACTCACAGTCTCTGGTCTAATTCATCCCAAAGATGTTCTATCGGGTTGAGGTCAGGACTCTGTGTCTGTGCAGGCCTCAAGTTCCTCCACCCCAAACTCGGTCATACATGTCTTTATGGACCTTGCTTTGTGCACTGGTGCTCAGTCATGTTGAAAAATGAAGGAGCTATCCACAAACAGTTGAAATTGTCCAAAATGTCTTGGTATACTGACTCCTTAAGAGTTCCCTTCACTGGAACTAAGGGGCCAAGCCCAACTCCTGAAAAACAACCCCACACCATAGTCCACCCTCCACCAAATGATTTGGACCAGTGCACCAAGCAAGGTCCATAAAGACATGGATGAGCGAGTTTGGGGTGGGGGAACTTGACTGGCCTGCACCTCAACCGATAGAACAACTTTGGGATGAATTAGAGTGGAGACTGCGAGCCAGGTCTTCTCATCCAACATCAGTGCCTGACCTCACAAATGCACTTCTGGAAGAATGGTCAAACATTCCCATAGACACACTCCTACACCTTGTGGACAGCCTTCCCAGAAGAGTTGAAGCTGTTATAGCGGCAAAGGGTGGGCCAACTCAATATTGAACCCTACGGGCGAAGACTGGGATGCCATTAAAGTTCATGTGCGTGAAAGGCAGGCGTACCAATACTTTTGGCAATATAGTGTACGAGGGGTCTTCAAAAAGTTTCTGCAATTTTATAAATATAATCTAGTTTTAAAAAAGTGCGGAAACTTTTTGAAGAACCCTCAGTGGGATAAAATAATCCCCAATCATTGGTGCCACTGAGATAAAATAAGCCTCAGTCAGTGTCAGTGGGATAAAATAAGCCCTAATCATTGGTGCCAGTGGGAGTAAAATGAGCCCCATTGTTGGTGTAAAATATTCCCCGTAGTTGGTATCAGCGTTGGTATCAGCGATATTTAATGAGTCATATCGTTGATGTCAGTGGTAATTAAAAATGCCCCAATCATTGGTGTTAGTGGGATAAAATAAGCCTCATTGTTGGTGTCAGTGAAATAAAATGATCTCAGTTGTTGTATCGGGGAAATAAAATAAAACTAGTACCAGTGTGAGAAAATAAGCCTCCTCGTTGGCTTTAGTGGGATAAAGTATTCCTTATCTGTGGTGTAAGAGGGATAAAATAAGCCTCAATCATTGGTAGTAAGATAAGTGTGAATTATTGGTGTCAATGGCATAAATAACCCCCAATTATCGGTATCAGTGAGATAAATAAGCCCCACTTATTGGTGTCAGTGGGATAAATAATGTGTTTCCAGGACCCAGCTGGTAATCTCTGCAGCACCCACCATTCTAAAAACTATTTGCCAGGAACGTGTGCGATAGGAATATTGTCAAGACTGGAATAAATAAGCCCCAATTATTGGCTTGGTAAGATAAATAACCTCTGATTATTTGTGTCAGTAAGATCAATAGGCCCCAATTATTGGTGTTGGTGGGATACAATAATCCCCAAGTCGAATTAATTCCCAATTAATGGTGTCAGTGGGTAAAATAACCACATTTTTGGAGTCATCGGTAGTAAGATTAGTGCCAATCATTGGTGTCAGTGGGATAAATAAGCTCTAATTATTGGTGTTAATGGGATAAATAAGCCCCAGTGATTGGTGTCAGTGGGATAAATAGGCGGCAATTATTGGCATCAGTGGGATAAATAAGTCCCAATTATTGGTGTAAGTAAGACAAATAAGCTTCAATTATTGGTGTCAGTGGGATAAATAAGCACCAATTATTGGTGTCACCGGGATAAAATAATCCCAATTATTGGTAACAGTGGAATAAAGTAATCCCCAATCAATGGTGCCAGTGAGGTAAAATAAACCCAATTATTGGTGTTGTTGGTTGTATGATTAGTGCCAATCATTGGTGTCACTGGAATAAATAAGCCCCAATTATTGGTGTTAATGGTCTAAATAAGCCCCAATTATTGGTGTTAATGGTCTAAACAAGCCCCAATTATTAGTGTTAACGGTAAAAATAAGCCCCAATTATTGGTGTTAACGGTAAAAATAAGCCCCAATTATTGGTGTTAATGGTATAAATAAGCCCAATTGTTGGTGTTAATTGTATAAATAAGCCCAATTGTTGGTGTTAATGGTATAAATAAGCCCCAATTATTGGTGTCAGTGGGATAAATAAGCCCCAATTATTGGTGTCAGTGGGATAAATAAGCCCCAATTATTGGTGTCAGTGGGATAAATAAGCCCCAATTATTGGTGTCAGTAGGAGTAAAACACTTGCCAATTGCAGTAATAAAATGACCCCATCCCAGCATTGGAATTCAGGGGTTAACTTACCTGCTCACACGTTCCTGCGCTACTCTACTTCTCTCTTTCATCAAGCCTGCACTTTGCAATGACTGTAACTTTGCTGGGATGGACTGATGTCACCATTCTGCTGCAGGCAGGAGGATGCATTTCCTCAGTCTCCTCTCCCCCAGGGATCGTACTGTAACCATAGGTACAATAAGTCTTTTATCAATGCATTGTTCAGGAGCTGGCTGGTTCCAGGTCATTGCAGAGTGCCAGGCTGGCAGCTGCCCCCTTCCCCTTGTGGCTACCTGCAGTCTCCTGGCATCACATTACGCCCTGCGCCATACAATACCGCTCCTCCAGTTACCACTGAGCTCTTCTCTAAATTATTCATCCAAACTCTTTCAGAAGATCTCTTTCTTTTCAGCTGTGTTTCCCATCTGACAGCGTTGGCTCATTAGCTTGTGCGGCTGCCTGGGCACCATCTAATGGTCTGTTTAGGCAGCTGGAGCACGTCTGCGGAGAAATGCCCGATAAAGGGCACCTGTCACTGCCCCCCGGCCACAGGTGCAGTGTATACAAAGCATTTCTTTTCATTAAAGGAAAATTGCCCTAAGCACTATTTATATCTACAATCACAGCATAATGAGCACCACAACAAATCAGGCAAATCAACTGACTAAACGTGTTTTTCTGTTCCCTTGATGCCTGAGAGTTGGTTTCTCTCTATGTTTAGAACTTTGGTAATGATAACTGCAGGGGTAAGCAACCTCGGCTGGCCAGCTGTGGCGAAACTACAAATCCCATCATGCCTCTTCCTCTGAGAGTCATGCCTGTCGCTGTCAGAGCCTTGCAATGCCTCATGGGATTTGTAGTTCCACAACAGTTAAAATTCCAAGGTTAGCTACCCCTGAACTAGAGGCTCCACCTACAGTGCTGTGATAGTTTGACTGACAAATACTCCGTCCGTCATGCAACACTGTACTCAAATTAATTTTATCTAATTTTTTTGGGACAGGTAGAGCTTTCTTTTGCTAGTATTTAATAATCGCTGACCACACATTTGGGATTGATCACAATTATCTTTGATTACTTTACCTTTAAAAATGATCCCATAGTCATTGATGGTCAGTGGCACTTTAAACCAATCACAAAATGATCCCATAGTCATTGATGGTCAATGGCACTGTAAGCCAATCAAAAAATAATTCCATAATCATTGTTCGTCAATGGCACTTTAAACCAATCATAAAATGATCCCATAATCATTGATGGTCAGTGGCACTTTAAACCAATGAAAAAATGATTCCATAATCATTGATGGTCAGTGGCACTGTAAGCCAATCAAAAGATTATCCCATAATCATTGATGGTCAATGGTACTTTAAACCAATCAAAAAATTGGTACAGAGTGTAGAGTTCAGGAGTGTGCTACATGCAGAGTTCAGGAGTGGACTATGTACAGAGAGCAGAGTTCAGGAGTGTGCTACGTACAGAGTGCAGAGTTCAGGAGTGTGCTACGTACAGAGTGCAGAGTTCAGGAGTGTGTTACATACAGAGTGCAGAGTTCAGGAGTGTGTTACATACAGAGTGCAGAGTTCAGGAGTGCGTTACATACAGATGGCAGGGTTCAGGAGTGCGTTACATACAGAGTAGAGGGTTCAGGAGTGTGTTACATATAGAGGGGTGCAAGGAGAGATGAGGAATTCTTCAGATATAAAAAACATCAGCAACTCAATTTCATCACGGGCCGCATCAGCAGTGTGATTGCCCTAAAAAGGCCAGTTGTATCTGGGGTGTGCTACATATAGAATACCGAGTTTAGAAGTGTGCTATGTACAGAGTGCAGAGTTCAGAAGTGCGCTACATACAGAGTGCAGAGTTCAGCAGTACACTACATACAGAGTGCAGAGTTCAGGAGTGTGCTACGTACAGAGTGCAGAGTTCACGAGTGTGTTACATACAGAGTGCAGAGTTCAGGAGTGCTTTACATACAGAGGGCAGGGTTCAGGAGTGCGTACATACAGAGTACAGGATACAGGACTGTGTTACATATAGAGGGGTGCAAGGAGAGAAGAGCAGTTCTATAGAAGATGAGGAATTCTTCAGATATAAAAAACATTAGCAAAATGCACAAAAACATTTTGAGCTTTTACAGGTGTTCCTATTGAACTTCATAAGACCAAAAATCCCTGTACTGTACGTCATGTACTTTTTTGAGAGTAGGGCATAGATCAGGGGTGTCAAACTCAATTTCATCACGGGCCGCATCAGCAGTATGATTGCCCTAAAAGGGCCGGTTGTATCGGGGGGTGCTACATATAGAATACTGAGTTTAGAAGTGTGCTATGTACAGAGTGCAGAGTTCAGGAGTACACTACATACAGAGTGCAGAGTTTAGGAGTACACTACATATAGAGTACAGAGTTCAGGAATGTGCTATGTACAGAGTGCAGAGTTCAGGAGTGTGCTACCTTCAGAGTGCAGAGTTCAGGAGTGTGCTACGTACAGAGTGCAGAGTTCAGGAGTGTGCTACCTTCAGAGTGCAGAGTTCAGGAGTGTGCTACGTACAGAGTGCAGAGTTCAGGAGTGTGCTACGTACAGAGTGCAGAGTTCAGGAGTGTGCTACGTACAGAGTGCAGAGTTCAGGAGTGTGCTACGTAAAGCGCAGGGTTCAGGAGTGCACTATGTACAGAGTGCAGAGTTCAGGAGTGTGCTATGTAGAGTGCAGAGTTCAGGAATGTGCTACGTACAGAGTGCAGAGTTCAGGAGTGCAATATGTACAGAGTGCAGAGTTCAGGAGTGTGCTATGTAGAGTGCAGAGTTCAGGAATGTGCTACGTACAGAGTGCAGAGTTCAGGAGTGCAATATGTACAGAGTGCAGAGTTCAGGAGTGTGCTACGTGCAGAGTGCAGGGTTCAGGAGTGCACTATGTACAGAGTGCAGAGTTCAGGAGTGTGCTACGTAGAGTGCAGAGTTCAGGAATGTGCTACGTACAGAGTGCAGAGTTCAGGAGTGCAGTATGTACACAGTGCAGAGTTCCGGAGTGTGCTACGTACAGAGTGCAGAGTTCAGGAGTGTGCTACGTACAGAGTGCAGAGTTCAGGAGTAAGCTACGTACGGAGTGCAGAGTTCAGGAGTGTGCTACGTACAGAGTGCAGAGTTCAGGAGTGTGCTACGTACAGAGTGCAGAGTTCAGGAGTGACTGAGCATACAAGTATGAACAGGGGCAATTAGAACAATTTGAATTCTGCTTAGTCAGACGCTAGGGAAAGGAACAGAAAAACACTAAGGGCTCATTTACACTTGCTTTGGCTTCAACACACATTAATGGCTAGTTTACACTTGCTTCAAAACAAGGCTTCGGACAAGCTTTGTTAAAGCTCTCTGAACGCTAGTCAAAGCGCCTGTCACTAAATAAAATGGTTAGCTTACAGTCCTATTTACACCTGCTTTTGCTTTGCTTTGCTTCTGCTTCGCTTAAAAACTATACCCGATGTTGCTTTAGTTGTGCTTCAAAGCGTCTTCAAAGCCTCAACGCAAAGCTCACTTGAAGCCCCACCAAAGCCTCATCGAAGCCTCCTTGAAGAACCAAGCAAAAGCAGGTGTAAAACAGGACTATAAGCTAACCATTTTATTTAGTGACAGGAGCTTTGACTAGCATTCAGAAAGCTTTAACAAAGCCTGTCCAAAGCCCTGTTCAGTCACGTTTTTTTCAAAGAAGAAACAGATGAAGTTTACATCAGTTTTTAATTGTTTTTTTGTCTGTTTTTCATCTGTTTTTACATCCGTGTTTTACATCTGAGAGTCCTTAACCACGTGAGTCCTAGAGCCATTTTTTCATGCAAAAACGGACCGTGTCGTCTGTTTATATCCGTTTTTCACCTGATCTGTTTTTTTAACGGAAGAAAAACTGAGTTTTGATCCGTTCCAAAAAACGGATGTTGATGGAAGTGGATGTAAACGGATGTAAATGGATGATCATCCATTTACATTTGTTTTTCCATAGCGATGCATTGATGTCCTTTTTTCATTAGTCAACAGACAAACGATCTGCATGTGTGAAAGGGACCTAAAGTGTGAATGATAATTGTTTTAGGGAGGTCTGTGACAGTATTTATTTTCACAGTGTTTTGAAGGAGTCTCCCAACTAATGCTGTAGTATTTGTGTATTTAGAGTTACAAGGCCTTTTTTTATTGATCTTTTTTTCTATTGCATTTTTTTATTATGAGTATATAAAAGGAATGTTCTGTATTTTTTATTGCGGTGTTATTTTTTTTTTCATTGTGGTGTTATTATTTGGCAATGGGACTGCACCACAACAACGTCTAAGGCACGCAGTTGCAGCACAGCCTGGCGGGATTTCAATTTAAAATGCCCCTTGTGAATAATAAAAATGAGCGTTCAGAAGGCGGCGGCATTGTGCCTCCTGAACACTTGCTGACTGGCTCTTCTGAAAAATGATCCATCGCTAACCACTTTTCAGTGGTGTTTGCAAACCTTCCGCGTGTGTAAACAAGGCCTAAGACTAATAATGGAAAATATTTGCCCACTGAAGTTACATTGTAGTATCCTTCTAAAGCACAGGAACATCTCTACATAGATGACCAAGCGATGAGAGGTAATGGAGCAGGAACAATTGTGTTAGACAGCGGGGAGCGATATTCCTCTGTAGATGTAATTAGCTGGATCTCAGAACACTCAGAAGAGCTGCAGCTGGAAAGGTTTAAAGCTCGGAGCTCATCAGATTACAAAGGAGTCGCTTTAAAAGAAGCTCTGTCTCCGAGCCAAGAGTGGATGAACTCCCAGATTATAATATACAGGTAAAATCTTTATTTGCAAATGACTTTTAAAGTAATGTATCTACTGTTTGCAGAGTCTCAAATTCTGCAGAGTGCGCCACGGCCCCGCCTCCCAACGCCCCTGAATCCCACCCATCCATGTCTCTCCAAAGCAAACCCTCCCACTTCAAGACTGTGTGCAACTGTCCGATAGGAATTCAGTATAACCACTAGGGATGGGCTCGATCTTTGAGTCAAACTGAAAGCCTATGGAGTATGTGCCCCTGGAGTGGCAGTCTAGGGGTGCCAAAAAATCACTGTGAGTGGCATTCACTTTGATTTGAGGCACCACGGTCACTGCACCATAGAACACGCTTTTTTTTAACAGTTACGTTTTTATTTATCTCCAACAGAGAAATGTTTCAGTACAAACATAAAAAGGAAGTACATTCACAAATATATATATAAATATACATATATCCATACATATACATAAAAATATAAGAAAGGGGAAGAAAAAAAAAGAAAAAACCCAAATAGTCTCCAGTATTACATCAAAAAGCTAGCAAGGCACATCAGTTCACATCTTAGTTACATGTATACATATCACTGCAAAGTTATATTTTTAGGAGCAATACCTCCTCCTCAAAGAAAAAAGGTATATTTTAGTGGTAATTTTAAGTGTGTTCTAAATATTTCTTAACCGAACTGGTGGTGTATAAGTTCAGCGAGTTCTCCCGGGGGGGAATCCGCATCAGAGGCCATTCATCTAGAAACCCATGCACCCCAAATTTTTTCAAACTTTTTGGGACATTTCCGGCTCATAAATGTGAGCTTATATAGAGGGAGGGTCCTATCAATAAGTGTTTCCCACTGTCCCACTGTTGGGGGGTTTGTCTGTTTCCATTTAAATAAAATGGTTTTCCTTGCATAGAATAGAGCGTAGAAAACGAATAGCCTCTTATGGGTGTTCGCGATAAGGGTATCACAGATCCCCAGGAGAAGGACCCGGGGATCCAGTGTAAGTGTCAGGTTCCCAATTAAATTGATGTACTGCACCACCTCCCTCCAGAACTGTTGAAGAAGGGGGCACGACCACACCACATGTAAGAAAGTACCTATATCCGTATTGCATTTTGGGCACCTATCAGAGTGAGAGGGATAAATTTTAGCAAGCCGTTGGGGTGTGTAGTATGCCTGGTGAAGGAATTTTAATTGGATGTACCTGTCCCTGGCGGATATCATTAACGGAATATATTGTTGGACTCCCTCTTCCCAGTCGTCATCCGTCAGGGAGGGCACAGCCAGCCTCCATTTGTTAAGTAGCCTAGTCCCCTGGTTATCAGTTCCCAGGGACACCCGGAGATACAAAGAGGAAAGGATACTGTCCACATGTTTGGAAATAAGGAAGCGCTCCACCATATGTGAATGTAGTTGAATTTCTGAAGGGAATTGAGCCTGAATTGCGTGTCTCAGCTGTAAATAGCGGAAAAACATTTTGGTAGGGAGTTGGAAGGTATTACGCAATTCGTCAAATGTAAGGCGTTTACCCTCTGGCATAATATGCTAGAACACGCTTTTTTAGCACCTGCCTATTGGGCCGGGCCTTTTGGCTGGTACCAGAGGAATTTTTTATTCCTGGCCGGAGGGCCTGGTCGTTGTTTCACACAATGGCCACTTTTTCGCTTTCCTCTTCACTTATTCCTTCCCCACTTTATTTTATTTATTAAGCCTATGTTTGTCACTTTATTGTATTTTTATGTTTGTACAGGGTTTGTTGCACTGTGTGATTAGTAGGATTGCAGGTCCTCGGGCCAGCCCTGAAAGTCTTGGGAGGGGGTGGACATGGCCTTTTGGCTTGGTTCACCCTCTCTCATGTGGTCTCCCTTCGGGGGAGCCTCACCTAGTACTTGGGTGGGTCTGTTTCAGCAGACCCTCCATTGAACGGGGTCCGTCTGGTTTTCGGCCAGATGGACCAACTGTAAGTACCCTTGTCCCCGTTGGAGTCTAAGGCCCCGGGGGATTCAGGGCAAGGCACACTTGTGTACCCGTTTGCTCTTTTTTGTGTTTCACTCTTTATGTGTGTGCACATTTTTTTGGCACCGGGTGAAGTTTTTGGGTGTGTTATGCCCGCCATAGGCTTTCAAAATAAAACGTAAGTTTGACTCGAACATCAGCTATTCGTTTGTTCTTAGAAAAAATGAACATATGGGGCGCTCGCGGAAAGTTCGCCCGCCGCGGAGCACCCCATAATGTACCTGACTTGCATGCTTTGGCCAATCACAGCGAGATGTGCTGTGATAGCCAAGATTGGCCAAAGGCAAGTCCATGCCCCACACTATATAAGGCTGCTGCTTACACGGCGGCCTTATTTAGTGAATGAATGTAGATTAGGCAGGTAGTTAGTGTAGTGTGCACTGTAGGGAGCTCTCAGTGCAATCAAAGCCTCTCAGCTTAAAGTAGTAGTAAAGTCGTGTCAGGGATTTTTACCTACAGGTCTGCTAATATTATAGCTCACCTGTAGGTAAAATTAATATCTCTTAAGTGTGCAGCATTTAGGAGATATTCTAGTGAGCAGCAGCCGGTGACGTCACCGGCGCATGCGTTTTGAAGGAACAGCATACATTCCTTCAGAGATCTGTGTTGTAAACAGTGACTCCAGACATGCCCGGAACAGAGGAGGAACAAAGTCAGTAAAGGGCATACATAACAGGGTGAAAAGGTGAACCGGTCGGCAGGGGTTGATCTATTGTAATGTAGCATGGTCAGTCCTTGCACTTACCTTATTGGCACAGAGGACGGTGTGACAGAGAGTGGCCGGGAGTTCAGTTGTCCGGAAGGGGAGGTCCTGGCTCATTTGCAGAGAGGAAATCGTTGGAAGAGCATCCCTCCCACCCACCCTTCTTATTATTGATTTTATGGTTGTACTGTTTTCCTTCATTGTTGTTTGGCGGTTGGGGTCCCTGATGGAGGTCTATTTATGGTTATTGGGAAAACGGTGGGGATCCATCTGAGGTATGGAGTTCTTGAGTGTGTACGGTACAATGCATATTGGTGTTAAGACCGGTGGGTGTCTGAGGTCATCTGGTTTAGGCTCCGAGCTGGTGCTTTGTGGCTGGGGTCGCAACTCAGCTATCTGGTGCCTCAGACCAGTGGCGTAGCGTAGGTTGTCAGCACCCGGGGCAAGGCAAGTAATTTGCGCCCCCCCAACCTGCGGACTTTTAGCTATCCCTGAGTCCCTTCAAATACAATAGTACTGACCTACCTGATTCCTATACTGACCACTACACTACATTGTCCACTACACTGACCACTATATTACACTGACCACTATACTGACCACAATACTATACTGACCACTACACTGACCACCATACTACACTACACTACACTGTCCACTATACTACACTACACTTGACCACCATACTACACTGTCCACTATACTGACCACCATACTACACTGACCACTATACTACACTGTCCACTATACTACATTATACTGACCATCATACTACACTGTCCACCATACTACACTGACCACCATACTACATTACACTGTCCACTATACTACACTACACTTGACCACCATACTACACTGTCCACTATACTACACTACACTTGACCACCATACTACACTGTCCACTATACTACACTATACTGACCACCATACTACACTGTCCACTATACTGACCACCATACTACACTGTCCACTATACTGACCACCATACTACACTGTCCACTATACTACACTACACTTGACCACCATACTACACTGTCCACTATACTACACTATACTGACCACCATACTACACTGTCCACTATACTGACCACCATACTACACTGTCCACTATACTGACCACCATACTACACTGTCCACCATACTACACTATACTGACCACTATACTACACTGTCCACCATACTACACTGACCACTACACTACACTGACCACCACACTACACTATACTGTCCACCATACTACACTGTCCACCATACTACACTGTCCACTACACTAACCACTACACTGACCACTATACTACACTGTCCACTATACTACACTGTCCACTATACTACACTGTCCACTATACTACACTGTCCACCATACTACACTACACTGACCACTATACTACACTGACCACCATACTATACTGTCCACTACACTAACCACTACACTGTCCACTATACTACACTATACTGACCACCATACTACACTGTCCACTATACTACACTATACTGACCACCATACTACACTGACCACTACACTAACCACTACACTACACTGACCACCATACTACACTGTCCACCATACTACACTGTCCACCATACTACACTACACTACACTGACCACCATACTACACTGTCCACTATACTACACTGACCACTATACTACACTGACCACTATACTACACTGACCACTACACTAACCACTACACTGACCACCATACTACACTGTCCACTATACTACACTGACCACCATACTACACTGTCCACTATACTACACTGACCACCATACTACACTGTCCACTATACTACACTGACCACCATACTACACTGACCACCATACTACACTGACCACCATACTACACTGACCACCATACTACACTGACCACTACACTACACTATACTGACCACCATACTACACTGTCCACTACACTACACTGTCCACTACACTACACTGACCTCCATACTAAACTACACTATACTGACCACTATGCTAACCACTATACTATACTACACTAACCACTATACTCAGGCCCAGATTAAGAGCATCATGGGCCTGGTGCTAAGGATGTTGGTGGGCCTTTTTATGAAAATAAATAAAATGAAAACGCAAACAATTTTTTGTGAAATTTAAATTAAAGAGAGAGAGGGGGGAGAGAGAGAGAGAGAGGGGGAGAGAGAGAGAGAGAGAGAGAGAGAGAGAGAGAGAGAGAGAGGAGAGAGAGAGAGAGAGAGAGAGAGAGAGAGAGAGAGAGAGAGGGAGAGAGAGGGGGAGAGAGAGAGAGAGAGAGAGAGAGAGAGAGAGAGAGAGAGAGAAAAGGGGAATAGAGAGAGGGTGAAAGAGAGAGAGGGTGGTAGGGGGTGAAGGGGGTGAGAGAGAGAACAGGGTGAAAGAGAGGGGATGAGAGAGAGAGGGGGGTGGGAGTGAGTGGGTGAGTCTGTGGGGGGCACAGCATAGTACATTACACAGGAGGGGGGGTTATAGCACAGTACATCACATGGTTGGCACAACACATTACATGGTGGATACATGGATACAGCACATTTAATGGCGGGCACAGCACATTACATGGTGGGTACAGCGCATTACATGGTGGGCACTGCATGGCACAGCACATGACGTGGTGGGCACAGCGCATTACATGGTGGGCACTGAATGGAACATAACATTACATGGTGGGCACAACACATTACATGGTGGGCACTGCATGGCATAGCACGTTTCATGGTGGGAAATGCAACTGCACATTACATGTTAGGAACTGCACATGACATGGTGGGCACTGCAAGGCACATCATGACATAGTGGGCACTGCACATCACATGAAGGGCAATGCAATGCACAGCACATGACATTGTTCAGCACAGCGCATTACATGGTGGGCACTGCAACGTACAGCAAATGACATACTGGACACAGCACATTACATGGGGGGCACTGCAAGGCACATGACATGGTGGGCACAGCACATTACATAGTGGGCACAGCACATTACATAGTGGGCACAGCACATTACATAGGGGCACTGCAATGCACATGACAGGACATGGTGGGCACAGCACATTACATGGGGGGCACTGCAAGGCACATGACATGGTGGGCACAGCACATTACATAGTGGGCACAGCACATTACATAGGGGCACTGCAATGCACATGACAGGACATGGTGGGCACAGCACATTACATGGGGGGCACTGCAATGCACATGACATGGTGGGCACAGCACATTACATAGGGGCACTGCAATGCACATGACAGGACATGGTGGGCACAGCACATTACATGGGGGGCACTGCAATGCACATGACATGGTGGGCACAGCACATTACATAGGGACACTGCAATGCACATGACAGGACATGGTGGGCACAGCACATTACATGGGGGGCACTGCAAGGCACATGACATGACATGGTGGGCACAGCACATTACATGGGGGCACTGCAAGGCACATGACATGGTGGGCACAGCACATTACATGGGGGGCACTGCAATGCACATGACAGGACATGGTGGGCACAGAACATTACATGGGGGACACTGCAAGACACATGACATGGTGGGCACTGGGCACAAGAGAGCACATTACATGGGGGAAGCAGCAGTCTGTCCCCTAGCACAATAATTACACAACATCCCCCTAACAAATGTACTGACCTTATCATAACAGCATGGGAGATGTCCTTCCTCCCGGGCTCCTGCTGGATAGGACATCAGCGCCCCTCCCCCGGACACCTCCATACTATACTACACTACATTGTCCTGCCTACAGTCTCTCTCTCGCCCCCCTCCCTCCCCCTCCCAGTAACATGACTCTCACACACTTACCTTCTTATCCTGGCTGCATCGATCCGGATAAGGAGGAGAACACAGCGGTGGCTCACTTTCTTCTCTCCCCTGCGCTCTGCTTGCTGCCATGTTCAGTATCCAGCGCCCTGTGATTGGGTGTATGGGGGTCATGTGCGGAGGCGGGGCGCCTCACATGACCCCCATACACCCAATCACAGGGCGCCGGACACTTAACATGGCGGCCGGAGCCCGGGGACACAAAATTAGAAATTAGGAGGAGGCAGCCAGTGACACACACTGGCGCCCCCCTAAATATCGCGCCCGGGGCCACGGCACCCCCTGCACCCCCCACGCTACGCCACTGCCTCAGACACAAAAAATTGGCAATATAGCACCGTCAGAGACCTTGAATCTTGATATCTGGATAAGTTATGTTATGTTTTATAAAGAATGTGTATGTTTAATAAAAGGCCATGTTCAGCCATTTTAACTCCACTTATGTTTTATGTGGTCATTCCTTATAAGTAAAGGGAGATAATTGGGGCAGACATAGGTAGGGGCAGTCTCAGGTGATCTCTTACCTACCCTAGTCATGTGCGCAGAAGGAAAATGATAAATGGTTTTCAAAATTTGTTTACAAATAAATATTTGAAAAGTGTGGCGTGCATTTGTATTCAGCCCCCCCGAGTCAATACTTTGTAGAACCACCTTTCATCGCAATTACAGCTGCAAGTCTTTTTGGGGATGTCTCTACCAGCACATCTAGAGAGTGACATTTTTGCCCATTCTTCTTTGCAAAATAGCTCAAGTTCTGTCAGATTGGATGGAGAGCTTCTGTGAACAGCAATTTTCAAGTCTTGCCCCAGATTCTCAATTGGATTTAGGTCTGGACTTTGACTGGGCCATACTAACACATGAATATGCTTTGATCTAAACCATTCCATTGTAGCTCTGGCTGTATGTTTAGGGTCGTTGTCCTGCTAAAAGGTGAACCTCTGCCCCAGTCTCAAGTCTTTTGCAGACTCTAACAGGTCTTCTTCTAAGATTGCCCTCTATTTGGCTCCATCCATCTTCCCATCAACTCTAACCAGCTTCCCTGTTCCTGCTGAAGAAAAGCATCCCCACAACATGATGCTGCCACCACCATGTTTCACAGTGGGGATGGTATGTTCAGGTTGACGTGCAGTGTTAGTTTTCCGCCACACATAGCGTTTTGCTTTTAGGCCAAAAAGTTCAATTTTGGTCCCATCTGACCAGAGCATGGCTTTCTTCTTGCCACTCTTCCCTAAAGGCCAGATTTGTGGAGTGCACGACTAATAGTTGTCCTGTGGACAGATTCTCACACCTGAGCTGTGGATCTCTGCAGCTCCTCCAGAGTTATCATGGGCCTCTTGGCTGCTTCTCTGATTAATGCTCTCGTTGCCCAGCCTGTCAGTTTAGGTGGACGGCCATGTCTTGGTAGATGTGCAGTTGTGCCATACTCTTTCCCTTTTTGGATGACGGATTGATCAGTGCTCCGTGAGATGTCAAAGCTTGAGATATTTTTTTATAACCTAACTCTGCACAAATTTATCCCTGACCTGTCTGGTGTGTTCCTTGGTCTTCATGATGCTATTTGTTCACTGAGGGTCTCTAACAAACCTCACACAGCGAGGAAGTCCATACATAGGGGTGCAGCGCTGAAGGGGGTACATTTCCCCTGCTTATGCAGCAACACTGAATTAAGCAAGTGCAGTATTTATATATTCAGACATACTATCGGTTTCTATACCTAAAGGGTTTAAGCACTCAGGTACTGTTGATACTGTATACATTTACAGCTGAAATTTGTTACTACTTACCGCTGTGTGTGACCTATATTCTAATATATTTCCAAATAACCGCTACATACCAGTGATACTTATCATAGACCATAGGATATGCATGTCTCTATACACACATATGAAAATCTGAATTTTTGTTTGTCTCGGTCACCTGTTAGTTCTGTGAGGTTCCCCCATACCCTGAGCCACAAGTTCATCAGCACCTACCAAGTCTTTGTCCTGAGGAAGCTAATATATTAGTGAAACGCGTCAACTAGGACGTTTTTGGAGGCATTACTGGATCAGAAATTTTTCTCCTACTTTGATACATTATGACATCAATTTCTATACCCTAGATCCAGCCCTCTGTAACTGCATCATTGGGTAATAGGTAACTGTGTCCATACAGGGTGTTGTTTATATGTTGGTTATATGTTTTTTGTAATTTTAATGATGTAATAAAATGTATACTTTTTTATCAAGTTTCCCTCTCATTGTGTGCCCACAAAGTCCGCCAATTTTTTGATTTGGTCAATCCTTATATATATATTTTGGATGTTGGCATGATGAGGGTACTCCCTACCTCTCTAACAAACCTCTGAGGGCTTCACAGAACAGCTGTATTTATACTTTAAAATACTCTCTAAATACTCTATTTACTAATTAGGTGACTTCTGAAGGCAATTGGCTCCACTAGATTTTAGTTGGGGGTATCAGAGTAAAGGGGGCTGAATAAAAATGCACGGCACACTTTTCAGATATTTATTTGTAAAACATTTATAAAACCATTTATCATTTTCCTTCCCCTTCACAATTATGTGCCACTGTGTGTTGGTCTATCACATAAAATCCCAATAAAATACATTTACGTTTTTGGTTGTAACATGACAAAACGTGGCAAATTTCAAGAGGTATGAATACTTTTTCAAGGCACTGTATACCATAGTTTGTAGTAGAGCTGCACAATTAATCATTAAAAAATCGTTATCGCGATTCAACCCCCCTCACGATCGTAATACAGCATTTCCCCGATTCACGTTAAACAAGTGCAGAGCCAAGCAGAGCTGTCAAAAGAAAAAAAAACCTCAGCCGGCAAATTCTTATCAACAGAGATAAAGAGAAACAATGTATCTCTTGGTTCTTTTAGATCAAAAGAATGAACTTCTGTCTGTAAATAAGGTCAGTTTAACCACTTAAAGCGGTGTTCCACCCTCCCCTTTAAAAATTAATTGTCTGCAGCTAGACATACTGTAGCTGCTGACTTTTAATATTAGGACACGTACCTGTCCTGGAGTCCAGCGATGTCGGCACCGCAGCCGATGTAAGGGAACCCATGCGCTCTCTCACTGGCCCAGCAGAAAGGGAGGGAGGAGGCAGGAGGAGGGGGACCGAGCTTCTGATGTAATTCGCCGCAGCCTGGTCTCCCGGAAGTGGGGACAGTGATCTGTAAAAAACAGGTACCCGCTCCCCCCTTCCCCCCTGAAAGGTGCCAAATGTGGCAATCCTATAAGCGGAAGTTCCACTTTTGGGTGGAACTCCGCTTTAAAGACTAAACCTTTTTTGACACTTGTTGCTTACAAGTTAAAATCTGTATTTTTTGCTAGAAAATGACTTGGAACCCTGAAACATTATTGTGACAGACTCACACGGGACAGAGGCTTTTGGAGGGCACTGAATGCCTCTTGCCTACCGACTATGGGCCCTGGCATTTGAGGGAGCTACAAGCATTTAGGTAGATATTATGTTATGTAATGCAAAAGGACATTATTAAGGAGGCCATGAAGGTCTCTGCCAGCTTGGGGTGGTTGGTATATTGTCTCATTTTGTTGTCTACTCTTTGCTGGGTCGTTTGGGGTGTGGCTGTATTTCAATGTTCTATTATGTCTGTCTGCCTTGGATATTATGAGATGTGTATGTAAATTAGCTGTGAGATTGGTGGGCGCAAATTCCTCCAACAGCTCTCTCTGCTGATTGGACAGTCTACCCCGCCTGGAATGCAAAGGTGGGGGGGGGGGGATTGTCCAGAGTATTACCTATGTACCTGTGTTTTCAATAAACAGTCCATGTTCAGCAACCAAATGAGTATTGTCTTGTTGTTGGGAGCGGTTGGAATATCTGATATCTATATTCAGACTGGGAGGAAGCGGTATATGGCGAAAGCACATAAGCGGAGTGTGGGACGTTTCGTTACAATTATATATATTTTTGTTTTAGCAGAGACCCTAGAGAATAAAATGGAGATGGCTGCAATATATTATGTGTCATGGTATTTGCGCAGCGTTCTTTTCAAAAACAATTTTTTAGGAGAAAATATACAGTGGAACCTCGGATTACGAGCATAATCCGTTCCAGGAGTATGCTCGTAATCCAAAGTACTCGAATATCAAAGCGAGTTTTCCCATTGAAGTCAATGGAAACTAAAATAATTTGTTCTGCATTGACTTCAATGGGATGCAATACCACATACGACCAGAGGCGGGGGCGCCAGAGAGCCTCGGAAACGGCCGAAAGGCCCAAGGACACTTCGGCTGACCTCGGCAAACCTCGGAAAGACTTCCTACCCGAGATTTGCCAAGGTCAGCCGTGTTGTCCTTGGGCCTTTCCGTGCATTTCCGAACAGCGCAGATCGGCTGCGATCGGCGACATTTGGCTCTGCTCGGCTCGGGCACCCCCCCACCTCAGGCCTAAAGCCTAAAGTGGTACTGCACACCGCTTTGGCCTGAATAGTGCTCATTTTGCGAGACAACACTTGCAAACCGAGTTACGAATTAAAAAAAAAACAGTGCTCTTATTGCAAAACGCTTGTTACCCGCATTACTCCCAATCCGAGGTTCCACTGTACTTCAATGTGTAGACACTGTAACTAGACACTATATATTCAATTTGTAGACACTATAACGTTCACACAAACCAATTAATATTCACTTATTGGGATTTTTCTTTTACCAAAGACATGTACCAGAATACATTTTGGCTGTACTACATTGCACGCACAATCTTTCTTTGAAATTCGGAATAAAAACACTGGAATCAGAATACATTTTAGTCTAAAATTATAAAGAAACTTGATTTTATTGGATATATTTTATAATAGAAAGTAGAAAATATTGTTTGTTTTTTTCAAAATGTTCGGTCTTTTTTTATTTATATCTCAAAATAAAAAAAAGGAAAGCTCTATTTATGGGAAAAAAATTATAAAAATTTCATTTGCATACAGTATTGCATTAATGCATAATTGCCAGTTAAAATAGTGCAGTGCTGAATAGCAAAAATTGCTCTGGTCATGAAGGGAGTAAAATACGTTTATATTCATTAGCACACTTCCAAAAGAATATTTACAGCAAGTTTATGCTGTGTACATGTTTACCTATGAAGTATAGAAATGGCTATTCCTTCCCAGATCCTACATTATCTGTAGCAATCTTCAGTGTCAGGATCATCCCTCATAGGCCGCTGTCATTTCTACGCTCCCTGGACATTGTACATTCATTCCATACCTCCCATCCATTCCAGCTCTGAGATTGGGGGGGGGGGGTCCAGACTCCCTTTAAGGTGTCAATCACAAACACTAGTCCATTTGATTTCGGTGGCAGGTCCTTTTAATGCTTTCCCTGTGTGGATCTCCCACTCTATAATTTCCCTGTCACTGAAAACGTACTTTAACTTACAACATATCTTAATTGCAGCAATAAGGTGGCCGAGTGACCTAGACAGATGAGACATGAGGAATAATTGACCACCCAGGGATTGTTCATTACCATGGAGGAAATCACTTTACACCAGAAGAGGAGATCTTGACACCCAATAATCTATATAAGAGGCTGTTCTCATAGTTATAAAACCATCCTTCAACGCTCGATATGGTGAAAGCAATGTCAATTTAACGTCAGTGAGAACACCGGAGATAGAAACATTTTATTACAAGTCCTCTATACCCCTGTTCTAGAACAAAAGACTGGAGATACTGAGGAGGACATTGTGATATAGTTGTTTGGAGAATATCAAAGTTTTGAGTCAAATTTATTTTTCATCGTAAAAGTTTTAAAACGTATGTGTTATATCTGTTTGTTCAGAAGTACACTATATTCCCAAAAGTATTGGGACGCCTGCCTTTACACACACTTGTGACATCCCAGTCTTAGTCCGTAGGGTTCAATATTGAGTTGGCCCACCGTTTTTCAGCTATAACAGCTTTAACTCTTCTAGGAAGACTGTCCACAAGGTTTAGGAGTGTGTCTATGGGAATGTTTGACTATTCTTCCAGAAGCACATTTGTGAGGTCAGGCACTGATGATGGTCGAGAAGGCCTGGCTCGCAGTCTCCACTCTAATTCTTCCCAAAGGTGTTCTATCGGGTTGAGGTCAGGACTCAGCTGTACAGGCCAGTCAAGTTCCTACACCCCAAACTCGCTCATCCATGTCTTTGTAGACCTTGCTTTGTGCACTGGTCCAAATCATTTGGTGGAGGAGGGATTATGGCGTTGGGTTGTTTTTTAGGGGTTGGGCTTGGCCCCTTAGTTCCGGTGAAGGGAACTCTTAAGGTGTCAGCATACCAAGACATTTCGGACATTTTCATGCTCCCAATTTTGTGGGAACAGTTTGGGGATGGCCCCTTCCTGTTCCAACATGACTGCACACCACTGCACAAAGCAAGGTCCATAAAGACTTGGATGAGCGAGTTTGGGGTGGAGGAATTTTGCTGGCCTGCACAGAGTCCTGACCTCAACCTGATAGAACACCTTTGGGATGAATTAGAGCGGAGACTGCGAGCCAGGCCTTCTCGTCCAACATCAGTGCCTGACCTCACAAATGCGCTTCTGGAACAATGGTCAAACATTACCATAGACACATTCCTAAACCTTGTGGACAGGTTTAGGAAAAAAAACAATACTTTTTTACTTTCTACTATAAAATATATCCAATAAAAATGTTTTAAAAACCAAACTTGTCATAAATTTAGGCCAAAATGTATTCTGCTACATGTCTTTAGTAAAAATTAAATCTCAATAAGTGTATATTAATTGGTTTGCGTAAAAGTTGTAGTGACTATACACAAGCTATGGTATAGATACTGGGATTTTGTGTTCTTTTAATACTAGTAATGGCGTCAATCAGCTACTTATAGTGGAACTGTGATGGTGCAGCGGGCAAGCTGACACTAACTGATGCTGGGTGGGAACTGGCTAAATGACATTGACATCTCCAGTAACACTAATACAATATTCAGTGCTAATAATACTGTACTAATGACACTGGCAGGGCCAATCAAAGGGTTAACTGTGTGCCTAACAATGTGTATTGGGTTTACTGTGTGCTGTTTTCACTAAGTAATGTGCTTTGCAGGGAGAAAAAAAAACAGCACATCACCTTGTGTTGGTTGTCATTCACTCAGCTGATCAGCGTATTCTGTCCATAAATCATTGGCCCGGGACCCACTGATTGGCATCTGCTGGAGCGAATGGTAGCACAGCCAGGGCGGCAGGCGTGGGCTCGCCAGCCCCTACCCAGAAAAGTCGGATCAGGTACTTTTACATGTTCCGGTGCAGTGGTGCCGCCCTGCTGCAGTATATCTGCAGTAGGTGGCACCAAGTGGTTAAATAGTCAAATCTTTGTGGACACCAGACCACCACACCTATATATATATAAGCTTGTTGAACATCACATTCTAAAACCATGAGTGTTATAAAGTTGGCTCCCCCTTTGTGGCTATAACAGCCTGCGCTCCGGGAAGGCTGTTCACAACATTTTGGAGGGTGTCTGTGAGAATTTATGCCTAGTAGGCTAAAAGAGCATTGTGAGGTCAGTAGGGTTGAGGTCAGGGGTCAGGCCACTGAAGTTCCTCCAAATCAAACTCATTAAAACATATCTTTATGGAGATAGCTTTGCACACGGGGCAATCCATTCACCTTCATGCGCTGCAAATACAAATAATTCCAAAACAAGGGACTGAGGCACAGAAAAAAATAGCTTTTTCCTTTAATTCCTTTTATCAACACATGGTACTATTGAACAATGGTTCAATAGTAACAGTTGTGTTTGATAAAAGGAATGGAGAGCAATTTTTTTCTGTGCCTCATCCCTTCTTTTGGAGAGAGTGGGCGGTTGCTCATAATTATGTTTTGGACGACCCAAAAAGTCAGTGTGACCTGGACAGGAACACCCAGAAAGTGAAAGGGATCTAGGCAGAACCACCTGGAAGGTGGGAGTATCTGGTGTGGGCCGTTGGTGGGGGTCACAGCTGATCTGATGGAAGGGTATTAGATGAGGGGTTTGCAGCTGTGAGTGGGCAGCTCCTCATAATTATAATTTGGTCCACCCAGAAAGTGGGTGTGATATGGACAGGACCACCCAGAAAGTGGGTGTGATATGGACAGGACTGCCCAGAAAGTTGACAGGATCTAGGTAGGACCATATGGAAAGTGGGAGTATCAAGTTTGGGCCATTGGCAGGGGTGACAGCTGATGTGACTGAAGGGTATTAACTGATGGGTTCACAGCCATGAGTGGGCGGTTCCTCATGATTAGGCTTTGGACCACCCAGAAAGTGGGTGTGACCTTGACAGGAAGACCCAAAAAGTAAGTGGGATCTAGGCAGGACCACCTGGAAGGTGGGAGTATCAAGTGTGGGCCATTGGTGGGGTGAGAGCTGATCTGATGAAAGGGTATTAGCTGAGGGGTTCACAGCTGTGAGTATTGTGCAGAGTATTGCAATAAGCCCTGGAAGCTTCTTGGATGCAGTAATACGGCTTTACTTTCATGGAGAAATATATTACATGTCTTACAGCATGGAGAACATGAGCAGGAAACAGGAATATACAAGGACATGCACTGAGATAGACAATACATCCTGTTATATCATAGAAAACATGAACTATACACTATGATACTACAGCGCCACCTGCTGCATAGATAGGTATAATGCATGCAGTATTGTCAGTTTATTAACAACTTTACATTACATGCTGTTGTTCTTTTCCAACAGTGAGTGGGTGGTTCCCTTATAATTATAATTTGGACCACCCAGAAAGTGGGTGTGATAAGGACAGAACTGCCCAGAAAGTTGACAAGATCTAGGTAGGGTCATCTGGAAGGTGGGAGTATCGAGTGCGGGCCATTGGCGGGTGGTGACAGCTGATGTGACTTATGGGTATTAACAGTGGGTTACATAGCCATGAGCGGGTGGTTCCTTATGATTAGGCTTTGGACCACCCAGAAAGTGAGTGTGACCTGGACAGTAACTCCCAGAAATTGGGTGGGATCTTGGAAGGATTACCTGACATGAACACCCAGAAAGTGCGTTGGATCTAGGCAGGACCACCTGGAAGGTGGGAGTATCAAGTGTGGGCCATTGGCGGGGGTGACAGCTGATCAGACTGAAGGGCAATAGCTGAGGGGTTTGCAGCTGCGAATGGGCAGTTCCTAATAATTAGGCTTTAGATCACCCAGAAAGAGGGTGTGATCTGGACAGGACCACCCAGAAGTGGACAGGATCTAGGCAGGACCATCTGGAAGGTGGGAGTATCAAGTTTGGGCCATTGGTGGAGGTGACAAAGTCCCGGGGACTGGGACGAAGATGTTAAAATACAACAAAACACACTATATGTGTATTTTACCAATTATGTTACCAGTCACCAATCATTTCTATGGGCCCCCAACAGTGTTATTGAAGCAGTGAGCGGGGGCCTTGTTTACTAGAGAGAGGAATTGTTGTTTCGGAAAGCGGGACAGAAAGGTTTACATGTGAAAGACAGACAGTTCATATTTTCTTTCTATAGAATGACCCAAATCATCATCACCTGTCCTGCAGCATAGTATATTCATGTCAGAGAGGGTTTATAGCGACAAAGTAACACTGACACTCCGCAATTGTATTGTATTGTGTAATATGTCCTATCCATCTCCGACATGTCAATGATGATGTAGTAAAGAGCTCCCTTGGCTCCCGGCTCCTCGTCACCTCCAACTATTGATTGCACCACAAAGGAAAAGAGGTTTTTACTGCTGAGAATCCAGCAGCAGCTGGAATGAAAGTGAATTAACGGTATGACGGGAGGGAGAAAGGAGAGAGATGTGACGATGGAGAAAACAGACCTGGCAGCTATAACCCAGGCCTCCAACAATCAGCCGCCCGTGAGATTGGCTTTGCCAACAGCACTCAGCGCACCAAATGATCAGCAGTAATCCTATTTCAGGTCAAAAACTGGAGATTGTTTTGAGAATTACATTCAAATTCTTGTATGTAAAAAGAGTAATAAGCTGGTAATCTTAGATGTAGATTAAAAAAAAAAACGTGCAACAAGAACACTTAAAACCGCAGGTAAAGCCCTATTATATTTGTAACAAAAACTCTCTAAACATCTGCTGATCAAAGGTATAGTTTTATATATTAAATCATCCAGGCCTGATTACTGCCAGACCTGTTAAATCAAGAAATCACTTAAATAGAAGCTATCTGACAAAGTGAAGCACGCTAAAATATTTGAAAAAGCTACACATCATGAACAGATGAGAAACAAAGTAATTGACGTGTATCAGTCTGGAAAAGGTTAGAAAGCCATTTCTAATGCCACGTACACACGAGCGGACTTTTTGACCGGACTGGTCCGACGGACTATCCGACGGACTTTCGACAGACTTCCAACTGACTTTCTGAATGAACGGACTTGCCTACACACGATCACAACAAAGTCCGACGGATTCGTACATGATGACGTACGACTGGACTAAAATAAGGAATTGATAGCCAGTAGCCAATAGCTGCCCTAGCGTTGGTTTTCGTCCGTCGGACTAGCATACAGACGAGCGGACTTTTCGACCGGACTCGAGTCCGTCGGAAAGATTTGAAACATGTTCCAAATCTAAAGTCCGTCAGATTTTCGACCGAAAAAGTCCGCTGCAGGTCTGATGAAGCCCACACACGGCGAATTGTCCACCAGACTCAGTCTGGTGTACACGGCATAAGGCTTTGGGACTCCAGCGAACCATGGTGAGAGCCATTATCCACAAATGGAGAAAACTTGGAACAGTGGTGAACCTTTCCAGGAGTGGCCAGCCTACCAAATTTAATCCAAGAATACAACGATTCATCCAAGAGGTCATAAAAGAACCCAGAAGAACATCTAAAGAAATGCAGGCCTCACTTGCCTCAGTTAAGGTCAGTGTTCATGAATCAACAATAAGAAAGGGACAGGGCAAAAATGGCATCCATGGGAGAGTTCCAAGGTGAAAGCCCCTGCTGACCAAAAAGAACACAAAGGCTTCTCTCACACTTGCCGAAAAACATCTTGATTATTACCAAAACTTTTGGGCAAATATTCTGTGGACTGATAAGACAAAAGGTAAACTTTTTGGAAGGTGTGCGACCTATTACATCAAAGAACATCATAGCAACAGTCAAACATGGTGGTGGCAGTGTGATGGTCTGGGGCTGCTTTGCCACTTCAGGACCTGGATCACTTGCCATAATTGTTGGAACCGTGAATTTGGCGCTCTACCAGAAAATCCTGAAGGAGAATGTCCAGCCATCAGTTCATGACCTCAAGCTCAAGCACACTTGGGTTATGCAGTAGGACAATGATCTGAAAGTCCACCTCTGAATAGCTCAAAAAAAAACAAAATGAAGGTTTTGGAAGGGCCTAGTCAAAGTCCAGACTTAAATACGATTGAGATGCTGTGGCATGACCTTAAACAGGCCAGTCATGCTCGAAAACCTTCCAATGTGGCTGATTTAAATGAATTCTGCAAAGAAGAGTGGGCCAAAATTCCTCCACAGCGACTCATTGCCTGTTATCGCAAACGCTTGATTGCAGTTGTTGCTGCCAAGGGTGGAACAACCAGTTATTAGGTTTTGTTGGCAATTACTTTTTCACAGGCAGGTTTGGACAGCTTTTTTCCCTTAATAAATGAAATCATAATTTAAAAACTGTATTCTGTATTTACTTAGGTTATCTTTGTGTAATATTAAACTTTGTTTGATGAGATGAATCATTTAAGTGTGACAAATGTGCAAAAAAACAAAAACAAATCAGAAAGGGAGCAAATACTTTTTCACAGCACTGTATACGGTGGGGCAAAAAAGTATTTAGTCGGCCACCAATTGTGCAAGTTCTCCCACTTAAAAAGATGAGGCCTGTAATTGTCATCATAGGTATACCTCAACTATCAGAGACAAAATGTGGAAACAAATCCAGACAATCACATTGTCTGATTTTTGAAAGAATTTATTTGCAAATTATGGTGGAAAATAAGTATTTGGTCATCTACAAACAAGCAAGGTTTCTGGCTCTCACAGATCTGTATCTTCCTCTTTAAGAGGCTCCTCTGTCCTCCACTCATTACCTGTATTAATGGCACCTGTTTGAACTTGTTATCAGTATAAAAGACACCTGTCCACAACCTCACAGTCACGCTCCAAACTCCACTATGGTGAAGACCAAAGAGCTGTCAAAGGACACCAGAAACAAAATTGTAGACCTGCACCAGGCTGGGAAGACTGAATCTGCAATAGGCAAGCAGCTTGGTGTGACAAAATCAACTGTGGGTGCAATAATTTGAAAATGGAAGACATACAAGACCACTGATAATCTCCCTCGATCTGGGGCTCCACGCAAGATCTCACCCCGTGGGGTCAAAATGATCACAAGAACGGTGAGCAAAAATCCCAGAACCACACGGGGGACATAGTGAATGACCTGCAGAAAGCTAGGACCAATGTAACATAGGCTACCATCAGTAACACACTACGCCAGCAGGGACTCAGATCCTGCAGTGCCAGATGTGTCCCCCTGCTTAAGCCAGTACATGTCCGGGCCCGTCTGAGGTTTGCTAGAGATCATTTGGATGATCCATAAGAGGATTGGGAGAATGTCATATGGTCAGATGAAACCAAAGTAGAACTGTTTGGTAGAAACACAACTCGTGTTTGCAGGAGAGAGAATGCTGAGTTGCAACCAAAGAACACCATACCTACTGTGAAGCCTGGGGGTGGCAACATCATGCTTTGGAGCTGTTTCTCTGCAAAGGGAACAGGGCGACTGATCCGTGTACATAAAAGAATGAATGGGGACATATATCGTGAGATTTTTAGTGCAAACCTCCTCCCATCAGCAAGGGCATTGAAGATGAAACGTGGCTGGGTCTTTCAGCATGACAATGATCCCAAACACACCGCCCGGGCAACAAAGGAGTGGCTTCGTAAGAAGCATTTCAAGGTCCTGGAGTGGCCTAGCCAGTCTCCAGATCTCAACCCCATAGAAAACCTTTGGAGGGAGTTGAAAGTTCATGTTGCCCAGCGACAGCCCCAAAACATCACTGCTCTAGAGATCTGCATGGAGGAATGGGCCAACATACCAGCAACAGTGTGTGACAACCTTGTGAAGACTTACAGAAAACGTTTGACCTCTGTCATTGCCAACAAAGGATATATAACAAAGTATTGAGATGAACTTTTGATATTGACCAAATACTTATTTTCCACCATAATTTGCAAATAAATTCTTTCAAAAATCAGACAATGTGATTGTCTGGATTTGTTTCCACATTTTGTCTCTCATAGTTGAGGTATACCTATGATGACAATTACAGGCCTCTCTCATCTTTTTAAGTGGGAGAACTTGCACAATTGGTGGCTGACTAAATACTTTTTTGCCCCACTGTATACTTACTAGTCCATGGAGTCCAGCATTGTTTTGTGTTTTGCAACGTTCTCCCTGCACTGCAGCAGCTGATCAGTGTATTCCGGTGAGGCTGGCAGAACTAATTATCGCCGGTTATAACCTGATCGTTTGGGAAAACTCAGACTGCCTGGTTGTGTACCAGTTGATCTATAGATTGACTTGTGTGTAACCAGCTAGCCCATATATGGATGAAAATTCGGCCAGTCTCTGCTGAACCAGCTGAATTTTGATCTATGTATGGCTGTCTTAAATCATACCTCCGAATATGTCACGTACAGTATCTCCCAAAAAAACCTAGTGACATCAGAAGTCTCTCAATGTTGGTGACACACACAGGCACACAGCATACTCCAGTTACATTTCTTCATCCAATTTCCCCTATATACAGTAATCAATCAAATAGAATTTAAGCCTAAGCCCTTGTTCACATTGGCGCAACTTGACATGTCAAATCGCAAAGTTGGTCAGAGTTGAGGGAAAGATGGATGGTGCTAAATACAGGGATATTCTTGAGCAAAACCTGTATGTGTGTGATTTGAGGCTAAGACGGAGGTTCACCTTCCAGTTGGACAATGACCCCAAACACACTGCTAAAGCAACACTTGAGTGGTTTAAGTGGAGAAACATGTAATTGTGTTGGAATGGCCTAGTCAAAGCCCAGACCTCAATTCAATAGAAAATCTGTGGTCAGACTTAAAGATTGCTGTTCACAAGTGCAAACCATCCAACTTGAAGGAGCTGGAGCAGTTTTGCAAGGAGGAAGAGACCATCCAAAGCGACCTGGAGCTGTGATAGCCGCAAAAGGTGGCTCTACAAAGTATTGACTTTAGGGGGGTGAATAGTTACGCACATTGACTTTTTCTGTTATTTTGTCCTTATTTGTTATTTGCTTCACAATAAAAAAAAAACATCTTCAAAGTTGTGGGCATGTTCTGTAAATGAAATGATGCAAATCCTCAAACAATCCATGTTAATTCCAGGTTGTGAGGCAACAAAACACGAAAAATGCCAAGGGGGTTGAATACTTTTGCAAGGCACTGTAAGCAATCAAATGGAATTTAAGCCTAAGCCCCTGTTCACATCTGCGCAATTTGACATGTCAAATCGCAGCCTATTGCAAGCAACGGCGCTGTTCCAATCGTTGGCGCCGCATCGATTTCCAAAAGTAGCTCCTGCACTACTTTTGGTGACTTGGGGGGCCATTTCAATAGACATCTGTGCATGAACCCGCACAAATGTCTTTCAAATCACCCTCTGAACTCGCACTGGAATGCGGGTTTGAAAGGGTCAGTTCACACCAGAACACAATGCAGGAAAGGCACGTTCAGTGTGTGCTTCTCGCACTGAACTCGCTCTGCCTTTGCAATTTGCTGCGGGTGCCAATACATTGTTAAAGGCACTCCAAACACAGATCGCAAACGATCGTTAGATCAACTTTGTATAAAACCAAATCCATCAGGAGATTTTACCATTCCTTACTCCATCCAGAACTGAAAGACAACACTCTGGTTTTAGATATCACTTTGGTTCTAGTTATTCCAACTATTTAACTTTAAGTAAGGCCTCACGCACACTGGACGTTTTTGGACATTTTTACAGCTGCTGTTTTTTGGCTTCAGACGTTTTTTTCTACAGTGCCTTGTAAAAGTTTTCACCCCCCTTGGCTTTTTACCTATTTGTTACATTTCAGCCTTTAGTTCAATGTTTTTTTTAATCTGAATTATATGTGGTGGATCAGAACACAATAGTCTAAGTTGGTGAAGTAAAATTAGAAAAATATATACATAAAACTATTTTTCAGAAATAAAAAACTGATAATTGGCATCGTGTGCGTATGTATTCACCCCATTTGTTATGAACCCCATAAAAAGCTCTGGTGCAACCAATTACCTTCAGAAGTCACATAATTAGTGAGATGATGCCCCCCCCTGCCCCAAAGCACCCATCCCCCCCCATGTTGAGGGCATGCGGCCTGGTATGGTACGGGGGAGGCGTTCGCTCGTCCCCTCCCTTTCCTGGCCTGCCGGGCTGCATGCTCGGATAGGGGTTTGGATTTTGGAGGGGGATCCCCACGCCATTTAAAAAAACACGATTTCTTTTTAGCCGACAATTTTTTTTTTTACAATCAGTGGGGAAACCGACTGACAGCTGATGACTCATCAGTTGTTAAGGATGCGGCAGCCAGCTATATACAGTGTAAAAAAAAAAAAAAAAAAAAAAACAAAAAAAGCAAAATCATGTTAAAAATGCAGTACTTGTGTTTTGGATGCAGGTTCATTGAAGTCTATTACATGCAAATGCTGCATTTTGAGGGAAAAAAGTCCCTGACCCTTTTCAAAAACGCAGAGGCACAAAAATGCGGGTTTTCGTTAACTCAGATATTTCCGAATGAACGAATTTGTCGAAATTCGTTAAAAAAACTAATTTGGAACTAAACGAAATGCACATATCTAATGTAAACCCCATTCATGAAATCTGACCTGGGCACATATATCTGTAGTGTTTACTTATCACTCTCCAAAGCCCTAAGTCCCGTCTCTTTCTGCTGCTTCGTTCCTCCGTTATCAGCATGATAACTTCTGACAAGTTCTCTGACACACGAGATAAAACCAGCCTGAAAATTTGTGTTGGGGAAGGAACTTAAAGAGGAAGTAAACTCTCCCACTCTAATGCGTCTTTTCATTTAGTCCATTATAATAAGTAATTATCAAACTATAGCCACTGTAATCCAGCCCAAATCGCATATTACTTACTGTTTAAAGAAACTTTAAAAAAACTTGTTTCCAGGGGTAAGGCAGCGCCATCTTAAGTATTCTTTTCTGAGTCCACAGTAGAGTGTATTTCCGCCCTTACATTGAGCACTTCCTGTACTGTTAACCAAGCCTCCTTCTCAATCCAACGTTTCTATGGCAACCCTGCTTCCCTGCTCATAGCTGACTTGTTTTATTTCATAGTAACTTGTGCTGATTATCTAGTGATTGCCTATGTCAGTCTTATCAGCTTCAGCTGATAAGACTGCAGTAATGCTGTCCTATGCCCAGGACATGGTCGCATGGGGAGTAGTAGGAAGCTCTGAGTGATTATGCAGTCTCGTGGGATTTCAGTGTTGTGTCGTAGGAAGTCCTGATAATAGACAGACAAGCACACAGAGTGTGCCGTAAATCATGGGAGATATGGGCATGCTCAGTGATGTCATTCCAAAGAACAAAAAGGATTACAACAATACTAAGCAAGTAAGGAAATATCTACAAGCAGTGTCCATTAGGGTTTTTTATGCTGATTTACATGGGACAAAGTTGTGGGGGAGAGTTTACAACCACTTTAAAGATAGAAAAGCAGAGAGCTTGTCTATTCACAGCACAGCTTGGCATGTTTCTTTGTTCCTCTGCCTATGTGGAGGGGAGGGTGTGTGCCTTTCCTCCAATCAGCTGTCACACAGTGTATGCCTAGACTCCCCACCCACTGCTGAAACAGGAAGAAAGATTTGTAACACGATGTGCACCTTCTAAAGACTATATAAAGCGAAAGACAGCAGGTATACATGTAAAACTTATGTAGGGAGATTTGTTTTATCTCTGTGTATCTTCTGAGGCTGTTCACTTCACTGGTTATGTGTGAGAGTTTACATCCACTTTATCAACCAGCATTTAAAAAAAAAAAAAAAAATCATGTGACCTCCAAAAATGCACCAAAAAAAACACCCTCGGTTTTCGGAGTGTCTCCATTGACTTAAAATAGACGGTAAATTTTTGGTGTGCTTTTGAAAAGCACACCAAAGATGCAGCATGCAGGCCATGAACCAACTCCTATCCGCGCTATAGCTGAAAGACGGCTGCAGCGGGAACCTAATTTGCCGAGAGGGCATCCATGGACGTCCTCCCGTGCTTGAGTGGCAAGGCTGCAGATGGGCACTGATCAGGCTGCAATGATGGGCAAGGCTGCAATGATGGCACTGATCAGGCTGCAATGATGGGCAATGGCGAGGCTGCAGATGGGCACTGATAAGGCTGCATTGATGGGCACTGACCATTTTTTTGCTTCAAAGTAGTTTATTTTAAAAAAAAGTTTTTTTCCTGAAACTTCCCTCTTAAAATGAAGGTGCGTGTTCTACGCCTGTGCGTGTTATACGCCAATAAATACGGGTGTGGGTGCCAATACATTGTTAATGGCAGCCCCAAGTGCAGAGCACGAAAGCAGTGCGTTTGCAGGCACCAAATCACCAGCTACTGCAGTTCCATGGGGTTTGATGCAGCACATTTTTCAAAAGTAGCGCATGCACTACTTTTTCTGAGTTCTGGTGCAGCAGAATGGGCTGCAAAATCGCACTGCAGGGGAACTCACAGGAACCACGTTCCTGTGCGATTCTGGTGTGAAGCGGTCCTAAGTGTATTCAAGGTAAGTTCACACCACTTGTGGTGCTAGAAACGATAGAGCAAGGGTTATATGCTTGTTTTTTGCCTAGGGGGGGCAGGAAGAAGGACTTTTACTTACCTTATCCCCCTCTCCTGCAGCCTCCTCCTTCCATGTGAACTATCCCTTGTAGCCTCTCCTCCGCAGCTGTGACATCATCACATCCAATACAGGACCAGCAGCCTGCCTATAGCCTGGAGCATCAGAGAAAAGTGAAGAGCAGAAGGAGAATGAGGGGTAAGGGGAGTAAAAATGTCCTTTTTCCTGGAATCCTGGGCATTCAACCCTTGCAGTGTGGTGGGTCTTTCTTCAGTTCCCCAGAGTTCCACTTTAACATTACTGCAACAATCATTAACAGTATTCTTTTTAAATCTGCAACTTTAAGTGAAATAATCCCTGATGATCCTGCCATGAAGATCATTGTTCAGACACTTCCTGTTATAAGGTGACAACTCTCTGTCCCTGTCTCTCAGCTGTGTTTATGCATTGTCACCCTGTCACACGGGCTTCAAATGGAGGCTACAAGCTGTACTTTCAATGACAAGTGTAGCACCCTGGTGTTTAGGCAGGGTTGCTAACAAATTTAGTCTGCCAGGTAGTAAGTGTCCTGGCTAATTGTCAGAAGATCCACAAATTTGTTCCTAAATCTGGGTTTGCTGCACTTCTCTCTTCTGTCACTGGTTGGCACTGTTGCCGGTAACATTTGATTGACAAGGGCATAGCGAAGCCAGACTATGAGTTGATGGGTTGTATCAGCCAATTGGCAGGGGTCTTTAGCCCCTTGGGCTGCTGGGAGAGCCTATTTATTTGGGTGGAGTCAGGTGATCGCTGTTTTGTGCCACCTGGAAGGCTGTCTGGGTGGATGTGTGTCAAAATGCTCCAGTTTGCTAGGCCAGATGCCTGAGGCCTATCCGGGGAGTACCTGGCTGCTAGGCTGCCTGAGGTCTATACCGGGAGTACCTGGCTGCTAGGCTGCCTGAGACCTATGCCAGGAGTACCTGGCTGCCAGGCTGCCTGAGGCCAATCCCGGGAGCACCTGGCTGCCAGGCTGCCTGAGGCCAATCCCGGGAGTACCTGGCTGCTAGGCTGCCTGAGGCCTATCCCGGGAGTACCTGGCTGTTAGGCTGCCTGAGACCTATCCCAGGAGTACCTGGCTGCCAGGCTGCCTGAGGCCAATCCCGGGAGCACCTGGCTACCAGGCTGCCTGAGGCCAATCCCGGGAGTACCTGGCTGCTAGGCTGCCTGAGGCCTATCCTGGGAGTACCTGGCTGCTAGGCTGCCTGAGGCCTATCCCAGGAGTACCTGGCTGCTAGCCTGCCTGAAGCCTATCCCGGAAGTACCTGGCTGCTAGGCTGTCTGAGGCCTATACCGGGAGTACCTGGCTGCTAGGCTGCCTGAGGCCTATCCCGGGAGTACCTGGCTGCTAGGCTGCCTGAGACCTATCCCAGGAGTACCTGGCTGCCAGGCTGCCTGAGGCCAATCCCGGGAGTACCTGGCTGCCAGGCTGCCTGAGGCCTATCCCCGGAGTACCTGGCTGCTAGGCTGCCTGAGGCCTATCCCAGAAGTACCTGGCTGCCAGGCTGCCTGAGGCCAATCCCGGGAGTACCTGGCTGCCAGGCTAACTGAGGCCTATCCCGAAAGTACCTGGCTGCTAGGCTGCCTGAGGCCTATCCCAGGAGTATCTGGCTGCTAGGCTGCCTGAGGCCTATCCCGGGAGTACCTGGCTGCTAGGCGGCCTGAGACCTATCCAGGAGTAAGAGAAAAAGCGTGGGGTTAGGACTTCAGGCCTGGAGTCCAACCAAGTTGCAGAGGTTCAGCCAGATGGGGAACCAAGTTGTTGCTATCGGGAACGATCATTCCAGTTGCCAGCGGCAACCACGGATCAAGGCTAGAGGTAAAAGGGAAGTAATCACCACCAAGGGACCATTTCTGCTGTTATCAGAGGCCAGTTTATGGAAGTCTGAAAGAAGTACCAGAGCAGCCTTTTTCACTAACCGGGGATGTTGAAGAAGTGGCAAAGCTTCAGCAAGTGCCAAGCCAGGGACTCGGCGGGTTAGTGGGGGTGACGCTTGAGGAGTATACAGCGAGTTAGCTGTGGAAGAGCTCAGAGGATCCAGTGACGACTGGGATTTGCAAGTCTAGTGAAAGACTGGGAGCTCAGTGAGTGGGACACTGTGAGATGTAAGAGAAGACCTATACCGTATCCTGCCCGAAGGCCCTCAACCTGTATAGCTGTCTGCCTGCTTTGTCTCGGAGTTTGCCAATTACCATTACATCTGCCTAAGGGTGCCCTGGCCTTAACCCTCTCTCCTCCAGTTTTTGTTAAGAGACAATAAATCTATTTTGTTTACATCCAAAAAGTGACTGGTGCCCATCATTCTATCTCGCATTACACCCATTATACCTAGTAACCCACTCTACAAGGAAGGATGTCAACTCTCCCTGGTTCTGGAGGTCACCATTAGGCCTTTGGAGGTCAGGGTCAGCGCTACATATGCATCACACCGACATGGTTACTAGACATGTGCCGTTCGTTTCCTTTCCGAATTAACATTTCGACAAATTTTTTGTTTATCTGAAATTTGGATTTATCCGAATTTCCGAATTACAAGTGGCTACAAAGTGGCTGCAGAAGATTAGCACTGAGATGCAACAAGAGAAGAAAAAATGGTAAAGACAGTATTTAAGTAATAATGGAAATTGTTTTTGATGCACGGTGCTTTAGTAAGCTAAATGTCATTCAGCAAAGGTTTCCAAGAGTTCATGTCCAGGCTAAGTAGCATGGCAAGCATGTATAAACTAGACTGAAAGATTGCAAATCCTTTGTAGCTGGAGGTACACATTAAATATATTTATCCTACTGCTTTAACCACTTAAGGACCGGAAGGTTTTACCCCCTTAATGACCAGGCCATTTTTTTGCGATACGGCACTGCGTCGCTTTACCTGACAATTGCGCGGTCGTGCGACGCTGTACCCAAACAAAATTGATGTCCTTTTTTTCCCCAACAAATAGAGATTTCTTTTGATGGTATTTGATCACCTCTGCAGTTTTTATTTTTTGCACTATAAACAAAAAAAGACAATTTTGAAAAAAATACAATATTTTTAACTTTTTGCTATAATAAATATCCCCCCCAAAAAAATAAAAACATTTCTTCATCAGTTTAGGCCGATATGTATTCTTCTACAAATTTTTGGTAAAAAAAATTGCAAGAAGCGTATATTGATTGGTTTGCGCAAAAGTTATAGCGTCTACAAAATAGAAAATAGATTTATGCCGTTTTTTTTTTTTTACTAGTAATAGCGGTGATCAACAATTTTTAATGGGACTGCGACATTGCGGCGGACAGATCGGACACTTTTGACAGTTTTTTGGGACCAGTGACATTTATACAGCGATCAGTGCTATATGCTAATATCCACTGATCACTGTATAAATGTCACTGGCAGAGAAGAGGTTAACACTAGGGGGCGATCAAGGGGTTAAGTGTTCCCCAGGGAGTTGTTTCTAACTGTGGGGGGGGGGGGGGGGGGAGTGGACTGACTGGGAGTACAGAGAGATCGCTGTTCCTGATCACTAGGAACAGCAGATCTCCCTCTACTCCCCTGTCAGAACAGGGATCTGTTTGTTTACATTGCAAGATCCCCGTTCTGGCTCTCTGAGGAGCGATCGCAGGGTCACCGGCAAACATCACGACCGATGGCCCCTGCGCTTTGGCTCCCCCACTGTGCAGCGGGCACATGGGCGCCCACAGTAACTCGTGCACAAAACGACGTACGGGTACGTCGTTTTGTGCAATAGGGCCGCCCTACCGCAGTATATATGCGGTGGGAAACTGCTCACTGACTTATGTTCCTGCAGAACGCCAGCCAAAAATCACAAGAAATGAAAATGAATAGCCCATTAAAGGATACAAAAACACTAGCTTCTGCTGCAACATATAACTTAAATCCAGGGATTTCCCTGCAGTACCTTTTTTTTGCCACTAGATGTCTTCAATGTGATGGCCAGCATCATTAAACCCACTTCTTCTCAGCCCAGGTCATCCTGGACCCACCCCCAGATTTTGACTGGACAGCGAAAGTAGAAGCAGTACAGTGTCACTCTGCTTTCTCCTATCAGCATGCTTCTTCTCAGCACATGAACTGGTTGGCAGGGACTGCAAGAGGCTATAAGCAGATACCCCCTGCCAGTAAGTGAGGATTAATAAAAAGAACGGGAGGGGGTTGTGTAGAGATCCGCTTTAACCTGGAGTATCCCGGCCCCCACCCCAAGGTCTAAAGTGAGCCCATGAGCCATAAATCCTGATGCAAGCAGTGGGTGGGTTCTGGAGTGAAATTTTGCAAATATCAAAATGTCTTGATAGGTGGGTGCCTGTCTGGAGGAGTGGGCATTCCCAGGCATGTATTTTCATGTAGACCACCATTGGTAGTGCCTACATGTGGTGCTGAGTCTTCATGACTGAAACAACTGCAATCCAATGAATGAAAGGGGTGGGCCAGGCAGGGGTGTATGTACGGAAAAGAGCTCCAATGGCAAGCACTGATATTACACCCCTGTCCACACATCTGACACAGTAAATATTGGGCTAAAAGACTCTGACATCTGCACTGGATGAAGATATCACTCTCTCCCTGGTACTGCAGGGATTGTCCCACCTTCACATTAGAGGTCCCCTTTCAGGTCAGGAACCCCTTTCATATCGGAGTGCCCCCTTCATATCACATCAGCGTCCCCCTTCATATCACATTACCCTCTCCACATCACAGTCCCCCACTTATAATAGCGCCCCCCCCATTTCACATTCCTCTCTTCACATCTCTGTCCCCTCTGATATCACAGTCTCCTCTTTACATCAGAGTCCCCCCTTCACATCAAAGCCCCCCTTTACATCAGCATTCTTCTTTCATATAACGTTCCCCCTTCACATCACAGTTCCCCCTTTACATCTCAGTCCCCCCTTCACATATCAGTCCACCCTTTACATCTCAGTCCCCCCTTCACATCTCAGTCCCCCCTTCACATTACAGTCCTTTGTTTATATTGGAGTCTTCCCTTTACATCAGTGTCCCCTGTCCTCACTTCACATCACAGCCCCCTTTTACTTAGTAACCTCACCCTTCACATCAGTTTGCCCAGCCCCCTCCCATTCAAACCACATCTCCCCTTTACATTACAGTCCCCCTTCACATCACAGTCCCCTCTTTACATTACAGCTCTCCCCCTTCACATCATAATCCCCCTTTACATCACAGCCCCCCTTTACATCACAGCCCCCCTTCACATCACAGCTCCCCTTTTTGTTGCGTTACAGTCCCCCTTCACATCACAGCCCCCCTTTACATCACAGCCCTCCTCTTCACATCATAGCCCCACTTTACATAACAGTCCCCCTTCACATCACAGTACCCCATTTACATCACAGCCCCCTTTACATTATAGCCCTCCACCTGCACATCACAGCCCCCCCTTTACATCAGCGTCCCCCTTCATATCACATTTGCCCCTTCGCTTCTCAATCCCCCCTTCACATTACAGTCTCCTGTTTATATCAGAGTCCCTCCTTCACATGACCATTCCCCCATTTCCATCTCAGTCTCTTCTTTACATTGGTGTCCCCAGTCCTTCCTTCACATCACGGCCCTATTTTACATTGTAATCTCCCCTTCACATCAGTTTTCCCAGTCACCTTCATATCACAGCCCCCCACCCTCTCCCCGCATTTACATCACAGTCCCCCCTTTACATCAGGGTCCCCCCTCACATCACAGTCCCCCCTTTACATCAGGGTCCCCCCTCACATCACAGTCCCCCCTTTACATTATCGCCTCCCCTTCACATCAGTTTTCTTAGCCCCCTTTACATCACAGCCCCATTCACATCACAGTCCCCTCTTTAAATCAGAGCCCCCCCCTTTACATTACAGTCCCTCCTTTACATAAGAGCCCCCCCCCCCCCTTTACATCACAGTCCCCTCTTTACATCACAGTCCATCCTTTACAATACAGTACCCCTTTACATCACAGTCCATCCTTTACAATACAGTACCCCTTTAAATCACAGTCCATCCTTTACAATACAGTACCCCTTTACATCACAGTCAATCCTTAAAAATACAGTACCCCTTTACATCACAGTCCCCTCTTTACATCACAGTCCAGCCTTTACAATACAGTACCCCTTTACATCACAGTCCATCCTTAAAAATACAGTACCCCTTTACATCACAGTCCCCTCTTTACATCACAGTCCATCCTTTACAATACAGTACCCCTTTACATCACAGTCCCCTCTTTACATCACAGTCCCCTCTTTACATCACAGTCCCCCCTTTACATTATAGCCTTTCTCCCTTCATATCAGTTTTCACAGCCCCCCCCTTTCACGTCACAGCCCCCCTTCACATCAATGCTCCCCCTTCACATCAAATCCTCTTCTTCACACTGCCGCCTTACACAACTTCCCGGCAGCATGGTGGAGAGGTGGAGCAAGAACTGGATGGAGGCTGGGAGCTGCCCAGCTGTGCATATTGACAGATGCATGATTGGTTGCTAGGATAGGGGGTATCCTAGCAGTCACCCAGGCCCCTGAATGGCATGGCTGCAGTGTCTCTCTTCAAGTGGCACCCAGGGCATGTGCCTTAGCTGCCACAACCTGGAGATACCACTTGGCCCAGGGACAATCAAGCTGATAAGGAAAGGGGTAGATGATGCTGGAAGTCCTCCAGCCAGGAAATGCAGCTAGCTCTATCTGACTTCTAATGCACATTGTGAAAAGCTCACAGTGTGCAGTGAAATCAGAGTAAGTAATTTCAGTACAGAAGAGTTGTCTATATTTAAACCCAAGTTAGGCTCTGACTGAATCTAATTAAAGTGTATGCATAGCCAAAACTTGTATTATTTGTTTGGAGTATGGAAGTAATAGAATACGTGTGAGATTTGTATTGCTTTTGGAACTGTAAGTGGGAGAACCTGGATACAAATAATATATGGGATTTGGAAAATATTAGAAAAACAACCCTTGTAAGGAAATCTACAAAGAATCAATACCTATACTGAACCCATAATAATCAATAATAGAAATGAAGAAAGAAATCGTTCCCACAGTATTATATCATTTATATTAATATATTGGATTTCCCTTTAGATGCTGATGATCTATAACAGGGTGTATAGTCTCTCTAATGAAGCAGATCTAGATACACCGAGAGACAAGAGGGTCACCTCAGATAAAGCCACCAAGAATATGAAAAGAGCGCCATTTGGATTGTTGAGATTCCAAACAAAATATTTATCTCATATAATAAGAGCCTAAAGGGTCTATTTATACAAAAAAAAAATCCCTATCACCACATTTACAGCTGCTGCAAATATTCCCCATAATGTGTCTAATATGTGAATTTCCTATGCTCGTCAGCTCCATCTAGTGGCCATATTGTGGTCTTCTCCTGAAACACTTCAATCAGGAAATTACTGCATTATGGCCACTAGATGGAGCTGTCAAACATAGATACAATGATTAAAAAAAAAAAAATTGAAATATGAATAAGTACAAATTTATGACATTTAATATAACAATATTAGGTGTGGTGACTAGGTCTGTTTAACCGCTTCAGCCCCGGAAGGATTTACCCCCTTCTTGACCAGAGCACTTTTTTAGATTCGGCTCTGCGTCGCTTTAACTGACAATTGTGCGGTCGTGCGCCATTGCACCCAAACAAAACTGAGGTCCTTTTTTTCCCACAAATAGAGCTTTCTTTTGGTGGTATTTGATCGTCTCTGCGGTTTTTATTTTTTGCACTATAAACAAAAAAATAGCAACAATTTTGAAAAAAAGCACACATTATTTTTTCCTTTTTGCTATAATAAATATCTCCCAAAAATATATAAAAACATTTTTTTCCTCAGTTTAGGCCGATATGTATTCTTCTACATATTTTTGGTAAAAAAAAATCGCAATAAGCGTATATTGATTGGTTTGCGCAAAAGTTATAGCGTCTACAAAATAGGGGACAGTTTTACAGTTTTATGGCATTTTTATTATTTTTTTTATTAGTAATGGGGGCGATCTGCGATTTTTATCGGGACTGCGACATTATGGCGGACACATCAGACACTTTGACACTATTTTGGGACCATTGGTATTTATACAGCGATCAGTGCTATAAAAATGCATTGATTACTGTGTAAATTACACTGACAGGGAAGGGGTTCAACACTAGGGGGCGATCAAGGGGTTAAGTGTGTCCTAGGGAGTGATTCTAACTGTGGGGGGGGTGGGCTACTATAAACATGACAGCGATCACCGCTCCCGGTGACAGGCAGAACGGGGAACAAAGGCATCTCCCCGTTCTTCCACTCCGTGACACGATTGCGGGCACCCGGCGGACATCGAGTCCGCGGGACCCGCGGTCACGCAGCTCACGGTGCGCACACAACAATGCTTTTAAAAGGGGACGTACCTGTATGCCTTTTTGCCCACCCATGCCATTCTGGCAGTCGGGAAGGGGTTAAGTATTGCAAAATCATTTCTCAACAGAAACAAGGTGTGATATTATGTACTGTAAATATTCCATAAAATGGTCACATATGTTACAATCTCCCTTAGAGTCAGTCCACCCAAACCTGATATTCACTGTTTGGAGGATGCTGGAGAGATAAACCATCTGAAAGTCACTTCTGTCGTTCAGAGACACCATCTTCGGGCTGAGTTCCTGGGTCTGTACACCTGCAGTGCCCTTTATGAGGGGTTTCCACCATCCCTGTGCTGAATTCCTGTGTCTGTATGCCTGTTGTGCCCATTATGAAGGATAACCATCATACCTGTGCTGAGTTCCCAGGTCTGCAAGCCTGCTGTGCCCATTATGAGGGCTTCCCACCATCCCTGCACTGAGTTGCCAGGTCTATACACCCCCTGGGCCCACTATGAGAGGTTCCCACCATCCCTGCACCGAGTTGCCAGGTCTATACACACCCCTTGGCTCACTATGAGGGGTTCCCACCATCCCTGCACTGATTTCCCAGGTCCATACATCCCCTGGGCCGATTATGAGGAGTTTCCACCATCCCTGCACTGAGTTCCAAGGTCTATACACCGCCCTTGGCTCACTATGAGGGGTTCCCACCATCCCTGCACTGAGTTGCCAGGTCTATAACTCCCTGGGCCCACTATGAGAGGTTCCCACCATCCCTGCACTGAGTTCCAAGGTCTATACACACCCCTTGGCTCACTATGAGGGGTTCCCACCATCCCTGCACTGATTTCCCAGGTCCATACATCCCCTGGGCCCATTATGAGGAGTTTCCACCATCCCTGCACTGAGTTCCAAGGTCTATACACCGCCCTTGGCTCACTATGAGGGGTTCCCACCATCCCTGCACTGAGTTGCCAGGTCTATAACTCCCTGGGCCCACTATGAGAGGTTCCCACCATCCCTGCACTGAGTTCCAAGGTCTATACACACCCCTTGGCTCACTATGAGGGGTTCCCACCATCCCTGCACTGATTTCCCAGGTCCATACATCCCCTGGGCCCATTATGAGGAGTTTCCACCATCCCTGCACTGAGTTCCAAGGTCTATACACCGCCCTTGGCTCACTATGAGGGGTTCCCACCATCCCTGCACTGATTTCCCAGGTCCATACATCCCCTGGGCCCATTATGAGGAGTTTCCACCATCCCTGCACTGAGTTCCAAGGTCTATACACCCCCCTGGGCTCACTATGAGGGGTTAATTTTGTTTATTGAAAAATCTTACAACCAACAACTTATATATACAATAAAACCATAATAAATAAATAAAACATATTTACAAAATAATTGAATATGATAATACAAAACAAGAACATAATAAATGGTACAAACCAAATTGCACACAACATAATCCCTACGGGAGAGACAGACTAAGGAACATCACCGTCACCATGCATGGAGCCTTTTATCAAAAATATACTTGATCTTGAAAATCTAGGGGAGTGAATCAAGAATACAAAGAAAAGCCGCACACCCCGAGATCACCAGGCAGCAGCTACAGAGTCCTGATATTCCTCCACGCCCTTATCCAGGCCTCCTGCTGCCACCTGCCTTTCTCAAGACCCCGAATCTTCCCAACCTCACACAGAATGTCCTGCACCACTACTTCGACAGGGAGGATTTTACTCCGTAAGGATACCTGACACCGTGCACTCCATGTGAAATAACGGACTACTAGACTAACTAAAAACTGTGTTTCCAAATCATAATCCCGACGAGTCTGGAATGCCCCATACACCCACTCTGCATAACTCATATGGGGGAGGAAGGGTATACTCAAAGCCCTCCCAACCCTCTTGTACACCTCTATATTAAAAGGGCATTGAAGTAGAAAGTGATCCATAGACTCCACCACTCCTCCACACTCCACTCTCGGGCAGCCCTGATCACTCATGGAAAGAAACTTCAAGTTGCCCTTCACAAATAGTTTTCCATGAAAGGCAAGCCAAGCCTGATCCCTAAACTTCATTGGGATTCTCTCCAAATTAATCAATCACAAACCCACCCCCAAAACTAGGCTTGGGCAATCCCTCAAGGCCAGTGGCTCGCAAAAAGCAGAGCTCATGATCCGCTTCTCAAGAAGTTTCCTTGGAAGAGATCTGACTATGAGGGGTTCTCACCATCTCTGCACTTGGTTCCCAGGTCTATACACTCCATGGGCCCATTATGAGTAGTTCTCACCATCCTTGCATTCAGTGGCGGCTGGTGCTCAATAATTTGCAAAACCAACGCCAACGTCCTCCTTACCTTACCTCCGATCTCCCCTCCTCCTCCCTCCCCTGTCCGAGCTCGGGATTGCTGGATGCTGGATGGCTAAGCCGCTGTGGGTGAGCCATCCCTGGAGTCACAGTGGCGGCTGGTGGGTCGGTTCGTCCGGCCTCCCCTGCTTCACCTCCAGCCATGCGTCTCCTCCCTGATCCTCCTCCTTGGCCATGAAGATCGCTTCTCCTTTCGGCCAATCAGGAAATGGGTGTCACGACCCACTTCCTGATTGGCTGGGAGGAGAATCAGTGTGACAATAGCGAATGTTCATTCGCTATTGTCACACAACTGGGTGGGCTCACTGCGCTCCGAGCCCACCCTTTTTTAAAGTCAATTAGAGCTTCTGGCTCTAATCACGTGCTTCAAAAAAAAATTAAAAATGGACGGGCCGCCACTGCCTGCATTGAGCTCCTGGGTCTACAGACCTACAGTAGCCAGCCATGGACATATGGGGGCATATCCAAATTTTCAGGTGCACCACCAGCCCCTTCTCAATGAAGACACTACCTTACCTTCCACTCACATTAATGGGCTGCATTCACGCAATGCGTAGCATGCTGAGGCCTTTACTATTGAAGGAGCTTCAATCAAGGTGGGTGATTATTGGATTTTACTCTGTTTAATATTCCTTTTCCAGTCTGTTTATTTTTCATCCAATTTTTTCCCGCTTGACCGTTAATCATTTCTATTTCAATGTTCTATGACCTGGAGTTCAATTTCCCTCTATAAATTCAGAGATAAACAGAACTCAATGATTTCTCCGACATTGAAGAATCCAATAAATGTGCTCAGTCCTCTCCAACAGACGGTCCAGATCTTCACACGGGGCACCAATCTCCATAATCAATGCTGTAGCCTTACAGCTCCAGGGTCCTGTGCTCAACTTCCACCACAAAGTGTGTATATCCATCTCCTGAACTCATGTCTTCTGCTTCAATCGCCACTAATAATTTCACTATGGTGGGACATTAGATTGTAAGCTCCTCTGGTGCAGAAACTGATGAGACTGGCTCAGTGTTCTCTGTACAGAGTACGTCAGTGCTATAGAAATGTATAATAATATAGTGTGTGACTGCAGGGGTATATAGCGCCTTGAAAAAGTATTCTAACAAGTTTTCTTCTAAGATTGCCCTGTATTTGGCTCCATCCATCTTCCCATCAACTCTGACCAGCTTCTCTGTCCCTGCTGTAGAAAAGCATCCTCACAACATGATGCTGCCACCACCATGTTTCACAGTGGGGATGGTGTGTTCAGGGTGATGTGCAGTGTTATGCCGTGTACATAAACGATCAGACTTTAGTGTGATCGTGTGTAGGCAAGTCAGTTTCAGCGGAACTCCGTTGAAAAGACCATCAGAGCCTACTCTGACGGAAAGTCCGCTCGTGTGTACGCGGCATTAGTTTTCCGCCACAAAGCGTTTTGCTTTTAGGTCAAAAAATTCAATTTTGGTCTCATATGACCAGAGCACCTTCTTCCACATGTTTGCTGTGTCCCCCACAAGGCTTCTCGCAAACTGCAAATGGGACTTCATGTCTTTCTTTTACCAATGACTTTCTTCTTGCTACTCTTCCATAAAGGCCAGATTTGTGGAGTGCACGACTACTAGTTGTCCTGTGGACAGATTCTCCCACCTGAGCTGTGGATCTCTGCAGCTCCTCCAGAGTCACCATGGGCCTCTTGGCTGCTCTTCTGATTAATGCTCTCCTTGCCTGGCCTGTCAGTTTACGTTTTTGGTTGTAACATGAGAAAATGTGGAAAATTTCAAGGGGTATGAATACTTTTCAAGGCACTGTATTACAGTGTAAACTCCTCAGTATTCTCTGTACAGCAATGTGGTACATGTCAGAGTTATAATAATGTATAACAATAGTATTTGTGACTGTGGTGGAGATATTAAAGTGTAAGCTCCTCTGGTGCAGAGGCTGATGTGATTAGCTTATTGATCTCTGTACAGAACCATGGAATATATCAGAGCTATATAAATATATAAGAATAGTGTGTGACTGTGGGGGTACATTAGAGTGTAAGCTCCTTTGATGCAGACGATGATGTGACTGGCGCACGTTTTCTGTACAGCACTGCAGTATATGTCAGAGCTATATAACTGCATACTAACAATAGCGTATGCATCACGGTCATAAGGGCATTAGAGTATAAGCTCTTCTGGTGCAGAGACTGATATGAATTGTTGTGTTCCCTGTACAACACTGCAGTATGTGTCAGAGCTATATAATTGTATAGCAATAATAGAGTGTGACTCTGGTGGGACATTAGAGTGTGAGCTCCTCTGGTACAGAGACTGCAGTGATTGGCTCACTGTTCTCTGTACAGCACTACGGAACATGTCAGAGCTATAAAACGGCATACTAACAACAGTGTGTATGTGACTGTTATAAAGACTTTAGAGTGTAAGCTCCTGTGGTGCAGAGACTGGTGTGAATTGCTCAGTGTTCCCTGTACAGCACAGTGGTAAATGTAAGAGCTACTGTATATAATCGTTATATAATCTGACAATAGTGTGTGACTGTTATAAGGACATTATAGTGTAAGCTCCTCTGATA